>NC_084481.1:214276019-214593363 GCF_030035675.1 Rhineura floridana
CAGGCCGTGAAATAAGCCAGAAGGCCAAGATGCAGCCTGATCTTGATTATACTGTCACCTGGAAACAGAAGGCTGCCTCAGAAGGCCAGGCCGAGAAACCAGAAAAACCTGTTCTAGAAAATCAACCTGAAGAATCACCCCCACCATATGTGTGTCCTTGCCCACCTTCGGCACCGTTAACTCCGTTACCCCTTATAACTGAGACGCCAGAAAAATCCTTGTACCAGCCCTTACCCAGAGAAGAAAGCCAAGGAAGCCCCTTAGAGGAGGGCATTGGGAATCTCCGAAGGTCCGTTCGGCTAATAGAAAAGGAACTAGGGAAACCCAATCCCGAGAGTATTCATGAAAGAAATTCCGAAAGCTCTAGAATCCTGCCTGTTCGTACGGTCCCAGCTATGATCCCCGCCCCAGACCCAATTGATCCCGGCAAAGTAGCCTATAAATCAGTCAATACTTTCATGTATGTGCCATTTAGTTCCTCCGATTTGCTTAACTGGAAAAATCATGGACCATCATATGAGGAGGAACCGGAGAAATTTGTGGACATGGTTGAAGGCATAGTGTCAGCCCAGGACCCCACCTGGTCTGATATACAACAGTTACAGGGATATTTGATGACTACTGAGCAAAGAATGCAAATTCAGGTCAACTTAGAAGAGGCTGCAGGCAAGATTGCCAGGCAGGAAGGAGCGAGAGATGAAGATCGAACAATGTATATAGCCAGATATGCTCCGACTGTGAACCCTCGATGGGACCTTTCTAGTGGAGCGGACCGCACCGCTATGCGTCAGTATCAACAAGCCTTTGTGGAGGCAGTGAAGAAAGGGCGAAAGTGAATGATGAACATGCAAAAGATCCACGATGTAGTTCAGGAAAAGGATGAAAGCCCTGGGGCTTTTCTTGAATGACTTTTTAAGGCATACCGGAGATACACCCCCATTGACCCTGAGGATGAAAGGAACCGACAGACAGTGGCGCTGGCCTTCGTGTCCCAATCAGCACCAGACATCAGAAAGAAGTTACAGAAGGCCGAGGGCTTCGAAGGAATGCCCCTCAGCCAGTTGAAGGTTCTAGCAGATAAAGTATTTCTCAATCGAGATGTGGAAGAGAAGTGGGAACAAGCGAAACGGATGAAGGAAAAAGCTAATCTTCTTGCAGCTGTCCTGAGGCCCCAGGAGTCACGGGAACAATTCCCACACCCTCGTCCATCTTTAGGACGTAATCAATGTGCATATTGTAAAAAAGAAGGCCATTGGAAAAACGAATGTTCAGAAAGACCCCGGGAACAGTGGAGAAGTTATGGCCGAGGCATTAGACCCGGCAGGGGCCGAGGTCAGGAAAGGGGATGAGGAGGGCTCAACCATCAGGCATTATCGTCTTCCCAGACGCAGCAGCCTGCTCGGACCATGACTGCAGAGGACTATTATACAGAAGACTGAGGATCCCTACGGGGCATTCTGTCTCCCAACCCCGTACTGGAAATCACTATGGGAGGCAGGAAAATCAAGGGCCTTCTGGACTCCGGAGCTCAGCGTTCGGTCCTCAACGTGCTGCCTGCTGAGTTGTCCATTAAGAAGAAAACCTGTATACCTGTCATAGGGGCGGGAGGACGAATTCTTCAATCCCCCAGTTGAACTAGTGTATAAACTCCTCTGGTTTCTCTAAATTAATTTATAAATTGTGGATGGTAGTAAAGCATTTTACTTCCCCAATGAAAATTCTTTCTGGACATTATCGTCTTTGTTACTGTAATTAGGAGCCCCCCAATTTCACGCATTCTCTGTTTTGGGACAGATCTTGTACGAATGAATAAGTCCTTCATCACAGTGAAATCACCTCACTTTTGTCAGTTATCCCTGTAAGGTAACAGAGCTTAAGAATAAGCTTTGCTGGATCTGTCATGACACCCCAGACCCTTAAATTGCACCTCAGGAAAATGTGCGCTGAAACAAAGACTAAATGGATCCAGATGCTGCCGGTGGCTTTGTTACACATGAGATGTACACCTGGAGCTAATGGTCTCACCCCATATGAACTGGTTTACGGGAGGCCACCACCTTTGCCTGTGGCAGTGGATACCCTGGCACTAAGGGGGGAAATAAACCTGAAGCGCATTTTAAGAGAGTTAAACCGAACCGTTCTAGAGATAGGTCAATACACAAAACAGAGCCCCTTGGGACTCACCACCCCTGTCCACGGATTCCGTCCTGGAGATACAGTATGGGTCAAAAGTTACAAGGAAGATGCATTGGGAAAAGTTTGGGAAGGGCCTTTTTATTGTCTTATTAACTACCCCTACTGCCTTAAAGGTTGAAGGGAACCCTACCTGGATCCACTGGAGTCGCGCTAAAATAGCCTCTCCGGAAGGATGGACAATTGCCAACCAGAGAGGCCTGAAGATGACCCTGAGAAGGGATGCCACCACGCGGGACGCGACGGGAGAAGCCTCCTCGGGACCGGCAACCGAGAGAGCGAAATAGCTGGGGGCGCTGCATCCCCTACCGTCCTGGATAGAGTAGTGGGACACCGCCCGAAGATTCAGATTTGCCCAACTTCAACTAGAATGCCCTGTTGTAAATTATCTCATTTGATTATACTGTTCCAGTTTGGGGTTATTCTAATGCTGCTGTTGTTTCCTCCCCACTGTGTAACGGCTACCCTTCCATCCTGCAGGATTTGTATTAAGACTGTTAGGAACCATAACAATATCCAGGACACTCTAGTTTATCAGAGTAAATTCAGTTGTAAAGGGACAGCTGTCACATGCCAGTTTTGTAATGTTAGTTACTCAGCCTGTATTCAGGGAAACCAGACAACTTGTTATGACCCCAAAGAAAGTCCTGACCAATGGTGGCTTCAGGTGAGGGAAGGCACGCAGAGTGGACGAGTACTGTTCCAGACCAGATTAGCAACCCCTAATACTACAGCATGGGTTAAAATCGAACCTTGTGAGATTTCAAAATGGCCTGACCAATGTGGGAATCATGATTGGGAAAAGTCTTATACGTGGGATGATAAATACATTTGTCCTGAAAAGGGTATCAGTACTGAATGTACAAATCAATGTCCTTATTGGAACTGTGTAGGCTGGGCCACTTGGCAAACTACTGGGATAAGTGCTCACCTTTCCAAAGTCACAGTACAAAGTGACTGCGGGCCTTGGAAATGTAATTACGTAAATTTTACTATTAATAATCCACAGGCCTTTTTGAGTAAATTTGGGCAACACTTTGGGTTACGCATTCATGGAACAGGCAGAGATCCGTTAGGATTGTTCTATCTGAAACTTGTTCAACTAACAGAGACAGGCCATACCTTGCAGCAAACCTCTTCTCTGATTTCTGGGAGGAGATGAATACTTCTTTCCAGGTACCTGAAGTGGCCAGAAATTTGTTTATTACTTTTGCAGAAACTGTGGCCACCGCTTTAAACGTCAGTAATTGTTATGTTTGTGGGAGGACTCAGATTGGAGATCACTGGCCCTGGGAAGCTGCCGAATTGAATGTTAGTCAGCTTTATAATACCACCAATATCACAAACCCCCATAGTCAATGGATGTTGAAGGCTACTCTTGTTGGTCGTTGGTGTGTACAAAGGATCTCCCCCGGTGCCCCACAGATAGGTCAGATGCCTTGTGAAACCAAGACCATTTTGAATCAGTCTGCAATTAGTTATTGGCCCAATGCCTCTGTGATTCCGGTTAATCTGTTGTGGACAGCAGAGTTAAAGTTAAGGTTAAATTTGTCAGTTATTAATAATAAGTGTTGGAAAGCATTATCAGGGTTTTACTGGGTTTGTGGGAAATATGCTTATTCAGAATTACCCGAACCCTGGGAGGGAACTTGTACTTTAGGAGAGGTCAGACCATCCTTCTTTCTCATTCCCCTCAGTGCAGGAATTCGGTTAGGACATCCTTTGTATGGTAGGAAAAATAGGATGACAGTTAAGATTGGTGACTGGAAGGATGATGAGTGGCCCCCTGAAAGGATAGTTCAGTACTATGGACCTGCAACCTGGGCCCAGGATGGGTTATATGGATATAGAACCCCAATCTACATGTTAAATAGAATAATTCGGTTACAGGCAGTGCTTGAACTTATAACAAATGAAACTGCGAGGGCTTTGACTGCTCTGTCTAAAACACAAACCCAACTTAGAAATGCTGTGTACCAAAATAGACTTGCCCTTGACTACCTGTTGGCAACGGAAGGAGGGGTTTGTGGGAAGTTCAATTTGACTAATTGTTGCTTACATATTGATGACAATGGAAAAGTAATAGAAGATATAACAGATAAAATAATTAAGCTTGCACATGTGCCGGTACAAACATGGAAAGGATTTGAGTGGGCAGAAGGGCTGGGTCCGTGGTTCCAATGGATAGGAGGGATACGAGGTATTATTGGAACATTAATTGTAGGAATTCTGATGTGTGTCTTGTTACCCTGATAATGCGAGGGTTAAGGAACATGATGGAGAGCATAGCGCACAGGACAACAGCAGTGCAGCTAATGGCGTTGTATGAATATAGGTCCATACCTACCTGTAAGAATGATACTCCCCAAACCTCTTAGCGAGGTCAGTGAAGTATCAAAGGGGAGGTTGTAAGGGTTAATGGACGCCATTAGCAAAGAAGGATTCAGCACGTAGACCAGAAGGAGGCGCAAGCGCAGAGGATTGTTCTAGGAATGGAAAATTACCAGCTATACAGTTATGTTTTGTGCAACACACTCACCAATGTATCTTTTCTGTTGTCTGTAACCCAATAAAAGAGCTGTGCCTCAACTGTCAGGAGACACAGTTTGGAGGACAAATTCCCCTGTGTCTCTGCTAGCAATAAAAGTCATCTGATGAACCGAACTTGGGCCTGAGACTCAAATTCTTACCTTAACATCAGCAAGGATACATGAAACACTCCTGACATACTGGGCCGCACTACCGAATTCAACATCTAAGGTATTAGCAAAGGCATGTTTTGATGTAGCAGTGGTAGAGAAACACTGGCTCACAAAATTCAAATTGGTTCTATCCCACTATCACATTCCAGTTCAATCACTTCCCTCTCTGCACAAGTTCAACTTTCGGGCCCAGATAGAGAGAAATAGTGTTTGGTGAGATAGACTGGCTATCTTAAATTCCAAGTTCTCTAGATGGTATGGTATAATTAAAACCAATCATCTAAGGGCCAATTATTTGTCTTATCCTCTACCCATACAGATTAGACATGCTTTTACCGCCTTGAGATTTCAATCTATGCCCAGCGCCATCGTAACAGGCAGATACCATCAGATTAAATATGAACAAAGACTATGTTCCTGTCATCTAGGGAAGGTGGAAGATCTAAACCACTACTTATTTGAATGCCCGATTTACACACATCCTAGATCCAAATATCTTGACAGTCTGATATCCTATCCTAGACACGAGGAGGACGATTGTTTAGTTTTTTTCCTATTATCAGACAATAACTTTCAAATTACCTATTCTGTGGCGCATTTCGCCCTCGCTGCCCAAAAGCTGAGGACAAAATTTCTGATCACTACAGGATCACAGAAATAAACGAGGTCTACTTATAAAATTTGTTTACACTCTAATTATAATAGCTAATTACAACCTAATAAAGATAGGTCCATGAGATATTCATAGACCTGATAAAGGTTTTATCATGGCATTCCGCGTTGTTATAGTTTTAAATGTCATAGCTTTATTTTAGATTCAGACAATTTTAATTATCCTGAAATTTTGAAGTTTTTATTGCTGTATTTGTTGTATTTATATTTGTGCTGCGACGGCCTATGGCCTGCAATAAACTACCTACCTACCTACACAGCTTGTAAGCTGCATCTTCCTATTCCAGGTATATTTACAGAGTGAAGTGCAGCAACAGAAGGAAGAATGGGAGGAAGGAAACTATCGAACGGAAATGACAGATCATCTTTTTGTATTTCCTTATTAACCAGATGCCCCTATATTGCAGTGCTCTTACTGTTTGTTTTCCTCTTTAGACAAACTCCCATTCTAAGAAAAGGTTTAAGCCTAAGTAGAAATGCTAGTATGGTGCAGGGGCTAGGGTGGTGGACTAGGGCCTGGGAGACCAGAGCTCAAATACCCACTCAGTCTTGAAGCTCACTGGATGAACTTGGGCCAGTGCTGTCTCTCAGCTTAACCAGCCTCAAAGAGTTATTGTGAGAATGAAATGAGGAGGGGCACCATATATGCCACCTTGAGCTCTTTGGAGGGAAAGTGGAATATAAATGCAGTAATAAACAAACTGGCACTTGCCAGAATGGGTTTTCTTTAAATGTATCAGGCCATTTCTGGAAAGCTTATTTTCACCTATTTGTTTTTGTACTCCTATGCAAGTAGAAACACAGGGCCCCTCCAGGCCGGAGTTATGTTGCTGGTGTATTCTGCAACATATTCTTGACACAATGATAGAGTATTAGCAGTGAGTTTGTTCTGCGATGCTTCCTCACTGCTACCACATTATTGCTGTCCAGACAGGCAACAAAAGTGGAACAAAAATAAACCAGACAAACTTTTTGTGGCAGAAAAAAACATTATGGGATTTCAGCAGGAAGCTATGGGATATGCACTGATTGGAAGTGAAGAAATATGATCGCCCCAAACTTTTGCAACTGCAAACAGTCTTGAACGTGGGTTTGCGTGTGACTGCCCTGATATCATCATAAGATAAATTATCATAGAATCATAGAATAGTCGAGTTGGAAGGGGCCTATAAGGCCATCAAGTCCAACCCCCTGTTCAATGCAGGAATCCACATCAAAGCATTCCCAACAGATGACTGTCCAGCTGCCTCTTGAATGCCTCCAGTGTCAGAGAGCCCACTACCTCTCTAGGTAATTAGTTCCATTGTCGTATGGCTCTAACAGTTAGGAAGTTTTTCCTAATGTCCAGCCGAAATCTGGCTTCCTGCAACTTGAGTCCATTATTCCGTGTCCTGCACTCTGGGATGATCGAACAGAGATCCCGGCCCTCCTCTGTGTGACAACCTTTCATGTACTTCAAGAGTCCTATCATATTTCCCCTCAGTCTTCTCTTCTCCAGGCTAAACATGCCCAGTTCTTTCAGTCTCTCCTCATAGGGCTTTGTTTCCAGTCCCCTGATCATCCTCGTTGCCGTCAAATTATCATGACTGCGCAATAAAAAGAATGATCAGAGAGGCCCACAGTCTCTTACCTTCTTTTACTGCGTGTATGATGTGTTGAGTGCATTCTCCCATTGACCCCAAACAGCTCCAAAAAGGGGCTTTGAAGGACATGTGAATAGGACAACTGTTGCCCAACTCAGCTTTGAAATAAGTGGTGGCGAGACAGAGACTACCAAGGGCAGGCAGAAGAAAGAGAAAGAGACCACAGAATGTTGGATTTCCTTGTACCTAAAAACTGCAATGCAGGTCTCATGCATTGGGGCTTCGGGCTTTGGCAAGCACAGTTCTGTCTCCCCAGCTCGTGATTGCCAATGTTTCTGATTCGAAAAGCGAGAGCAGCTAGCTGCTAACTGTAATATCTTCCAGGATGTGAGAATCAGCCCACTCCTCTCCGCCCTCCAACAGCAGATACAGGAGTCAAGCTCTGCACCCAATAAAAAATAATGGGGATGAACGGTTTGGTGCCAGTGGGGTCATGTACAGGATAATTAAGAGGTGCCATGGCATCAGCCTGTTTTTAAGATACACGTAACCGTTTTGCAACACTTGGCTTAATTAACAATGGCTGTTTGACCTCCTTGGTTGTGTTTTTTTTTTACAGTTACAATCAGTTAAGTGTATTGAATGCTCACTGGTGATAAAGTGATCCTAAATTCATTCAGCTTTACTCAGGAATAGGCTGACACCAATTAAAGACTGGGCTGTTTTATTGCTCTTTTCAGTAAAAACATGGAGAGAAGAAATGGGCAAAGGCTCAGGTCAAATTAACCCCGAGTACCCTGTAGGGCTCTTATTTCTCCAGTGCATTTAAAAAAAAATAAAAAAAATTCTGATTTCAATATCAACATATTGAGGAATGTGAGTGAGGAGGGGGTTGTGATGATGATGATAATTTGGGAGCATAAAAGCTAACAGCTAACTTGCAGAATAAAACTGCCTTTTAAAAAAGACAGTAGCAGAATGATCAGGGATTTGTATTGCCCTGTTTGGTCCCATATATCATTATTCTAATTCAAGGGATGACAGCTGCCTCCCCTGATAGGAATTACCCTTTGTGTTAATCCAAGGACAGAGGTGTGCTGTTTCTGTCCATAATACCAGTTTTCATTTCTCAGATTTGAGACCATAATTCATCGGTGCTGTGCCCGCCTTGCTTTATTATGGAATGGAAATCCTCACTCAGTCATCAGCAATTAGCCTGTGAAGCACTTACAGCCCATAACCAATGGCTACTGCTCAAGGCTGCTGAAAGCATAACATTGCCTTTACTTAATTCCTCTAGGGGATTTCCTGCTCTTGAGCTCTGCTTCTGTTAACCTTGCAGATCCAAGGAGTCTTGGGAGGTTATTGATTCTTTTCCTGGCCTCATTGAGGCTGATTTGCAGAACACTTGGCAAGGGTTAGTGAAAAACCTTGCAGAGCTCATTTCTTTCGGAGTTTGCCGAAGTGCAGTAGTGTTGTTGCTGTTTTGGAGTTAAGGGCTGTAGCTCAGTGGTAGAACATCTTTTTTGCATGCAGAAGATCCTAGGTTCAATCTCTGGCATCTCCAGATAGGGCTGGAAAACACCGCTATGTGGAGAGCTGCTGCAGATAATGCTGAGCTTTGTTGTTATGTGCCTTCAAGTCGATTATGATTTATGGCGACCTTATGAATCAGTGACCTCCAAGAGCATCTGTCATGAACCACCCTGTTCAGATCTTGTAAGTTCAGGTCTGTGGCTTCCTTTATGGAATCAATCCATCTCTTGTTTGGCCTTCCTCTTTTTCTACTCCCTGCTGTTTTTCCCAGCATTATTGTCTTTTCTAGTGAATCACGTCTTCTCATGATGTGTCCAAAGTATGATAACCTCAGTTTCATCATTTTAGCTTCTAGTGATAGTTCTGGTTTAATTTGTTCTAACACCCAATTATTTGTCTTTTACACGGTCCATGGTATCTGCAAAGCTCTCCTTCAACACCACATTTAAAATGAGTTGATTTTTTTCTTATCCGCTTCTTTCACATCCAACTTCTTTCACATCCATACATAGAGATCCCCTTTCTTTGGAACTAGATATAGCACAGTGGGGAGGAGAGCCTGGCTGGGAGTCCAGAGTATGTGAGTTCAAATCCCCGCTCGTGTCTCCTGGGTGTCAAGGGCCAGCTAAAGATCACCCCACAGTGAGTGGCTCAGGTGTTAAGTGTCCTGCCACCTGTGCAGCCGTGGGCAAGCTGCATAGTCCCAAGGAGCCCAGTTGCCCCCCCACCTGGTAGTTGTGGACAAGGAAGGGGCTGGCTTGTGCAGCTGTGGCAAGCTGAGCAGGCCCTAGCCAGCTGGGGAGGACTAGCCTCAGAGGGAGGCAATGGTAAACCCCTCTCTGAATACCGCTTACCATGAAATCCCTATTCATAGGGTTGCCATAAGTTGGGATTGACTTGAAGGCAGTCCATTTCCATTTCAGATATATTGAACGCTTCCAGTCTATGGGCCATTGTTTAGTTTTCCATATTTGTTGACAATTTTTTCAGTAACTTGTAGGAACTCTACTGGTATGTCATCTGTTCCTGGTGATTTATTTCTTCCAAGTATTTTAAGAGCAGCTTTCATCTCACATTCTAAAATTTCTGGTTCTTCATCATACGGTTCCTCCATGAATCAATCTGTCATCCTTGTATGTCTTTTGTAGAGTTCTTCAGTGTATTGCTTCCATCTTCCTTTTATTTCATCTCGGTCAGTCAGTGTGTTCTCCTGCTGATTATTCAACATCCCTACTCTTGGTTTAAATTTCCCTTTCATTTCTCTAATCTTTTGGAATAGGGCTCTTGTTCTTCCCTTTTTGTTGTCCTCTTCTATGTCTATACAATAGCTATTGTAATAGTTCTCTTTGTCCCTATGTACCAGTCGCTGTATTACTGCGTTTAGGTTTCTGACCATGTTTCTATCTCCTTTTGCTTTCCTTCTTTCTTTAACTATTTTAAGAGTTTCATCAGTTATCCACTGAGGTCTTTCTTTCTTTTTTAGAGGTATTGGCTTTTTGCATTCTTCCCTGATAATGTCTCTGACTTCAATCCATGGTTCTTCTGATTCTCTTTCAACTAAATGTAAAGCCTCAGATCTGTTCCTTATTTGATCTTTATGTTCTTCTGGGATGTTATTTAAACTGTATTTTGGCATTATGATTGCTTGTTATTCTTCTTTAGCTTTCCTCTGGTTTTCAATATTACCAATTCATGATCTGTACCACAGTCTGCTCCTGGTCTTGTTTTTGCAGAAAGTATAGAACTTCTCCATCTTCTGCTACCTATTATATAATCAATTTGATTCCTATATTGACCATTTGGTGATGTCCATGTGTACAGTCGCCTTTTCAGTTGCTCAAAAAATGTGTTTGCAAGAAACAAATTATTGGCTTCACAGAATTCAATAAGTCTTTCTCCTGCTTCATTTCTGTCTCCTAAGCCCCTTTCCCCCACAATTCCTAGTTCCTCTCTGTTCCCTGCTTTTGCATTCCAGTCCCCCATAATTATCAGCACATCTTGTTTTGGTGTGTGATCAATTTCTTCCTGTACTTCTGCATAAAATCTCTCCAATTCCTCTTCTTCTGCATTTGCTGTTGGAGTATAGACTTGGATTATGGTTATATTAATAGGTTTCCCATTTAATCTCATTGATATCACTCTCTCAGACCTTGTGTTATAGCTCCCAATTGCTTTTGCTGCATCACATCTCACTGTTAAAGCAACCCCATTTCTTCTTAATTTCTCATTTCCTGCAAAACATATTTTGTAGTTGCCGGATTGAAAGTGTCCCATTCCTGTCTATTTTAATTCACTCACGCCAAGTATTGTAATGTTGATATGTTCCATTTCTTGCTTGACAATTTCTAACTTTCCCTGGTTCATGCTTCTCACATTCCATGTTCCTATTGTGTGTGTTGTACAACTCCAGACTCTCCTTTTGCATCTGTGCACATCAGCCTCTGGGCTTCCTTTCGGCTTTGACCCAGCTGCATCATTTGTCACAGCGCTACTTGTACTTGTCCATTGTTCTTCCCCAGTAGCTCGGTGAGTGCTATCTGACCTGGGGGTCTCATCTTCCAGCACTATCTTGTGTTGCATTTGGGGTACTCCATTCATAAGATTTTCATGATGTTTCTCAACCTTTTTTTATTTTTTTGTTGCTGGACTACGGTTCCCATAATTCCTGACCATTGGCCATGCTGACTGGGGCTGATGGGAGTTGTAGTCCAGCAACAAAAAAATAAAAAAGGTTGAAAAACACTAAGCTAGAGGATCAGATTTGCAATGTGAATTGGTATAAGGCAGATTCTTATGTTGCTGCTGAGTTAGTTGCCAATGATGGTTGCCAACAGTTTCACTGCCCCAGCTTCCTAACAGGAGCTTGAATTGCAGATAAGAACATAAGAAGAGCCTGCTGGATCAGGTTAATGGCCCATCTAGTCCAGCATCCAATTCTCTCAGTGGCCGCCCAAATGCCTGTGTGGGAAACCCACAAGCAGGATCTGAGCGCAAAAGCAATCTCCCTTCTTACAGTTTCCAGCAACTGTTATTCAGAAGCATGCTGTCTCTGACTGTGGAGGCAAAGCATAGCCATTGTGACTAGTAACCTTTGGTACCCTTCTCCTCCATGAATTTGTCTCATCCTCTTTTAGAGCCCTCCAAGTTGGTGGCCTTCACTGCCTCCTCTGGGAGCGAGCTCCATAGCTTAACTTTGACCCACGTGAAGAAGTACTTTCTTTTCTTTGTCCTGAATCTTCCAGCATTCAGCTTCATTGGATGTCCACAAGTTCTAGTGTTATGAGAGAGGGAGAAAAACCTCTCTCTATCCACTCTCTCCATGCCATGCATAATTTTATATACGTCTGCCACAGAGCTTGGAAAAGTTACTTTTTTGAACTACAACTCCCATCAGCCCAATCCAGTGGCCATGCTGGCTGGGGCTGATGGGAGCTGTAGTTCAAAAAAGTAACTTTTCCAAGCTCTGCTGCCATGTCATCTCTTACTTGCCTTTTCCCAGAACTAAAAATGCTCAAATGGTGCAACCTTTCCTCTATCCCTCTGATCATTTTGGTTGTCCTTTTTTGAACCTTTTTCAGCTCTACAATATCATTTTTGTGGTAAGGCAACCAGAACACAGTATTCCAAATGCGTTTGCACCATAGAATTGTATAACGTCATTATGATAGCAGCAGTTTTATTTTCAGTGCCTTTACTAATGATCCCTAGAGAGCCAGTGTGGCGTAGTGGTTAAGGTGTTGGACTACGACCTGGGAGACCAGGGTTCGAATCCGTGAAGCTCACTGGGTGATCTTGGGCCAGTCACTGCCTCTCAGCCTTGTGAAAACCCTATTCATAGGGTCGCCATAAGTCGAAATCGACTTGAAGGCAGTACATAGTAATGATCCCTAGCATGGAATTTGCCTTTTCCACCGTTGCTGCCCACTGGATCAACATCACCATTGAGCTATCCATTGTGACTCCATGGTCTCATTCCTGGTCTGTCACTGCCAGTTCAGACCCCATTGAGCGTATATGTGAAATTAAGATTTTTTTGTCCCAATATGCAGCACTTCACACTTGCTAACATTAAATTGCATTTGCTATTTTACCACCCATTCACTCAGTTTGGAGAGGTCCTTTTGGAGCTCTTCACAATCTCTTTTTGTTTTAACCACCCTGAACAATTTAGTAAACCTGACCACCTCACTGCTCACCCCTAACTAACTCTAGATGCAACTGTTCCTTGAGGTGGCTAGAATTCTTTCTTGTTTCTTTCTTTCTTTGAATTGGCAAAGTTAAATCCTGCACTACTGAATTGTTGTCATCTGAAAAAAAAGATTATGTTCCCTTCAGCAGAGGACATCAGAGGAATGGATGCAAAATAGTTCCATCTCTTATTCTTAAGCTATGAGCTTGGTCCTGAAAAGCAAAACTGATAGGTGCTTCCCACACACCTTTTGGCACCCTAGCATATCTAATGCCCTGATTTTGCAGTAGCAAAATTACAATCAACTATCTTTTTTGCTTCTGGTGGGATATTTGTTATGCTTTCATATTCTTAAGCCAACGTCTCAAAAATAAAGTGAGGAAGGACATGATCCACTAAGCAACTTTCCTTTTATGTCAGTGCATGGGACCAATATTCAGTAGATTATTTTATTTTCATTTATAATCTTTCCAGTTCATAGCAGGGTAACAGAATTTGCAGCTGTGTGTCTTGTGTTTTTTAAAACCTGTAGCAAACTTAAGTGCATGGAAAGGAGGGACATATAACATTTTAAACTGGGGAATTAAATGTTTTATATATATACCTAACCTAGGGTGCAATCCAACTGCTATGTATGCCAGGTTGAGGGGAGCTGGATACGGCAGATCCCCAGCTCAAAAAGCTACACCGAGCTACGCCGGCAGATGCCCCTCATCCCAGCTCAACCGCAGTGAAGCCAGAACCCAGCTGTCTCAGCTGATGTCTGCCAGGGAAGCCCAGCCCAGTGGAAGGAGAGCCAGTGGAAGCCGGTGGAAGACCCAAAAAGGGCATTCCAGTGGCATGTTGGGAGGAAGGGGCAAGAAGGGGGGCTTAGGCCACATCTAACTCATGTTTGGAACACTCTTGCAGGTCCAGGCAAAAGTTAATCGAGGAAAAAGGTTGGTGTAATAAGATAATTGCAATGGAAATCTGACTTTTATTTTCTGGTCCCTGTGCACAGCTCCCGGCTGAGCCAGCATTCAGCTGGCCCAGAGGCTTCTGAATGGCAATTGAAGGCTACTAATCTTCCCGCCAGCTCCTCTTCTGCCAGCTCCCCTTCCGTGAGCTTCCCCTGAGTTGGATTGCTCTGTTAAGAACATAAGATGTATTCTGTTGAATCAGATCAGACATCCATCTAGTCTGGCATCCTGATTCCCACAGCGGCCAACCAGATGCCTCCGGGAAAGACAGAAGCTTCCAGGAGGCCTGATGCATCTGAACATGGAGGTTTTAGGGATGGGGGAGAAATTCAATTCAGCTCTCCTTTAGAGCTATATTTATCAAATTTGCACTTTCCAAAACAACATGAGAACCGAAACACAGCCACCCTTCAAAATTCACAGTTATCCGAATTTTGTGATGTTGTCCAACCAAACACTGCTTGCAAAAATGCATATATTAGTGGAAAGTATGCAAAAAAAAGTATTATCAAAAATACACAAAAATGCAGCATATGAGGAGAAACTGCTTGCAAAAATGTGTAAATTAGTTAAAACTACAGACAAATGGGTTTATTAGGAGAAAGTCACAATAAAATGCTGAAGAATTTTCATCAGGTTTTCTTTTAAATTGCAAATTGCTGAAGAAATGTGGAGAAGTGAATTTAAGATTGGAAAAATGAGAAGTGGAGTGAACAGAAATTGACAGATCCTTACATTAACAAAATGTGAATTTCTCTGTCTGTCTCTGTCTGAGTGTGTGTGTATGTGTGTGTGTGTGTGTGTGTGAGTGAGTGAGTGAGTGTGAGAGTGAGTGAGAGAGAGTGAGAGAGAGAGAGTACTAAATGGAAGAGGAGTAATTTCCTTTGGTTTTTCCAGTAAGGAAAACTCAGACAAGATTTAAGACAGAAGCAAATTATTTTTTTCTTCACATATTCTGTTTTACAGAGATTGCTTCCTTCCTCTATTCTCTCCTTTCTCCTGCCTGCCACTTTGCTTTTATTTTTTGTACGGCGGTCCTAGAGACCTACAAAACTGAGAGGGAACTGCAGCTATAAGGTTGTTCAGACAGGTGCAGGCTTGATTATTAATAATTGGAATCACCAAGGGCAGAACGTTTAGCCTCCGGCCCAAGTTTAACATCTTACTTTCTCCTCTCTTAGACATAGCAATCCCCTTAAGAAATGATATGTGCCGATGATGTCATTGCATCCAGCCTTTCCATGTCCCTGCATGCAGCAGGCAACAAGCTGGAACAGTTGCAGGGAAATGCCGACTGAGATGATGTCACACACATCATACATTTATTGAAATGTTAGGACAATGTGAGGGAGATGCAGGCTAGCAGCTGCCACACCTCCATCAGGCAGGGAACTTTTTTATTTGTTTATTAAAACTATTATATCATAAAATATCAGGGTGGTGCACAACACCATTAAAAACGGTACAAAGTTATACAGCCATAAGAGTGGCTGTCTACTATAGCCAGCGTGGATTTTCACATTCTGCAACGAATTGAAAATACCCCATGCCATTCTGCTGCTTTCCATAAACTCATTTCAAAACAAACCCTTACAAAACTTATAGTCCTGAACTCAGAAACACTTGCTTAACAACCCTCTCAATTTTCATGGCAATACACAAAACACTCAGAGAGAATCAAGAGTTCAAACTGTAAAACAAGAGAAAAAAACCCCAGACCCCTTTTGGACTTCTTTCTGTCAGTGGTCTCATAATTTGTTGAAATTAATGAAAAATCAGCCATGATCACAAACACCTATAATCCTCTTACTGACCTTGCCCCATACTCTGACCTTCATCTTCTGCAGTTTAAAAGTTAAAGAAAATGTCTGGCTGAATTTTAATTAATTTAAGAAATTTAACATTGAAGTCTATTATAGTGTTGATCATGCTCAGTAAGAATCAACTGTCAGTGTTCTAAAAGCCAGACTCACAGCTGTTTTGCTTGGCTAATCAGGTGCCACACCCAGGCTACACATTTATTCAATTTGGAACAGTCATGGATTCCCCCAGAGAAACCTGTGAAGTGTCATTTTTGAATGGTGCTCAGAGTTGTGAGGAGTCTCCTCTTCCCCTGACAGAGCTCCAGTGGCCAGAGTGGTTTAACAGTAAGCCTCTCTTCTGGGGATTATAGCTCCAGGAGGGGAACAGGGCCTCTTCTAGCAAGTCAACACCCTTCACAAACCACACTTTGCAGGATTCTTTGTGGGAAGCCAGGACTGTCTAAAGTGGAATAAAGGTCTGTTGTGGATGTGTTGAGGGACAGCTTTGGTTTAAATTTGGATGGGGGACTACATGTGCCTGCTGTAGAATAGAAAGGTGGGGGAAACCCTGAAAAACAATGATACTGTTCACAATGTTTTCCTAGGCTTTTCCTCTGACCAGTGACCATCACGATCCAATCTCTTCCCCTCCCTCTCCCTCTCCCCTTACTGCTCCCCTCCCCCTTCCTCCCTTCCCTACTCCCCTCCCCCTTCCTCCCTTCCCTACTCCTACCCTTCCTCTTCTTCTCTCCCCCTCCCTGCCCCTCCCCGAGGTCAGTCTCACCTATCCTAAGCATGATTGTACAGGAGTAAATCCCATTGAACTCAAGAAGCATGCAAATGATCAAACCTGCCCTGCCCTCCCCTTCTCCTCCCTCCTATCCCCTCCCCTTCTCCTTACAATCCCTGCCTCCCTCCTTCCCTCTCATCTTCCCTCCCCCCTTCTCCTCCTCCCCCATGGTCAGTTTTACCTATCCTAAGCATGATTTCACGGCAGTGAATCCCATTGAACTCATAAGCATGCAAATGAGCAGACCTGACTTTCCCCTTCCCCTCCTTCCCCTCTCCCCTCCTCCTCCTCCTCCTCCTCCTTTCTTCCTCCTTTCTTCCTCCCCTCCCTTCTTCCTTATTTGTCCTCCCCTGACCACTCCAGCCCTCTCTCCCTCTTCTCCACCCTTGCGGTCAGTTTCGCCTTTCCTAAGCATGATTGCAGGGGAGTAAGTCCCACTGAATGCAATACGCTCCTCCCCTCCCCCTCCCACCTGCTGTTATCCCCCTCCTCCCCTCTGTCCTTCCTCCTCCCTTTTGTGCCTCTGAGCATATGGTGAGTGGTGGCAACACCTGCAATCAGCCCAAATAACAATAACAAGACATGTGCTGTGCTGATCTTGTTTTAGCAAGGAGGAAGCAACATTATTAAGGCAGTTGATATAGTTCAGATAGTCACTTTAAATATGTTTGATTTACTTTGCAATTTTAGTGAAGTTTCCCCTAGTAAATCATTTTCTTTTGCTTCTGTTAATAGTAATACAGCTGGTGTAGCACAGTGGGGAGGACAGCCTGGCTGGGAGTCCAAAGTCTGTGAGTTCAAATCCCCACTCATGTTTCCTGGGTGTAAAGGGCCAGCTAAAGATCACCCCCACAGGGAGTGGCTCAGGGGTTACGTACCCTACCACCTGTGCCGCCGTGGGCAAGCTGCATAGTCCGAAGGAGCCCAGTTGCCCCCCAGCTGGCAGTTGTGGATAAAGAAGGGGATGGCTTATGCAGCTGTGGCAAGCTGAGCAGGCCCTAGTCAGGGGGGAGGACTAGCCTCAGAGGGAGGCAATGGTAAACCCCTCTCTGAATACTGCTTACCATGAAAACCCTATTCATAGGGTTGCCATAAATCAGAATCAACTTGAAGGTAGTCCATTTCCATTTAAGCTGTTGAGATTAGTCTTCTCAGTGGCTGACTCATCTCCTTTCACTCTGATTGGCTGCAATCAGCAGGAAAGGCCAAGCATGTTAGAAGATTCTTCTCAGTGGCTAACACACTCCCATTTAGATTGGCTCATACAACGCTGGAGATATAGGAACCTAGCTGGGACCCTGCTCTCAAAAATGTAAGGGGTCTAAGACCCCCCCCCCGACAACTACACCCCTGCAGCGTGCTCCTTATAGACTCATGTAAATGAGAAAATGTAAAGCACCTGCCATCTCTTTTTTCTCTCTCCACCTGCTTTTGATTTACTGTTTGGTCTCGTGACTCCCAGCAGCTAACATTTTCCTCTGAAGAAGAAAGACCATGGGGGGGAGGGGTGACACCAACTGAATCTGCATAAATTAGAAAGGATATATTTCATTTTGAGCATGTTGTGTTTCTGATTGGGCAAGATAGCGGCTCTTCTGGAGCTGCACTGCTGAGCGCTCGCTTCAGTCAAATAGAAAATTGCACACGTAATAATCAGATCTGACTTGATTAACCAAAGCAATCACTCTGGGTGGCCTCTGTTGGGCAAGATAAATGGAGGCTGAACAAGAACAATTCATTTCTCGTTCTTAAATCAGTGAAGTAAGATTACATCTAGGCATAATTTTACTCCGACATTCTATTGAAAGACCAGAATGGGGGAGAGGTCCATCGGTGGAATTCTTGCACCAGTCTTGTGTTAGTGTAATTAGTTTGTACAACTCTATAACTGTAGGCAGGGTTGGACGAGGGTCTGTGCTATGGCCTGTGCTACTGCTGCTGCTGCTATGCCTCCATTTCTTCAACTCAGGAATCCCCCAACCTTTTTTGTACCCAGGTGCACATTTGGAAATCTGTCACGGGGCACCACAAACTACCTGTTTCACAGAAGAAAAACTGGTGGTGCTCAGACACACACACCCACCAAAAATCCAGGCAAAATACCTACACAGATAAAACACAGACAAAATGCAGACAGCATCTCCTCCAACACAGGCAACTCCCCAGAAACAAAATTTGGGGGGAATGGTGTGATAGAAGTTTAATACATAAATAAATATGTATTTATTTCAGCGCCAGGTCAAGACTTTCCTCTTCTCCCAGGCATTTTAGCATGTGTTTTAAATTGTTTTTATATTGTTTTAAATTTTAAATTTGTGTTTTAAATTGTTTTTAAAATATGTGTATTAAATTGTATATTTGTTTTAATGTTTTTGATTGCTGTAAACCGCCCAGAGAGCTTTGTCTATGGGGCGGTATACAACTGCAATAAATAAATAAATAAACAAATAAATAAATAAATAAATATCTCACTCTCTGATGTAGCCAAGTGGAATGGGTACTCATGGAAAAGCATGGCGTCTATAAATGACTTTGAAAAAGTGATTAGAAGAAAATGGCTCACTATTTCATGCAGAACTTCGTGACATCCAAATAACAGAGCAAACCTAAGTGGAACTGTGGGGAGGGAGGCAGGGGGTGACCTGGTGGATCCACTGCTACAACCCAAGCTATAAGAACATAGGAAGACCCTGCTGGATCAGGCCAGTGGCCCATCTAGTCCAGCATCCTGTTCTCAAAGTGGCCTACCAGATGTCCATAGGAAGCCCACAAGCAGGACCTGGGTGCAAGAGCACTCTCCCCTCCTGTAGCTACCGGCAACTGGTGTTTAGAAACATACCGCCTCTGACTATGCTGGCAGAGCACAGGAATAATGGCTAGTAGCCATTGACAGCCTTATCCTCCATGAATTTGTCTAATTCTCTTTTAAAGCCCTCCAAGTTGGTGGCCATCACTGCTTCTTGTGGGAGTGAATTCTATGGTTTAACTATGCGCTGTGTGAAGTCCTTTCTTTTGTACTTTCTTTTGTCTGTCCTGAATCTTCCAACATTCAGCTTCATTGGATATCCATAAGTTCTAGTTTTTCTCTACCCGCTTTCTCCATGCCACGCATAATTTTGTACACTTCTGTGATGTCACCTCTGACTCACTTTTTCTCTAAACTAAAAAGCTCCCAATACTGCAGCCTTTCCTCATAGGGGAGTTGCTCCATCCCTTGTTCATTCTGGTTGCTCTTTTCTGAACCGTTTCCAGCTCTAAAGTATCATTTTTGAGATGAGGCAATCAGTACTGTATACAGTACTCCAAATGCAGCCGTACTGTAATTGGTATAACAGCATTATGATATCAGCAGTGTTATTTTCAATACCTTTACTAATGCCTTTGCCTTTTTCACAGCCTTTTTTCATTTTCATTTGCCTTTTTCACAGCCACTGCACCCTGGATCAAACTATCCACTACAACCCCAAGGTCTCGTTCCTGGTCAGTCACCACCAGTTCTGAGTGTATACGTGAAATGAAGGGGGTTTTTTTGCTCCAATTTACATAACTTTACAGTTGAATTGCATTTGCCATTTTACTGCCCATTCACTCAGTCCAGTGCCGTTAAGGGCTTTATAGGTAAGGACCAACACTTTGAATCTGGCCCGGAAACATATTGGAAGCCAGTGCAGTTGGGCCAGAATAGGTGTTATGTGGTCGAATTTCTTCGTCCCAGTAAGAACTCTGGCCGCAGCATTCTGCACTAGCTGAAGTTTCCGAATCGTTTTCAAAGGTAACCCTATGTAGAGAGCATTACAGTAATCCAATCTAGAGGTTACCAGAGCGTGAATAACTGAGGCTAGGTTCTCCCTGTCCAGATAGGGTTGTAGTTGGGCTACCAGCCGAAGCTGGTAGAATGCATTTCGTGCCACCGAGGCTACCTGGGCCTCAAGTGACAGAAGCGGATCTAATAAGATCCCCAAACTACGGACCTGTTCCTTTAGGGGGAGTGTAACCCCATCTAGGACAGGTCTGACATCAACCATCTGAGCAGAGGGCCCCCCAACTAGCAACATCTCAGTCTTGTCAGGATTGAGCTTCAGTTTGTTTGCTCTCATCCAGTCCATTATCGCGGCCAGGCAGCGGTTCAGTACAGCAACAGCCTCACCTGAAGAAGATGAAAAGGAGAAATAGAGCTGCGTATCATCAGCATATTGCTGGAAACGCACTCCATAACTCCTGATGACCTCACCCAGCGGCTTCATATAGATATTAAAAAGCATGGGGGACAGAACTGAGCCCTGCGGGACCCCATACTGGAGCACCCAGGGACTTGAGTAGTGTTCCCCAAGCATCACCTTCTGGTGATCCAGATGATCTAAAATCACCAGTGCCATGCCTCCAAACACCTCTTTTGGGGTCTCTACTTGCTACCATATTGTTACGTTCTTGTTATTAACCCCAAATCTTTTTGAGGGCATTAGCTGAGTTCTTATATTTGAAAGTGAAGTCCACACTTGCCTATGAAAAAAATTGCAATCAATTATGAGATTCCTTTACCCCATGCAGCAAAGGTTTTGTATAGATAGATAGAATCCCGTTTGATGGGTATTTTGCCATAAAGATGCAATTATGCAAAGTTACTAATGAGTAGTCCCATTGATCTTGGTGAGTTACCGAACTGTTTGAAATAGTGTCTCCCAGCTAATTTTGAACATTCTATATGCATCTAATTTCCAGTTGCAAGATGTAGCCAGTAGCTGGGAGTGAAATTATTTGACCATGATACCTGTTAGATTCCTGCTTGCACAACAAGTCCTCAGTGAAATGGATTAGCAGTAGATTCAGGACATACTTATTTGGAAAATGTGTAACTAGCTTAAGAACATAAGAAGAGCCTGCTGGATCAGGCCAGTGGCCCATCTAGTCCAGCATCCTGTTCTCACAGTGGCCAACCAGGGGCCTGGGGGAAGCCCGCAAGCAGGACCCGAGTGCAAGAACACTCTCCCCTCCTGAGGCTTCCGGCAACTGGTTTTCAGAAGCATGCTGCCTCTGACTAGGGTGGCAGAGCACAGCCATCACGGCTAGTAGCCATTGATAGCCCTGTCCTCCATTAATTTGTCTAATCTTCTTTTAAAGCCATCCAAGCTGGTGGCCATTACTTCATCTTGTGGGAGCAAATTCCATAGTTTAACTATGCGCTGAGTAAAGAAGTACTTCCTTTTGTCTGTGCTGAATCTTCCAACATTCAGCTTCTTTGAATGTCCACGAGTTCTAGTATTATGAGAGAGGGAGAAGAACTTTTCTCTATCCATTTTCTCAATGCCATGCATAATTTTATACACTTCTATCATGTCTCCTCTGACCAGCCTTTTCTCTAAACTAAAAAGCCTCAAATGCTTTTTCTCGTAAAGGAGTCGCTCCATCCCCTTGATCATTCTGGTTGCCCTCTTCTGAACCTTTTCCAACTCTAGAATATCCTTTTTGAGATGAGGCGACCAGAACTGTACACAGTATTCCAAATGCGGCTGCACCATAGATTTATACAACGGCATTATGATATTGGCTGTTTTATTTTCAATACCTTTCCTAATTATCGCTAGCATGGAATTTGCCTTTTTCACAGCTGCCGCACACTGGGTCGACATTTTCATCATGCTGTCCACTACAACCCCAAGGTCTCTCTCCTGGTCAGTCACCGCCAGTTCAGACCCCATGAGCATTTATGTGAAATTCAGATTTTTTGCTCCAATATACATAATTTTACACTTGTTTATATTGAATTGCATTTGCCATTTTTCCGCCCATTCACTCAGTTTGGAGAGGTCTTTTTGGAGCTCTTCGCAATCCCTTTTTGTTTTAACAACCCTGAACAATTTAGTGTCGTCAGCAAACTTGGCCACTTCACTGCTCACTCCTAATTCTAGGTCATTAATGAACAAGTTGAAAAGTACAGGTCCCAATACCGATCCTTGAGGGACTACACTTTCTACAGCCCTCCATTGGGAGAACTGTCCGTTTATTCCTACTCTCTGCTTTCTGCTTCTCAACCAATTCCTTATCCACAAGAGGACCTCTCCTCTTATTCCATGACTGCTTAGCTTCCTCAGAAGTTTTTGGTGAGGTACCTTGTCAAATGCTTTTTGAAAGTCTAAGTACACTATGTCCACTGGATCACCTCTATCTATATGCTTGTTGACACTCTCAAAGAATTCTAATAGGTTACTGAGACAGGACTTTCCCTTGCAGAAGCCATGCTGGCTCTGCTTCAGCAAGGCTTGTTCTTCTATGTGCTTAGTTAATCTAGCTTTAATAATACTTTCTACCAGTTTTCCAGGGACAGAAGTTAAGCTAACTGGCCTGTAATTTCCGGGATCCCCTCTAGATCCCTTTTTGAAGATTGGCGTTACATTTGCCACTTTCCAGTCGTCAGGCACGGAGGAGGACCCGAGGGACAAGTTACATATTTTAGTTAGCAGATCAGTAATTTCACATTTGAGTTCTTTGAGAACTCTCGGGTGGATGCCATCCGGGCCCGGTGATTTGTCAGTTTTTATATTGTCCATTAAGCCTAGAACTTCTTCTCTCGTTACCTCTATTTGTCTCAGTTCCTCAGAATCCCTTCCTGCAAATGTTAGTTCAGGTTCAGGGATCTGCCCTATATCTTCCACTGTGAAGACAGATGCAAAGAATTCATTTAGCTTCTCTGCAATCTCCTTATTGTTCTTTAGTACACCTTTGACTCCCTTATCATCCAAGGGTCCAATCGACTTCCTAGATGGTCTCCTGCTTTGAATGTATTTATAGAATTTTTTGTTGTTGGTTTTTATGTTCTTAGCAATGTGCTCCTCAAATTCTTTTTTAGCATCCCTTATTGTCTTCTTGCATTTCTTTTGCCAGAGTTTGTGTTCCTTTTTATTTTCTTCATTTGGACAAGACTTCCATTTTCTGAAGGAAGACTTTTTGCCTCTAAGAGCTTCCTTGACTTTGCTCGTTAACCATGCTGGTATCTTCTTGGCCCTGGTGGTACCTTTTCTGATCTGCGGTATGCACTCCAGTTGAGCTTCTAATATAGTGTTTTTAAACAACTTCTAAGCATTTTCGAGTGATGTGACCCTCTGGACTTTGTTTTTCAGCTTTCTTTTTACCAGTCCCCTCATTTTTGTGAAGTTTCCTCTTTTGAAGTCAAATGTGACCGTGTTGGATTTTCTTGGCAATTGGCCATTTACATGTATGTTTAATTTAATAGCACTGTGGTCACTGCTCCCAATCGGTTCAACAACACTTACATCTCGCACCAGGTCCCGGTCCCCACTGAGGATTAAGTCCAGGGTTGCCGTCCCTCTGGTCGGTTCCATGACCAACTGGTCTAGGGCATAGTCATTTAGAATATCTAGAAACTTTGCTTCTTTGTCATGACTGGAACACATATGTGGCCAGTCTATGTCCGGGTAGTTGAAGTCACCCATTACTACCACATTAAAGAATCTAATGCCATGAAATGTGGCTGAGATGGCTTTAAAGGGAAATTAGACAAAATTATGGAGAATAGACCTATCTGTCCCCCCCATCATAGCTAAATAGAACTTCCATATTCAGAAGCAGTGTACCTCTGAATACCATTTACTGGGGATGAGGGAATTGCCATCACATCCTGCATGCAGGCTTCCCCGAAGCATTTGTCTGGCCTGTGGAAAACAGGATGCTGGACAAAATAAACCTTTGGTCTGATGCAGTAGAGCTCTTACATTGTACACTGATTGCAGCCAACAATGCTCCTTCGAAGGAGGTCATTCTCAGCGCCAATAAACTGATCAGCGCTGAAAGCAAGCCCATTTGAAGTCATTACCTGATTATGTCAGGTGACTGACAGGTGGGTGCCCCACCCACTCACCACAGTTCGCCTGCGGGGGGTGGGGAAGGTAAGGAATAGGATCCAGCCTGCCAGCCAGATCCAACTTCCCACCCTTGCTGTACAGCAGCCTTTCCCAACCAGTGTGCCTCCAGATGTTGTCGGACCACAACTCCCATCAGCTTCAGCCAGCATTGCCAACGGTCAGGAAAGATGGGAGTTGTGGTCCAACAACATCTGGAGGCACACTGGTTGGGAAAGGCTGCTGTACAGCCTAGGACTGAAAGCCAGCTGTACTTCCTGTGTGGGTTTTCTTTACCATTGCGGTGAGAGGGAATCCCTTCACTTTCCCCTCTTGCACAGGTGTGCCTGTGTTTGTCTCCCTGCCTCAACTCAGCAGCTGGACTCAAACCCAACATGAGAAAAAGTTCCTTTTTCTAGCCACAAGGCTGTGTACACAGGCATCATATATTTAAAGCACGCCCCCACAAGAATCCTTGGAACTGTAATTTGTTAAGCGTGCTGCAAATTATACCTCTCTGAGAGGTAAACTTTAGTTCCTAGGATTCTTTTTTTTAAAGGGGGGAATCTGCATTAAATGTATGGTGTGTATGCAGCCACAATAAAAGCCTCCAGATGGGGCCTCCTTCCACACTCCAATCCCCAGTTGTTGACTAGAATGAATGGACTGCCTTCAAGTCGATTCCGACTTATGACGACCCTATGAATAGGGTTTTCATGGTAAGCGGTATTCAGAGGGAGTTTACCATTGCCTTCCTCTGAGAGGCAGTGACTGGCCTAAGGTCACCCAGTGAGCTTCATGGCTGTGTGGGGATTCGAACCCCGGTCTCCCAGGTCATAGTCCAGCCATATGCATGAACAGACAGAATAACAAGAAAAATATCCTCTTTTAAAGTCAAATGCTTAAAAGTGTCCCTTAGCTGAAGAAAGGTTTTCCCATGCCCAACCTATGCACATCAAATCCAAAAAACCTGCTTTCAATTTCTCTCAAGTACATAAATTCCAGCCACATGTTCTTCTTACGTAACCAGGAATGCCCTGGAAACAAGCCCCAGTTACAAGCTTCTCCACATCATAATGATTTAAGTGGGCACTTGAGCCCAGATTCCCAGCGTAATTCTTAAAAGCTTTTTCATAAATATTCCATGGCCTTTTGGAGAGTGTAATGTGCCATGGTGACATTATAGAGGAAGCTGTTTGAAGGGGAGGGATGTCAACAAAATTATCCACCAATAGCATGCTCTTTTGGCACAAAAGCACATTCTTATCTTTACATCCCATAATGAGAAGGCAGAACCAGAATTTGTTGCTGTGTAAACTCCTCTGGTACAGTTGAGAAGAAGAAAAAGAAGAGACACAGAGAAAGAGGAATTAGCTATCATTTCTTCTGGTTGTTCTGACAGAGGAACAAGTTCTGCATTGTTATTATTATTTTTCTGTGTGGTTTTTCCTAAGCGGCATTAAAGAAAACTTCTTTTCACATGATGTCAGACTGCGAGGGGATAGCTGTGGGTAAGTGCCAGATTTATATTTACCACACTGTCCTGAAATCTAGTTCACAGCCTCAGCTTGCAAAAGCACACCCAGCATGACTCTGAGGCAAACGTTCAGCCCTCTCACTTTCTGTAGAGCAAGCTGCAGTCAGAGAATATTTTAGTTGGATTTTCCACTCCAAAACCAGTTAGGGTCTTACATAGCCATTCTTGGATGTATGCTATGGAGGTTACATGTTTATACTTTTCTTTACTGAAAGCTTTGAATATATACTTGCTTATTTGTCTTTTAAAAATTATTTAAGTAGCTCCAAAGCTCATGCTCCTGGACAAGGAATACTATAGATATAAATATAAATATAGATATGAAAGGATTTTGTGTTGCAAACTGGTGAGAGCATACAAAGTGACTAATTCTGTCGAAATGGCAATGTCCAAATATGTCCTTTGGAGCACTGGGAGAGGAATGTCTGGGAATGGGACCAGAAATAAGCATCCTGTTGTAACTTACTCAGATCATTTCCTAACTGCAAAAGGGCTGCAGAAACAGAGGCAGAAAGTAATAAACATGGATCTGTTGCTGGAGGGGGAAAACACCCCAAGCTCCCTTCAGTTTAAAACATGAGCTTTTGGCATAGCATACCTAAGGCCATTCTTTACCACACTAAAGTAGATGCCATTTTCAGCGGCATTAAGAGGCCAAGCCGTTGGGTGGGAAGAGGAGACAATGCACTTGGGAACCCCTCAGTATTAGCGTTGCACTGTATCTGCTCTGGAAAGGGAAATGCTTGAAAGGAATTGAAGCCAATCCTATGCCAGGTCATTCCATTTTTAAATCCTAAAGCAGCTCATTTAAAAGTACTCCACACCCAACAGTACAAATCATTATCCTTTTTTCACATACAGTTATTCAGAGCTTGGAAAAGTTACTTTTTTGAACTACAGCTTCCATCAGCCCAATCCAGTGGCCATGCTGGCTGGGGCTGATGGGAGTTATAGTTTTAAAAAGTAACTTTTCCAAGCTCTGCAGTTATTTAAAGCAATTGCAGAAGTATTTGGTTTCATGGGCATATATCATGGAGCAACATCCACTTCTGGAACACCAATTTGGGAGGCTAATCCCACAGGCCACCCAATTTCCTCCATGATTTAGGAAATATTTGAATTAAGATCTGCCCAAATCTTTTACTCACGGCACCATGCTTTCTGATTTTTGTTAGCTCCTGTTCCTCAAGTCTCGGCTGAAGATTTCCATCTTTGTTGGAAAGCTAGATCTAGGGAGCAGAATAAATACTGCACAGTGACAAGGACTTTTATTTGTTTGGTTCCTGGGGCACCTTACTAGAGATAATGAAAATACAACATAAACAGAAAATTAAACATGCATACAATCAAAAACTACATAAATGCAACAAAATAACACTCAAGCAAAAACAGGTGGAGGCCCGTGTAAATTCAAAGGTGTATTTCTGAGTCTCTCCCCTCGTCACAATCTTCAGCTGCTGAGCAAATAACTAAGGATGACTCATTTTGAATGAACTGAAAGCAGACTTTCCACAGCCGGTAACTAAAGTGGTTCCAAAAACTGTAGCTTGTGTTTAACTCAGGTGTTGTTGTTTTGCTATTTTTTTTTAGATTTTGGAAGTACATTGACAAAACAATGCTGGGGGTTGTTGTACAATTCTGTGTGCTTTAACATGATACCTTGTCCATTGTTCTGCCATTATAATAAAGCGCTCTTTCGACTGGACATCAGGAAAAACTTCCTAACTGTTAGAGCCATACGACAATGGAACCAATTACCTAGCATTGGTGGGCTCTCCGACACTGGAGGCCTTCAAGAGGCAGCCAGACAGCCATCTGTCAGGAATGCTTTGATTTGGATTCCTGCATTGCACAGGGGGTTGGACTTGATGGCCTTATAGGCCCCTTCCAACTCTACTATTCTATGATTCTATGATTATTAGCAGCTGACTCTCTTTGCAAACAGATAGGTGGATGCAGGAATAATTTAATCTGAACAAATTATTTTGTGCTCAGAATTAGTATTTCTGTGGTGCAGAATACACCTGGTTTTGTTATATATGTATATATGACAAGTCAGCAATCCTTTGCATTATGAAGAGAAACAGTAGAGAGGGGTATTTTTGCTTGCCTTATCAGAAGGCTTGCTATGTAGCTAGTAACCAGAGCAGGTTGCTTTTGCCAGCAGAAGTGGCTTCAGTTTTAGAATCTGGAACCATGTTTGCTTGTTAAGCACAGTGAGTCATATTAAGGAAGTGGGAGAGAACAGGAACGTGGAATTCAAATGGCACTGCAGCAATATTTCCTACGCACCTAATATGAATTAAACTGTTGTGATGGCTGCTTATACATTCCATTTCCCCTTTCAAAAGGAAATAGTTTGGGATTCCTTGAGACAGTTGCTGCTGTCGATGTGAATGTCCGTCTTAACGGGAGCACATGGGCAGCATCGCAAGCTAGTTCAACTGTTGACTGTTCCATTGGCACAGTGGAAGCTTGCCCCTTGAGGCCAATAGGTTTGGGTGGGGCAATTTTCACCAGGACCATCACAGGTGTGTGTGTTAAATTCTCTCTTCCTATGGCCACAGTGCTAAGCCTACCCACCATCTGCACACAGTGGCTTTTTTAAAATTTCAAAATGTTTTAATTGCTGTCATGCATGTAACAGAATGTGAAGATTAGCCCTCAGTGTGGTACCTTCATGTTAATATCTAGGCAAGGTCAAACTATGGTTGATATGCCTGAACAGATGTTATGTCTTCAAGCATCAACAATATTTTGTTTAATGGTTCTTTGTTTGCTTTTATGGATATCTCAGTTTTCTTGTCAACTACTAAGCTGGATGCTTGAATCACACTATACTTGAAGAAGAATAGGTTATAGGATAGGAAGGGATCTGAATTAAATAAGAAAGGTGTGCGTAGTCCAAGAATGAGGAACCTGTGGTCTTCCAGATGTTGTTAGACTACTACTTTCATTGCCCCTGACCCTTGGCCATATTGGCTGGGCCTGGCAACCAAGAGGTCTTCTGTATCTTTAAAAGTTGTGCAGAGGGAAGGGCGAATTCCACCTTGTGGTTTTTCCCATTATAGTGTTGCAAGAACACCTGCACTTGGCTGACTTTCTCTTCTCCTAAAGATACAGGATCAGTCTCAGGCCCTGAGCCTGGCAACCCTAATATGTATCCATCTGGGCAAAGGAGCTGAATGAAATCTAGTTGGCCTGCTCTCTCCGCCCCCTCTTTCTCTTTCTCACATGTATAAAGCAGGGGTTGGGAGCCATGGCCCTCCAGATATTGTTGGATTCCAACTTCCATCAGCCCCAGCCAGCATGCCCAATGGTCAGGGATGATGAGTTAATGTCCAGCAAGTGGAGGACCAAAGCTTCCCCATCCCTTTTATAAAATCAGTCCAGAGTGGTCCTACTCTTGTAGAAAGATGGAGAAGTGACTCAGAGAGGAGACCCAGATGAGAGTTGGAAAGGAACTAGTGAGCGACTACCATCAAATGCAGGTAAGTTAATTGTGGTGAACCTCTGTGGAATGCCCTTTTGGAATGGTGATTTGCACCCCAGTTATGTGTACTGCCATTTTATCTTTATGTCATGCATTATTCTCTCTTCTGTTTTAATTTTAACCTGTTAAATTCGTTTACCTTATTCGTATTGTTTTCTATAACGTTATATGGATTCACTTGATACGTTGTGAGCTACTTTGGGCACAGTTTTGTTGGAGAAATGGTATACAAATAGATGATTATGATGAACTTCCTGCATTAAAATAAAACCTGATGTACTACAGAGGAGAGGCAGACTTGCTCCATATTTACTGGAATTGTCCTAAGATAGTACTATACTAGAAACTAGTTTTGACCTGAATAGAAAATGTGTTGGGTTATGAATTACCTCCAGATCTATTATTGGTGTTATTTTGTTATTTTTAAATATTGATACATGGTCTAACAGTGTGGTTGCTAAAAGTTTGGGATATGGGGCACATGTAAATTTGATTAATATTCTTAGAGAAAGAAGGCAAGCAGGTAACACCCTCATTTCAATGTTAAAACAACAAACGATGGTTTACCATTACTTACATCAGCTGCAGCTAGCCGCAAGCGCATATGCTTCTCCTTCTCATATCCCTTCTGTTGGATGTGAAAGGAGGGAATCAAAAGCTTTCATCCACAGTTTGAAACAAACCAGTTTGCTGTTCCATTTGAAAGTGGTAAACTGTGGTTTGTGCAAACCATTGTTCACAAACTAAGCACTAAGGTATTGATACAATGCAAAATAAGTAAAAACTAGAGGAAGATAGTGCTGAAATTAACACTGTAATAATTATTATGTTTATATGCCACTGTGACAGAAGTAGCAATTCCATTCTTCGAGTTTCAAAAGATGGTGAGGCTTGCATATGCTCCCACTTTTCACTACTTCTTGTCACATGGAAATCAGCCCTCAGCATAAGTGTGTTGAGACACCCAGAGCATTGTATGGACCTTGACAGGTGTCAATTGATCTACTTGCAGAATTAGGGCTTTTGGTGAGGACTTTCAGGGAGCTCTGTATGAACATGTTCACATAGATGTAACTTTGAACATGTTCACATAGATGTAGCTATGCATAAATCCTGGCCTATAAAGAGTTTGGTGTTGTCTAGTTACAGGGCAATATTAAACATCGTAACAAACTGTTTGCACCCTCTGTGTGTGTGTGTGTGTGTGTGTGTGTGTTTGAATAACATAAACAATTATTGGAATTGAAGTTTATAGTTAGAATAAGCAAATATAATTTCTGTGCTGTTTGCAGCCTACACAAGAATGCAGTCTGAACAGCTGCATAATTGTTCTTGTTAGTTCAGGTAGGAGGGAAATGAAGGCAAGATAGAGGGAGTGTCGCTGTCTATGACCTCCTCTTGAGTTTCAGTAGTTAGACATAAATTGGTGAATATTTCTTTTCCCATAAGAAGCCTTAATTATATATAGCTCCTTAGATCTTAGCAGGCAACTTCCCCAGCTGAAAAAGCTTGGCTTGTCCTCCTTCATTTGAATGGAAAATTAAATGTGTTGGAGATAAGGCAACAAGAGCATAAAAGAAAGAGGGTAGAGAAGTGCATGCTGGGAGTTAAAACAAACACAGGGAAGGTGGCATATAATGATCATTAAATACAATAGAAAAATGTTACATAATGTTTTTTAAAAAGTAAATAAGAGACCAAATGCAAATTAGAATATCAATCATGCGACTAGACAGAATCAGTGAACTCCAAATCAACACTCTATTCATAAAGAAAATAATAGCCAATACTCTTCTAACAAATTCAGCAGTGCAATATGCCATTTAGGCCAGACAGGCAGACACACAGGTTTTGGATCTTAAGAGATGCTGGTTAGCCTGAGGGGAGCCAGAAAGAAGCAAAGAGTCCAGAGCAATCAAGGCCAAGTTGCAGAAATGACAGCCAGAGAGGCCAAAGGCAGCTAAGATCAGGGGCATCTCTACCGGGGTGCGGAGGGTGCGGCCCGCACCCGGGTGTCACCATGAGGGGGGTGACACCCAGAGCTGCCCCGCCCCACGCCGTTGCCTGGCAAGGCTGCTCCAACTCCTCGGAGGCGGGCGGGCGAGACCGGGAGCAGCGTCAGCGGGGCGAGGGAGGCACGCCGGCATTCCCAGGCCTTCTCTGGCTGGGTGCCCCTCCGGCATGCGCCCTCCCAGGGGCATGGACGGGGTGACTGGCCTCGAGTGCACGTGCACACACAAGCCCAGCCACCTCATCCATGCCCCTGGGAGGGCGCGCACCGGAAGTCCGCACCCCCCCTGCACTCCCGGTAGTGACGCCGCTGGCTAAGATGTCAAGTCCCAGAGGTAGCACCCATAGGCCTGAAGGGCTAAAGGCAGACGAGGAGATCCAATCCAAGTTGGTCAGGTTTCCAGTCAAGTGAGCAATACATAGGAAGGGAACAGAATGAGGCAGAGCTGTAGAGCAAATAATTCAGCTGGAGAACCAGCTCTGAGGCAGCAGTTATGTAAGGCCAGTAGGCAGTGCCGGTGCCAGGCTATTTTGCACCCTAGACAAGGCTAACTACTTGCACCCCCCCAAATTGCTAACTTCCATTTTCAAAAACAGATGTAGAAAAAATGAAAAGCACAAAACTTGAAACTGCTAAATTTATTTTAGTTGCATTTTTTCCAAGGGTTAAAAAAACTAATCTGTATAAAACTGTGCCCCTCAAAGGTCAGTACTGCGCCCCTCTGAGGTCTGCGCCCCTCTGAGGTCTGCGCCCCTCTGAGGTCTGCGCCCCTCTGAGGTCTGCGCCCCTCTGAGGTCTGCGCCCCTCTGAGGTCTGCGCCCTAGGTGGCTGCCTAGTTGGCCTAATAATAGCACCGGCCCTGCTGGTAGGGCCTCTCTTGGCTTCCCAGATCACCTGATAAAGCTGCAGGAACAAGCTGTAGTTGTACACTTTCCCGCCTTTGTTGCAGAGGTGTTGCAGAGTAGCAAGGATCAGGTCACCAGTTTCTTCTGCCTGTCAGTGGACACTGTGGTGTAGAGAGTGAGGTGCCTGGTCCCTGCCCTGCAGCCAAATCCCCCAGTCTGACCCCACTGGTACTTTACAAAAATCTCACAGGTACAAACAAATATGTAAGGGTAATTGTCACAATATAATTTCAAATTATAGCATTCTTACAAAAGATATACTTTCAAGTCAGAACTCCTTGCTGTTTTTTTTGTCAAATGTTCCTCAGCAATATTCAGCAGTTGTCTCAGTTAATATATTTAATATTTATTTATTTAGAGTCCACCTTTCCTCCAAGTAGCTTAAGGTGGTGTACGTGGTTCTTCCCTCCCCATTTTATCCTCACAACAATCCTGTGAGGTAGGGTAGACTGAGATACTGTGACTGGCCAAGGTCACCCCCAGTGAGCTTCATGGCTGAGTAGGGATTTGAACCTTGGTCTCCCAGGTCATAGTCCAACACCCTAACTATTACACCACACTGGGCCGTAGCTCAGTGGTTGAGAGTCTACTTTGCATGCAGAAAGTCTCAGGTTCAATCTCTAGCATCTTCAGTGTCTCCTGTCTGAAACCTTGGAGAGCTGCTGCTGTAGACACTATTGAACTAGATGGACCAATGATCAGACTCAGTATAAGGCAGCTTCCTATGTCCCTTTCCAGGACGGGATCAACAGCAATCTTAATATAATATACAAAAAGGCTCTTTGAAAAACTCATAAATGTTTATTCAGAGGCTGGTCATCGAGTGTTGCTCATGGCTGCCTAGTGGATCCCTCCACCCCAAATTACACAAATCGATGTAGTAGTATTTTGAACATTTACTCAGCAGCGGTGTTCATACATTACATTAAATGAGTGTATAATCTATGCACCTGTGTACACAAATAGTTGAGCTGTACACTATTCCCATTATTCATATATAATGTTCAACAAATGTACAGTCTGTGTACACAATAGTTCAGATGTGCAAATCAACAAGAGCAGCCAACCCCAGTGGGGTTGCGCTGAGATCAGCACATACAGCAAAGCTTCCTTGCCAAGGAATAATCAGGCGTGCCCTTTAAGGCTCCCAGTTGTATCTTTGTGGCTGCATCCTTTCCTGCCCCACATCTGATGTCACCTATGACATCAGGTTTGGTTTGGGACAGGTGGGCATAGTTTTGGGAAAACAGCCTCACATGCGAAAGTAGGACCCCTCATGGCCCTGTTTTGGGTCACAGTCCAAACTCTAAACCATTACACCACCATAAACCTGAGAGTAGATGAGGGTTGTCATTGCTACTCAATAAGTGAACATAATGGTTTGTTAATATTTTAAGTTTATGGTCATTTCACACGTACCTCTCTTGCATCCTTCAAATTCCTGCTGAAAACTGATCTTTACCATGCAGCCTTCGGCACAATTCCCCAGTTCCCTAGATCTTACCGTACGTGTATGAAAACGGACTATCCCTGCTTCCATTTAAGAACACGCTTGCTGCTTTGTTTCTTGGTTTGTTTCACTTATATCCCACTCTTCCTCCAAGGAGCTCAAGGTAGCACACAGTTTTATTTATTTAAGCTATTTCTACACCGCTTAATATATATAAAAATCTCTAAGCGGTGTACAGAAGATAAAACAACAGCAAATATTATAGAAATATACAATAAAGCCACAATACAAATGCATACATCATACAAATTAACAAATAAATATTTTTTCTCCCCCTCCCCATTTTATCTTCACAACTACCCTGAGAGGTAGGTTAGGCTGAGAAATTGCAGGTGGCCCAAGCTCATCCAGTGAGTTTTCATGGCTGAGTGAGGATTCAAACCCTGGTCTCCCTGCTCCTTGGCCGGTGCCAGGCATACCGGGGTCCTTGGGCACCAGCCTGCCCTGGGCCCCAGTGCGCACGCACACATGCACACACACACGCCCCACCTACCTGTCTCTCCTGTCTTCAGTGCACTGCCATTAACCTAGATGGCAGCTGAGGTTTCCCTAAGGGGCTGAAGCCTCCACCACCATCTGGTTGATGGGTTGCATGTGTGCTACAACCAAGATGGTGGCAGGGGCATCACCACCTTAGGGTAACCTCAGCTGCCATCTTCGTTAATGGCAGCCCTGCTCACGCAGCACGCACAGCCACAAAAGACAGGAGAGACAGGTAGGTGGAGCCAGCAAACGGGCGGGTGACTTGGAAGCTCCCTCCTTGTTCTGATCACAGAAGGGGAACACTACTCCTCCCCCACCCTATCCAGGGGCCCCTCATCCAGGGCCCGAGCTGGCTGCCCTTTGGCACCAGCCCTGCTTAGGTTCATCTGTCCCTTCCCTCTGTTGTCTTCCCATGTTGAAATGTAGATTGCAAACTCATTTGGGCAGGGACCTCTTCTCTTGTACTTTCATTAAATGTTGTGAATATTTATGGTGCCCTTTAAGTAATTGTATACATTTTCAGTTCTCTCTCTCTCTCTCTCTCTCTCTCTCTCTCTCTCTCTCTCACTCACACACACACACACACACACACACACACACACACACACACACACACACACACACACACACACACACACACACACACACACACACACACACACACACACACACACACACACACACACACACACACACACACACACACACACACACACACACACACACACACACCCCACAGGACAGCAAGGTAGAAAGCCTGTTCTTCAAGAATCCAAAAACTTTCAGCTTGCACAGATTTCTTATAAGCTCATTCTTGTGACACTGCAAAGTTTCTGTGGTTTCCTATAAACATATTGTTGCATACTTTCCACTTTCCCAACTGGTGATAAGTTCCAGAGTATATTTGGTTTATTTACAAATGTGCAAATGGAGCATAAGTGAAGGCAAACAGCATATGGCACTTCTAGCAGGCAGCATAAGACTACTCCTGCTGCATCAGGCCAAATGCCCATCAAATCTAGCATCCTGTTCTCACAACGACCAAGCAGATGCCTATGCGAAGCCCACAAACAAGACATGAGTGCAACAACACCCTCCCCACTTGTGATTTCCATGGGCCAGCACCAGGAATTAGGAGCCCTCAGGCACCATCACCTCCTGTGATGTTCCTCCCACTGGCACCACCTGTCAGGCTCCCACCCGTGGCTCCCACCAGGGAGAAACGTAGCTTTTATTTTTCTTTAGCTCACCCGCTCTAGCACAGATCTCACAAGATCCCACTGCTAGGAAGCACCACCAGCCACTCCCTGTAAACAATACTGTTAGAGACTTTGCCTTAGTCCCCACTCTGGCTTATTTGTTACTTTGTGTCTGGGTGCCCTTGCCATCCACAACCCCCTTGTGTCTTTGTCTATAAAGCATACAATCCTGGGTTGCTCTGGATACTTGACGATGTTACAATATCTCCCTTCACCGCTGCCACCATTTATTTGATACTGTTTCCATCCAGCCTTGGTAATTACCCTGCCCTCCCTTCTGGTCTGTGTATCCCCAGCCAAGGATCAGGCTTTAGGTAAACCAATAAAAGTGTTATCTGATAACACCAAGAAATAACAAGATTACTTTAGGAATGTTCAACAAGCGTATGGTTTCATATAGTGTCACTCTTTATGTTTCCAGTCTTATATATTCTGCCTAAATACCAGCCAAATATAATCCAACCCACAACCAACTCCAATCCACACTCCACAACCAACCAACCTCCCCCACAAAACAGAACCCTCAACTAACAGTCATCCCTCTTATTTATACCTTCAGCCATTCAAACACTCAGCCAATAATTATCCAACATTCTCCAGCATTCTAACCCATGTACTCCCCCCTCTCACTCAGTCACTTACCATATATCGCTTAATAAACCCGCTCTTACCATATTTACAGACATTAAAATACAGGGACATCACACACCCCATGCAGCCAGCGAGGGCTTATATAGGCCCAGTCACCCCCCTCCTGTGTTATCACATCAGTGCGCTAGTGCGTTGTGTGCGCACACCTTTGCACATGCTGATGTGGCAATGCCGGAGACAGGGTGTCCATGCCTATTTAAGCCTGCACTGGCTGCATTGGGGGAGAGGTGTTGTCTGGGAGGGTGGAGCTCTGTGATCTCTGCCAGTGTTGGGTCACAGAGTGTGATTTGCGGCCTGGGGTAAAGCCATGGCCAATTAAGGGTAGAGTTCTATTCTCCAGGGATGGGGAACCTATGGTCCTCCAGATGTTGTTAGGACTGCAACTCCCATCATCCCTGACTATTGGCCATGCTGGCTGGGGCTGATGAGAGCTGTAATCCAACAGCATCTAGAGGATCACAGGTTCCCCATTCCTGCTATGCCCACTTACCTTTGAATAAGCAGCATTCAATTCAATGAGACTTGCTTCTGAGTAGACACACATAGGATTGCACTGTAAGAAATATTAACATTCTTTTGCCAGGTTTATTTATTTATTTATTTATTTAATTTCATTTATAAACCGCCCATAGCCGATGGCTCCCTGGGCGGTGTACAACATACAATAATACAATAAGTCAGCAAAAATCACTAAATATAAAGTACAAATGCATAATAACACTAATAATGTTTAAGATTGAGCTAACAGACTGAAGCTCAATCCAGACAAGACCAAGACGCTGTTGGTGAGTGCCTTCTCTGCCCAGATGGAGGATGTTCATCCTGTTCTTGATGGGGTTACACTCCCCTTGAAGGAACAGGTGCGTAGCTTGGGGGTTCTTTCTGATCCTTCCTTGTCACTTGAGGCCCAGGTGGCCTCGGTGGCACGGAATGCTTTCTACCATCTTCGCCTGGTAGCCCAGCTACGTCCCTATCTGGACAGTGACGACCTCGCCTCAGTTGTTCATGCTCTGGTAACTTCTAGACTGGACTACTGCAATGCGCTCTACGTTGGGCTGCCCTTGAAGACTGTTCGGAAACTACAACTAGTCCAGAATGCAGCGGCCAGATTGCTGACGCGGACCAGAAGGTCCGCTCATATAACACCTGTTCTGGCCCGTCTGCACTGGCTTCCTGTTTGTTTCCGGGCTAGATTCAAAGTGCTGGTTTTGACCTATAAAGCCCTACACGGCATGGGACCGCAATACCTGGTGGACCGCCTCTCCCAATATGAACCTACCCGGACACTGCACTCAACATCTAAGGCCCTCCTCCGAGTGCCATCCCATCGAGAAGCTCGGAGGGTGGTGACTAGAACCAGGGCCTTTTCTGTGGTGGCCCCCAAACTGTGGAACAGCCTTCCCAATGAGGTGCGCCTGGCGCCGACGCTACTATCTTTTCGGCGCCAGGTGAAAACCTTTTTATACTCCCAGGCATTTTAAAGTGTGTTTTAATAGCATTTTCATCATTATTTGTTATCCTTTCGGTGCCAGGCTAAAACCTTCCTATTCTCCCAGGCATTTTAATACATTTTAATATACTTTTATGTATTTTAATGCTCTAATGCTTTAGTTATCTTAAACAGGTTTCATACTGTGTGATCAGGTATAGTGATAGTTCCACCCAATCAAATTACAATCCTATAACAGCATTGGTGTGAGTTGCTCCTATAATGGGTTTGCCTAATTTCTTTCTCTGAAATCTAAATAATCTGTGGATAGGGAGATACGAGGCTGTCAGTTTCAGTTCACTTCTCTAATCTTAAATTTAATTCTCCACATTTTTTGGAGCAAATTGCCATTTTAAAAAATCCTCATGAAAATTTGTCAACATTTTATTGCAACTTTCTCCTAATAAACACATGTTTGTATGCAATCTTAACCAGCACCCACATTTTTGCAAGCAATTTCCCCTAATATAATGCATTTTTATGTTATTTTCCCTAATATGTCATTAACATTCACACTTTAATACATGAATGCTTTTACTTGTTATTTGGCTGGAGAGCTGGATTGCATGATTCAAAGAAACGTGAATTTGAACGGATGGCTGTGTTTTGGTTTATGTATTCTTTCAGAAAGTATGAATTAGGTAGGTTCATCTTTAAATGGTAACTGAATCAAATTTCTCCTCCTCCCTGTGTTGGAGCATAAAGAGAATTCTAAAGTTTTTAATGTTCATTTCCCAAGAAACACCTGTTAAAATAGTTCTTAAGTGCAAAAGACATTTCCGTCTCTTTCGGTTTGCTTTGGCTTTCTTCCACAGTAGCAATTATATTGAAATACTTGTGCTATCCATTAACAGAAAGTACATGGATGTTCTCTCATCCCTACATGTAGATAAAAGCAAAACACATCAATTATTTAAGTGCCTTCCCTAGTGTGTATTATTTTTCTTTTGTACATTCAATCCCTATAGGGTTGTAGCTGACTTTTATGCATTCATTGTTTTGATTAGAAAACGTGCACAGTGTAAACCTTCTCATTCCAGTTTACAGCTCCTTTGACTCCAGGATAAATCTGTGAAGTTGAGTAAAGGATTTTCATGTGTTGTTTTCTTATTTTTTTCCATTATTCCCCAACTTGGTGCCCAAATGTTTTAGACTACAACTCCCATCAGCTCCAACCAGCACTGGCTGGGGCTGATGGGAGTTATAGTCCAAACATTTGGAGGGCACCAGGTCAGGGAAAGCTGCTCTTTCATCACATTAGGCATACTTAAGGAATTCAGTCTTTATAGATTTTGATGCGAATTGACCTAAGCTGCAAATCCCAGACTAAGACCCCATCTGCACTATACCTTTGAAGCACTATTATACTGAAGTGGTATAACAGTTATGGCTTCCCCCAAAGAATCTGTGAAGTATAGTTTGTGAAGGGTGCTAAGAGTTGTTGGGAGACCCCCGATTCCCTTCGCAGCGCTACAGTTTTGAGAGTGGTTTAACAATCCTCTTCCCAGGAAACTCTGGGAATCGTAGCTCTGTGAGGGAAATAGGGGTCTCCTAACAACTCTCAGCACCCTTCACAAACTACCCTTTCCAGGATTGTTTAGGAGAAGCCATGACTGTTAAAACATTCTAAGACCTCCTGTGACAAATTGGCAAAACACTTTGCTGATAAAATCGATTTAAGGAGCTCGATTCCGTGTGCCGTGGATGCAGTGAAGGAGCCAGAGTTGACCATCTGCAATCTGGTCTGGTGGGATCAGTTTCGGCCTCTCCCTTCTGAGGAAGTGGACAAGGTGCTGTCATCTGTGAAGCCTACCACCTGTCTGGGTGATCCTTGCCCATCATGGCTCCTTGTGAATTGCAAGGAGAAACTGGGCGAAGGGATTAGGGCGGTGGTAAACACATCCTTAGTGGAGGGTGTGATACACTGGCCCTCAAGGAGGCAATTATAAAACCTATCTTAAAGAAGTCCTCCTTGGATCCCCAGGTTTTGAACAACTTTCGCCCTGTTTCGAATTTGCCATTTTTGGGCAAGATCATTGAGCGAGTGGTGGCTAACCAATTGTCAGCACACTTGGATGAAACGGATTATCTGGATCCATACCAATCAGGTTTCAAGACTGGACATGGAACTGAAACAGCCTTGGTCGCTCTGGTGGATGATATGAGGAGGGCATTAGATAGGGGAGAATTCACCTTTCTTGTCCTCCTAGATCTTTCAGCGGCTTTTGATACCGTTGACCACGGTATCTTGATGGATCGCCTGGAAGGACTGGGAATTGGAGGCACTGTTTTACAGTGGTTCCGTTCCTTTCTCTCTGACAGGCACCAACAGGTAGCATTGGGAGATGAGGTTTCAGACCCTTGGCCCCTCACTTCTGGAGTGCCACAGGGTTCTATCCTCTCTCCCATGCTATTTAACATCTATATGAAGCCGCTGGGATCTATCATCAGGAGATTTGGGCTGCGGTGTCACCAATATGCGCATGACACACAGCTCTATCTCTCGTTTAAGTCTTTACCAGAGTTGGCTGTGGAGACCGTGTCCAAGTGCCTGGAATCCGTGAGTGGATGGATGGGAAGGAACAGGCTGAAGCTAAATCCTGATAAGACCGAGGTACTGCTTGTGGGAGACAGGGGTAGGCTGGGTCCTGTTGACCTGAGGTTTAATGGGGTACAATTACCCCTGAAGGACCAGGTCCGCAGCCTTGGGGTTGTTCTTGATTCCAGGCTGTCCATGGAGGCTCAGATTTCGGCAGTGAGCCGGGCAGCCTGGTACCAACTACACCTCATACGCAGGCTGCAACCCTACCTCCCTGTTCATCAGCTCCCACTGGTAGTACATGCCCTGGTCACCTCTTGATTAGACTACTGCAATGCGCTCTACATGGGGTTACCCTTGAAAATGGTCCAGAAACTTCAACTGGTACAGAACGCGGCGGCTCGTTTACTTACAAACAGCCGTCGCCGTGATTATATTACACCAGTATTATTTAATCTACACTGGCTTCCAGTAGTTTTCCGGGCCCAATTCAAGGTGTTGGTGTTAACCTTTAAATCCCTATACGGTTTCGGTCCGGTTTATCTGAAGGAGCACCTCCAGCATCACCAACTATGCCGCCCGACAAGATCCGCCACGCAGGGCCTTCTCTCAATCCCACCAACAAAAGTGGCTAGGTTGGTGGGGACTAGAGAGAGGGCTTTTTCGGTGGCGGCCCCCACTCTCTGGAATTCCCTCCCGTTCGATCTTCGACATGCCCCTTCCCTGGTTACCTTCCGCCGAGCCTTAAAAACTTGGCTGTTTGGTCAGGCCTTTGGGACTATTGGGATGGGCTAATTATATACTCAATGCCCGTTGCTATGTATTACATTTGCTGCTATTTGTCACTGTTGATTATTTGCATTTTATTGTATTTACTGTAATTACTGTATTATTGTATTTTATTGAATTTGTTATGTACACCGCCTAGAGTGGCTTCGGCCAGATAGGCGGCCTAAAAATTAAATTATTATTATTTATTATGATACTGCTTTAAATGTATAGTGTAGATCAGGACTCAATGTGTGAATCAGAACTTCCCAAATGCTCCAACGCAGTTCTCAGCTCAAAAAAGTATCAAAATACAGTTTAAAATGCATATTTTGAGAAAAAAATTATTTAGAAATTATTTGGAGAGATTACATTTAAAAATAAGTATTTAAATGTGAATTTTCATGTGATTTCTTTCTTTTAAAAATGCAGATAAATGCAGACATGGAACTGAATGAGTTATGGGTAAATATTTGTGAACGTGACATGTACTGTGGGGCAGGGGAATTGCCCATCCCTACAGAAAGAGTCAGAGAAATAAATGATGAAAACGCCCCTTGAGTGACACATTGCTGAACGTTTGTACGTGAATAGTACTTTTACTTTCTTTTTTGCTGTGGTATTAATGAATTCAGATGCTGTGATATTATATGGCTGGAGAGGCACTGCAACTGAGCTACTGGAAGGGCACTCCATTCATTTAATTGAATTTTGCTGGAAAAATTGAACACAGAATTGATTTTTCTAGCTGTGCTGCAGGTAGGGTGTAGGATGCTGGTATGTCTATTTCTTCTGGAGCCTTTGTATGAAGGCTGTATGGGAATAACACCCAAATTACATAACACCACATTAAATAAAGCACTTTCTTGAATGCCAAGAAAGGCTGCCCACCAATTAAATATTTTTAAATTGATTTAAACCTGCTCTGTCGGTACAAAGTTATTACAAAATGTGGTACATTGTGGTGGGTTCTACAATAAAGCAGACCTTGGAAAAGTTACTTTTTTGAACTACAACTCCCATCAGCCCAAGCCAGCATGGCCACTGGGTTGGGCTGATGGAAGTTGTAGTTCAAAAAAGTAACTTTTCCAAGCTCTGCAATAAAGTGTTAATACCATCCTCTTTGTATGTTGTACCTAGTCACCAAAATGTCACTCATCCCTGCAGCCCTCCCATGCCATCTTACACACTGTTCCAAAGTTTACTCCAGTCCTCTGGAACAGATTTTTGGAAGGTACAAGCGGTTGCAGTGGGAAAAGCTAGTTGGAGAAAATGGCCTCTTCTCTTCTTACATTAGCAGACATCTCTGCTAACTCAAAAGATAATTTGCTTGCAGGCTTTTTATTGTTATTATTTATTAATTAAATTTATATCCCACCCATCCTCCCAGAGGGAGCCCAGGGCGGCAAACACAAATACCAAAAGCACTCTAAAACATCTTAAAAACAAAAGACTTTAAAACATGTTAAAACAAAACATGTTAAAAAAATATCTTTAACATCTTTATAATACAACTTTTAAAATATCTTAAAAAGCAATTCCAACACAGACACAGGCTGTGTCTCTATTTAAGGTCTCTATTTAAAAGGCTTATTGAAAGAGGATGAATGGTGCACCATACATTCTAAGGATGGTAGTATTGCATATAACCCTATATTAAGAAAGAGTTAAATAATTTGCCTATTTAATAAACCAAAGCTGCTACTCACTGAGAAAAGTCATATATAATATTGTCTTTTCATTTCTATTTTAGTAACATCCCAGAACCAAAATTACCATAAAGAACTAGAGGGAAAATCTTATCTCATGTCTTACTGATTAAAATGTGCCATCATCAATAAACATTTGCTCCAACTGAGCAATGCAACGGTTTTAGTTGATTAGTTGATTCTAAAGCTGTAGTTGATTTAATCTACTCACTGAAGTGATTAATGCTCACATGCCCAATAGCTTCATAAAAATTATTCCATGGCATGCAAATATCCTTTATCATAAGCCAAGGGACGTGATAAAACTAATTCCCATTTTTAAAATTGACTATCAGAAATTCTTAGCTCTCAAAATGTTCCAGAAATGTTATCCATTTATTCATAGCAACATTTCAGATATGCTCTCAGTTTGATCTCTACAAGCGACAGTTTTGCCTACAGGATAATTCCACAGTGCACTACATATTAAGTCGTCGTTTAACATAATGGGGGACAAAATGTGAAGATGCTGTTCTTATCAGCCTCCTAGGTTCAAAACAAGACTAAAGGATCTGTATCTGTAAATACCAGGGATACATATAATTTATTGGATACAGGTTATGTCTTTAGAATGGGGATGAATAACACCAGCACAGGCCTGCCTGTCGAAAGAGCCATGTTTTCTGAAGCACACCCAAGTGTATGTACCGTACTGTGAGTTCCCAGGCTGCAAATGCAATCACCAGGGTCAGAAGAAGACATGGACCACCCAGGAGAACCTTGGATAATATTCACTAATAGGCAAAAAAACCCTTGCAGTTTAAGAATGTACCTATAGCCCACAGATATTTCTACCAAACTTTAAAAAGCAGGGAAATTGGGCAGCTATAGTGAGTGCACCAGGGGAGCAGGAGACCTGAACTCCTCTCTGAGATATTGTACTGCCCTACAAAGTTGTCAAAAGGCAAACACCATTTGGGTTGGTCTTTCATAGTCTAATCCACTTGTTGTGTAGCTTGGAAGAATTTGGTAACATGCACCTCTGAGCATATGGTGAGTGGTGGCAACACCTGTCATCTCCAAAGATGGAGAATTATATTTTTGTATGTTTGTTGGTGTTCTTCTTACTTTGCTTCTTTCCTGTGTTACTAACGTTTCTACAGAGAATCCAAACCAGAAAATCCCCCCCTCCTTATTCATCCTAGAAATCTGTGTCAAATGTATTTTTATTAATTTCAAAGCCTTTTTATTGGTCAATGTCATATGATGGTGAAGATAGCCTTTTTTGTTTCAAACTGGAGGTTATGGTCTATTTCTATTTTGGGTGCATTAACAGTTGGACCTGAAACTGCAGTTTAATGTAAAATCAGACTAATTACAATATGCTGCTACTTTAGCAATGACTCTAGTTGTTGGAAAAAAGAGGATGCATGTTTTCAGCCTGCTATGTTTAAACCACTTTATTTAAGGCAAGGTGTTCACGATCAATTAAAAACATAGAGCACACCTAGAATTTTGCTAGAATATATTTCACCACCCACTGTTTTTTTATCTTGTGCAAACTGAGACACTTCTGAGGTCCACTGGAGACTATTTTGCAGAAGTCAGTGCTATTATTCCACAATTATGTTTGGAGTTTTTTTAGTATAAATTTTGCAAAGTGTTGCTGTACTTCATATATTCATAGAAACAAAAGCAAAAGAAAATGATTTCCTATAGAAAACTTCACTAAAATTGCAAAGTAAATCAGACATATTTAAAGTGACAATCTGAACTATATCAACTGTCTTAATAATGTTGCTTCCTCCCAGCTAAAACAAGATCAGCACAGGACATATCTTCTTTCTATTATTTGGGCTGATTACAGGTGTTGCCACCACTCACCATATGCTCAGAGGCAGATGTTACCAAATTCTTCCAAGCTACACAGGAAGTGGATTGGACTGTGAAAGACCAACCCAAATGGTGTTTGCATTTTGACAACTTTGTAGGGCAGTACAATATCTCAGAGAGGAGATCAGGTCTCCTGCTCCCCTGGTGCATTCACTATAGCTGCCCAATTTCCCTGCTTTTTAAAGTTAGAAATATCTGTGGGCTATAGGTACATTCTTAAACCGCAAGGTTTTTTGCCTGTTAGTGAATTTCCCTGCTTTTTAATCCGGGAGGTAAGAAATGGGATCCTGTGCAAGTTTGCTGAGAATGGATTGATCATTTGCATGCTTATTGAGTTAAGTGGGATTTACACACACACACCAGGCAATCATGCTTAGGATAGGTGAAACTGACCACAGGGGATGGGGAAGGGAGGAGGGGGAGGAGGGAGGGGTGGAAAGGCAGAGGGGAGGACTGGGATGGGAGCAGGCAGGAGGGGGAGGGGAGAAGAAGCCAGATGTGGTCATTTGCATGTTTATTGAGTTCACTGGGATTTACTCCCGTGCAATCATGCTTAGGATAGGTAAAACTGACTGGGGGGAGGGACGGAGGGCTGGAGTGGGCAGGGAAGGTGGAAGAAGGAAGAGGGGAGGAGAAAGAGAGGAAAGGGGAAGGAGGGAAAAGGCAGGTCTGATCATTTGTATGATTATTGAGTTGAATCGGATATACTCCTATGCAATCATGATTAGGATAGGTAAAACTGATCAGGCTGGGCCTGCCATCCAAGACGTCTTCTGTATCTTTCACAGTTGGGCAGGGGGAAGGGACAATTCTACCTTGTGGTTTTTCCCATTACAATGTTGCAAGAACACCGGCACTTGGCTGACTTTCTCTTCTCCTAAAGATACAGGATCAGTCTCAGGCCCTGGCAACCCTACCTCCCACCCAAATTTAAAACAAAGCTGTCCCTGGCCACATCCACACCAGGCCTCTGTTACACTTTGGACAATCATTATTTATTTATCTATTTATTTAGTGTATTTATATACTGCCCCATAGCTGAAGCTCTCTGGGCGGTTTACAATAACTAAAAACATTAAAAACAAATATACAAATTTAAAAACACATCTTTTAAAAACAATTTAAAACCATTTATCATGGCTTCTTTCAAAGCCATGGCTCAAAGCCAATCATGGCTTCTCTCAAAGAATCCTGGGAAGTATAGTTAGTGAAGGGTGCTGAGAGTTGCTAGGAGACGCCCTGTTTCTCTCACAGACCTTCAATCAGAGTGGCTGACTGTTAAACCATTCTCTCAGGGGAATAGGAGTCTCCTCTCAGCACCCTTCACAAACTACACTTCCCAGGATTCTTTGAGGGAAGCCATGACTGTCTCAAGTGAAATCAAGTCTGGTGTGGGTGTGGCCCCCTTATTAGCCAAGCCCAGCAGCTGTGAGGCTTTTAGAACACTGACAGTTGGTCCTTACTGAGCAGGCCCCGTGTTATAATAGGCTTCCAGCCAAAATTTCTTAAATTAATTAAAAATCAACCAGGCATTTTTTTAAACTTTTAAACTGCAGTAGATGAAGGTCAGAGTATGGGACAAGGTCAGTATTAGGATTACAGGTACTCTGTGAACATGGCTGATTTTTAATGAATTTCAACAGGTTATGAGAACTCGCAGAAAAAAGTCCAAAAGGGCTCTGAGTTTTTTTCTCTCTTTTTAGACTTTGAACTACCAATTCTCTCTGACTGTTTTGTGTATCGCCATGAAAATTGACAGGGTTGTTAAGCAAGCGTTTCTGAGTTCAGGACTATAAGTTTTGTACGGTTTTGTTTTGAAATGAGCTTATGGGAAGCCTCAGAATGGCATGGGGGGATATTTTCCATTTAACATTGCGGAATGTGAAAAATCCCCGCTGACTATAGTATACAGCCACTCTTGTGGCTGTATTAAAAAAAGTGAGTGCAATCATGTAATAAATCTGTCGAATAAAAGAAAGTCGGTATAAACCCTTTGTAAATAAAGCAAAGATTGTCATGTTCTCAGCTATTATAGTGGCATTAATATATATAGGTATTAAAAGGAATAGTAGTATTAATAGTCTTTGACTGTGTAGATCATGAAAAACTATGGAATGCTTTAAAAGAAATGGGGGTGCCACAGCATCTGATTGTCCTGATGCGCAACCTATGCTCTGGACAAGAGGCTACTGTAAGGACAGAATATGGAGAAACCGATTGGTTCCCCATCGGAAAGGGTGTGAGACAGGGGTGTATTTTATCACCCTATTTGTTTAATCTGTATGCAGAACATATATGGAAAATGGGATTGGACCAAGATGAAGGAGGTGTGAAAATTGGAGGGAGAAATATCAATAATTTAAGATATGCAGATGATATCATATTACTAGCAGAAACCAGTAATGATTTGAAACAAATGCTGATGAAAGTTAAAGGAAAGCACAAAAGCAGGACTACAGCTGAACGTCAAAAAGACTAAAGTAATGACAACAGAAGATTTATGTAACTTTAAAGTTGACAATGAGGACATTGAACTTGTCAAGGATTACCAGTACCTTGGCACAGTCATTAACCAAAATGGAGACAATAGTGAAGAAATCAGAAGAAGGCTAGGACTGGGTAGGGCAGCTATGAGAGAACTAGAAAAGGTCCTAAATGCAAAGATGTATCACTGAACACTAAAGTCAGGATCATTCAGACCATGGTATATTCCCGATCTCTATGTATGGATTTGAAAGTTGGACAGTGAAAAAGCAGATAAGAGAAAAATCATTTGAAATGTGGTGTTGGAGGAGAGCTTTGCGCATACCATGGACTGTGAAAAACAGGCTCTCCCTTAGCATGTGCGTGGCCCGGGGCAAAAGCATAGTTGGGGGCTCCCCACATTTGCTCTGGGGTCACCGTCTCGGTCTTGGCCGAGTCACCATAGGTGCGCAGGCACCAGTCCCGGAACTGCCGGCCCAGCTTGCTGTCCCCGGGGCGGCTACCTCTCGCTGACCACAGCAGGAGCAGCGGTGGCGGTTTCAGCATGGCAGGCGGGTGGCAGGCGAGCGAGCCCCTGTCCCAGGATGAGGGAAAGAGAGTGAGCGAGCGCTGTGCCCTGCCTGGCGTGGCGAAGGTGAGTAGGCAGGGAGGGAGGAGCCGGCTGGTGAGCAGATCTCCAAGCGTGGGGTCCCCCCAAAGCATGGTGCGCAGGGCAACTGCCCCGCTTCCCGGTGCCTAGGGGCGGCTCTGGCGAAAAAGACAAATAATTGGGTGTTAGAACAAATTAAACCAGCACTGTCACTAGAAGCTAAAATGATGAAACTGAGGTTATCATACTTTGGACACATCATGAGAAGACATGATTCACCAGAAAAGACAATAATGCTGGGGAAAACAGAAGGGAGTAGAAAAAGAGGAAGACCAAACAAGAGATGGATTGAGTCCATAAAGGAAACCACAGACCTGAACTTACAAGATCTGACAGAGTGGTTCATGACAGATGCTCTTGGAGGTCACTGATTTATAGGGTCGCCATAAATCGTAATCGACTTGAAGGCACATAACAACAACAAAGTATTAATAGTCTATACCTTTTCCCCCTTAATTTTATATTATGTCTATACCTCTTAATATGTAAAAATATCTCTAAGCAGTTTACAGGAAACTAAAGCAACAACAGAACTTAAACACATATTTAAGAAATACACAGTGTTACATAAACAAATGTTGCATTAATTTAAATTACTAATATAAATCAGTATCAGTTCCTTCTCCTTCTGGCATACCTCCCCTCTTAGCCTCCTGGCTCTCACCCAAGACTCTGTGAGTTCACCCGTGCTCAGGGACCATATACTGCTACCGCCAAAATCTTACCACAAAGAGGGACCCTGGAAACTGCTGGCATCATCCTACTCAAGGCTTGTTTTTATGGGCAGGCACCAGGGTGGATGGTACTTCCTCAGGCTGCCCACAGCTGTGTCCCATTCTGCAGTCAGCTGCACTGCATCCACCCAGTTCCAGGCTACAGCAGGTTTAGTTTGGTTTGTTTCTCAGGAGCCCCAGCTGCAGCAGCAACAACAACAACAACAACAATAATAAAGTGGTATAAATAATGCAGCCATCTTAATTAAGAAAATAAAAATAACAAATAATACATAGTTAATTCATTATTTTAGACCCTCCAGAGATAGTATATGAATGAGTTCTTTTACATTAAAATATATATACTCTTTTTTCCTATACAAAACACTACTGGGGAATATATCGTATTATAATTTTTTTTGGGGGGGGAACAAGGGGTAGCCTCAAAAACCGTTTTAAAAGTATGTTGATTTTTTAAAAAAGCAACCTGAAACTTCTTCTGTCCCTTGCCATACCTCAGCAAATTCTGTAAATCAAGTCAGTGCAAAGGGGTGGTTTAAATTGGCAGGAATTTGAAGTGAAAACAACCCTCTAAGGCAGCAGGCCTGCAGATGATGAAAAGCAGGTAAGAATCCTTGGGCAAAGGAATGTGTGTGTAGAAATAACATTATCCAAATGGGCTTACAAGGATGCAAGAGAGTGGTCCTGCTGAGACACATGAATGAGAACATGTCAGAAGCATTCCCTTGCTCTGTACAAAACATTTTCAAGAGCACCCCCATGGTCCATGGATGTTGCAAGCAACAACAGATCACAAAGCGTTTGAATTCCGGGTATGCAACCAACATCTGTTGCAGAAGGCCATTAGGAGTAAAAAGAAGAAAGAAAGTCACCCCCCTCCCCAGCCTTAAAACAGTTCCTTGGTGCAGCCTGATTGAAGATTTTCAATCCCTGGGTGTTCAAAGAGAGCTATGAGAACTCCTTAAAAAAAACCCACAACCTCCCCCCCCCCCGTCTCAGATCTTGTGTGAGAAAAAGGGAGCTTAGGATAACTTAGACATCCTAATCGAACTGCTTGAACAATGAAATTACCCTGTCCTGAAAAGAGAAAACAAACATGGGACAAGAATCTGTTTCAGCATTTTGTCATAGATTGTCATAGAAGACTGTATTTCATATACGGTGTACTGGCTCCATTGCCACCATTGTCAGTCTGGTAGAGGCAGATATGTTAGTCTCATGGAAAAAACATTCCTGTGCTGCCATATCATCAAATACCAGGGTGGTGAAAAAGGATAACACTTAAAACACTTAAAAGTCTCCAAGAGATGCCAATTGTGTATGATGCATGCAATACAGAAACATTTTTTGCCCTTCCTCCTCGTTTAATATTTAACACCTAGCCCGACACAGAGATCTGTGTAACTCAGAACCTTGCATGCCACATTGCATCCCACCCTGAGACTGACTGATATAGGGCAGATCAGAAAAAATTGTAACAGATAAAGAAATACATAAGTTGTGAACCAGGATTGGTCTTAAGAGAGAGATTGTTTTACTCTTCTTGTGCATTCTGCCTCTTCTCCGTAGGTGTTCCTCCTGACTCACATACGTCTTTCTGGCTGCATTGCCCATGAGATTAGGGAAAGCTCATATATTATTGTTGTCTTTGATGGCATTCTGTGAAATGTTACATATAAAATGGACTTTGTTCCATTTGGCAATGAGGGAGGGTACTGTATAAAGAAAACAGTGGCAAGAATAAGCTTATAAAATAATAAACACTAACAACTGGGTAGGACATGGCAGAAATTTATTTAATAAAAATGTATAAATAAATATCAAAATTGCTCCTAAATAATTATGGGTGAAATCCAACAATTGCCAGTAAAATGGACATTGTTGGCAGGATAGATTCACTCAGCCCTCTGTATCCCCACGCCCCCAGAGGACCAGTGGGCTACTGGAACAAACACTTGGAGTATATGCAGCTGAAGCTATCCTGCAATTCAAGCTACTGCTCCCAATTGTACAAGTACCCAAGTGGCAACCAATACCATCACCCTGGTGCCAGTGGTCGACCAGGTTGGGCACTTTCACCAGACACACTTGATGGTGCTGCCTAATTAATCTCCTTAGTGGGCCTTCAGGCAACTGTTTTAGTACCAGGCGGGTGCTGCTGCTTTTGAACAGGAGCTAAGCTTGCCTTCCATTCAAAAGCATTACCCCCCCCCGATCCTTAAATGGCTGCCTGGGGAGTGAGGAGAGTGTTTAGGCCACATGGCTAAACTTGGTTCCTGTTTGAAAGTGGCGCTTCTGTTCGCCCAATACTAAAATGCCACCTGGGGATCCAGCAAGGAGGGTGGCAAGTATGTTGCTGCCTCCACCATCACAGCAGGGAAAAAAAGTGTGGGTGTGTGGGGTATGTGTTTCTATGCTGGGGGGGGTGGAGGGGACACCTGTAGTCTGGGTCCAGCCAGTTGAAAGTTGCCTCAAAGATCATCTAGCCTGACTTTCTCCCTGCTCAGTGCAGGATAGCCACATGTGAAGCATTCATCCTCATTCCTCCTGTAAATCTCCCATACAAGGTTTTGGCTAATTTTGTAACCCAGAAAAAAAGTTGATATTTTTCCATAGTGTAGATAGAACTAAAGATCTGTCTGTCCTGTTCTTACCAAAGGGTTGCAACTGTGGCCCTATAATTTAGGCATGTTCTATCAAAGGAGAAGAATGTGTACACCTGTATTGTTCAACACTAGTTCCTTTCAGATACATGCATGTGGGAGCTCACATGAAGAACTATACAGGTTATGCTGGTCCTATACAATCCCATATATAGCAACAGGGACCAGTACAAGCTGAACATACTCTTAATATATGGGCTTCTGAGATCAGAAGCTCAGCGCACCTGATCCCAGAAACTATAGCTGTCTGTCCATGCCCTAAACACATCATAATACATATACATCCTGTCATATTTTATGTGAGCTTACCTCCAGAGCAGCCTGTCTCACATTCCCACTGATTTGTCTAAACAAGGCTATATTCAAGTAAGCATGTTTGCCTTTTTTTATTTTCAAGAGATTCTTTTTGAGTTGCCAACATCAGAACTAATTCGTAATGGGCGGTGCCCAGAAAGAATGAATACAGGCAGCATCAGTACATCTGTCAATTCCAAGAGTTCCCCAAGTAAGCTCTTTTTAATATAAACAGCAGGGCAGCAAATACATTTGTGCTGCCACACTAAAATGTGAACTGAACCAAATTTCTTCCCCAACGCTATTAACATTGTGTCCAGTCTGCCCTTTTGGCATACTTAACCTCATTGAAATTGGTCCCCATAACAACCTTATTGAGTAGGGTTTGCAGGTGGGGAGTGGCATCTGAAAGAATCTCCCTCAATATAAAGCCATAAAACAGATGTGTGTGTGTGTGTGTGTGTGTGTAGGAGTGTTATTTTTTCACTAAATGGCACATTTAAAGGGACAAGAGCGAAACCAGCCCCCCCCACCTTAACTCCCTGTGCACTGCTGCTTTTATTTCCCTCTCCCCTCTCCTCCCATCCTGGCTCTGATACTAAAACAGAACCAGTTGGTAGTGGTGGAGGATCAGTGGTGGCTGGTGGCTTCAGCACCCTGGATAGCTCCTAGAAAGTTCAGAACAAAACCTAGAGAGGATTCCACTGCCCCACTGACATGGAGCCACTATCCGCCATGGGGGGGGAGGGGATATTCAAGGAGGTAAATGGGGAAGGAGGAAATGGCAGCTTTTGTGTCAGCTCTGCACTGAGACAGCAGTGCCAGTGGGGGCTGGAAATTCCTGGGTAGTTATCAGGGCGGGAAAGTCCTTAGCTGGCAGTCTGGTCGTAAATCTGCCAGGCTAACGAGGATGAAGCATGATAAGGGCAAGGCCCATCCTAAGCTTACGTGCCAAGCCAGAAGTCCAGAAGCGAGGTCAGTAGAGGTCCGGGTTCAATTGCCAAGGGGTCAGTCCAAGATAAGATTCAGGGAAACTAGAAACACACGAAGCCACTCCTGACATTGTAGTCAGCAACAAGCTGAACCCAAGGTTTGACTTTTAAGGAGCAGGTTTGTCAGCAGATGTGAGCCCTCAGCGTTTTGGCCTTAAGTGGACAGGCCTGCCCCTCTTCTGCCTGACCTACTGTTGTCTACATTCTGCAGGTGAGGGGGGAGTATCCTGTTCACTGTCTGCGTCTGGCTGAAGGGCTTCAGCTGCGTCTGGGGTGCTCTGCAGCTGAGGGGGAGAAGGAGCTGGGTTCTCAGGAGTTTCCTCCATTTCTCCTTCTGGGTCTGCTGCTTCTGGGTCTGCTGCTGTTACTCCCGAGTCATCCTTGTCTGATGAGTCCTCTGACGGGGCCATGACATTTTGTTCCCATCTCCCACAATCTCCATTTAGTCATAAAAATATAACCCTCTCCACTTTATTGTCAAACCAGAGAATACATGTTTAATAGATATCATAGAATCATAGTGTTGGAAGGGGCCTATAAGGCCATTGAGTCCAACCCCCTGCTCAATGCAGGAATCCAAATTAAAGCATTTCCAATAGGTGGCTATCCAGCTGCCTCTTGAATGCCTCCAGAGTTGGAGAGCCCACCACCTCCCTAGGTAATTTATTCCATTCTCATACCGCCCTAACAGTTTGCAAGTTTTTCCTAATATTCAGTCGAAATCTGGCTTCCTGTAACTTAAGCCCATTATTCCGTGTCCTGCACTCTGCGATGATCAAGAAAAGACCCCAGCCCTCCTCTATGTGACAACGTTTCATGTACTTGAAGAGTGCTATCATATCTCCCCTCAGTCTTCTCTTCTCAAGGCTAAACATAACCAGTTCTTTCAGTCTCTCCTCATAAGGCTTTGTGATCATCCTCGTTGCCCTCCTCTGAACCTGTTTGTGTTTGTCTGCATCCTTCTTGAAGTTACCTCTCGTTACCTCTCCCAAATTTGAGAACCATTGAGAAGCACTCTTTCAGTACAATTCTGTAGCCAACTGTGGATCCACTTGATAGGTGTTCCATCCAGCTTGCTAATCAGAATATCATGGGGCATTTTGTCAGAAGCTTGACTGAAGTTGAGATATATTGTGTCCACAGCATTCCCACAGTCTACCAGGGATATTACCCAATCAAAAAACGATTAGTCTGGCAGGATTTGTTCTAGTAATCACTGCATTGTTTTCAAGATGCTTACAGACTGACTGCTTTATAATCTGTTACATAATTTCCCCAAGGATCAATGTCAGGCTGACTGGTCTGTAATTCCCAGTTTCCTTCTTTTTGCACTTTTTGAAGATTGGGACAACATTAACCCTCTTCCAATCATCCAGCACTTCACCCATCCTCCACAATTTTGCAAAGATAATAGACAGTGGTTCTGAGAGTTGTTCAGCCAGTTCCTTCAATACTCTAGGATGCAGTTCATCAGGCCCTGCATATTTGAACTCATTCAAAGTGATTAGGTATTCCTTCACCATTTGTCTGTCAATTTCAAGCTGCAATCCTGCCCCTTCAACTTCATGTTTCCCAGAAGAGTCATAGACCCTCTTTTGGGAGAAGACTGAGCCAAAGTAGGAATTGAGCACTTCTGCCTTTTCTTTGTCATCATTTTGCCATCCTCATTGAGTAGCTGTACCATCATTTCTTTTCTCTGTCTTTTACTGTGGATGTACCTGAAGAAAGCTTTTTTTGTTGCTTTTGGCACCTCTTGCTGACCTCAGCTCATTCTCTGCTTTGGCCTTCCTGATGCCATCCCTGCAATTCTGTGCTACCTGTCTGTACCCTTCCACTGTGGCCTTCCTTCCACTTCCTGTATGTGTCCTTTTTTGTTTTCACGTCATCTCTAAACTTTCTGTGAAGCCACGTTGGTTTCTTCTGCTGTCTTCCCTCTTTTTTCCTTAATGAAATTGTCTGCCATTGTGCCTTTAGAATTTCCTTTTTTAGAAACTCCCACCCATCTTGGACTCCTTTTCTCATTAGGGTCGCTTGCCATGGAACCTTACTTATCATTGTTCTGAGTTTATTAAAATCTATTTTCCTGAAGTCCAAGGTATATGTATGGCTACCCTCTGGTTTTGCTTGCTTTAAAATAAAAAAAACTCTAGTATAGCGTGGTCACTTTCCCCCAGAGTTCCCGTAACTGCCACTTCATCCACCAAGTCACCTCTGTTGCTTAGAATAAAGTCAAGTCGATCCTCTTGCTTCCTCCACTTTCTGTAGGAGAAAGTTATTTCCAACACAAGTCAGGAATTTCTTGGAGGGGCTGTATTTGGCAGAATTTGTCTCCCAACAGGTATCAGGGTAATTGAATATGCACATGTCAGGTTTGGTCCTGAGAGACAATAATTTGCCTGGTTTTGGCCTTTATATAATCAATCAATATCCCACCCTTCCCCCCAGAGATGAATGCAGAGATATAATCTATGATACGGGCAACAAGTAATCAACGTAGTAGCAAGAGCCTAGTTTACATGGTACAGGCCTCTAGTAGCCTCTGCAGAGACAAATTAATGCCCTTATAGGCCCTCCATAAACAACTAAAGACATGTATCACATGAACTGGGCTTTTTCCTGTGTCTCTTGTTAATGGATAATTGGGATGCAGGTTGGATCCCAAAGGTGTTATTCTGGCAAAAGAATGCCTGCCCATTGTTGGAAGTCCTGTTTCCAGAGCACTGCATGAAAAAAACAGACTTGTTGATGTTGTTGTCCAAACCAGAGGCATTCTTCCATTTATGCAAGTTCTTGTGTAGCACTTTGCACAATCTCATTTTAAGATCCATTTTTATAGCCCACTAGAATAAATATATCACCACAGGTAGCATTTCACTATGTTTTGCCATCCATAATACAAACCCCAATGCATTATGGGACTTGTGGTTGTTGTTATGTGCCTTCAAGTCGATTTCTACTTATGGCGAACCTATGAATCAGTGACCTCCAACAGCATCTGTCATGAACCACCCTGTTCAGATCTTGTAAGTTCAGGTCTGTGGCTTCCTTTATGAAATAAATCCATCTCTAGTTTGGCCTTCCTCTTTTTTGACTCCCTTCTGTTTTTCCCAGCGTTATTGCCTTTTCCGGTGAATCGTGTCTTCTCATTATGTGTCCAAAGTATGATAACCTCAGTTTCATCATTGTGGTTTAATTTGTTCTAACACCCAATTATTGGTCTTTTTCGCAGTCCATGGTATGCGCAAAGCTCTCTTCCAACACCACATTTCAAATGATTTTTCTCTTATCTGCTTTTTTCACTGTCCATCTTTCACATCCATACATAGAGATCGGGAATACCATGGTCTGAATGATCCTGACTTTAGTGTTCAGTGATATATCTTTGCATGTAGGACTTTTTCTAGCTCTCTCATAGCTGCAGTCCCCACTCCTAGCCTTCTTCTGATTTCTTGAGTATTGTCTCCATTTTGGTTAATGACTGTGCTGAGGTATTGATAATCCTTGACAAGTTCAATGTCCTCACTGTCAACTTTACAGTTACATAAATCTTCTGTTGTCATTACTTTAGTCTTTTTGACGTTCAGCTGTAGTCTTGCTTTTGTGCTTTCCTCTTTAACTTTCATCAGCATTTGTTTCAAATAGTTACTGGTTTCTGCCAGTAGTATGGTATCATCTGCATACCTAAATTATTGATATTTCTCCCTCCAATTTTCACACCTCCTTCTTCTTGGTCCAATCCAGCTTTGTATATATGTTCTACTTATAGATTAAATAAATAGGGTGATAAAATACAACCCTGCCTCACACCCTTTCCGATGGGGAACCAATCGGTTTCTCCATATTCTGTCCTTCACTAGCCTCTTGTCCAGAGTATAGGTTGCGCATCAGGACAATCAGATGCTGTGGCACCCCCATTTCTTTTAAAGCATTCCATAGTTTTTCATGATCTACACAGTCAAAGGCTTTGCTGTAATCTATAAAGCACAGGGTGATTTTCTTCTGAAATTCCTTGCTCTGTTCCATTATCTAACGTGTGTTTGCAATATGATCTCTGGTGCCTCTTCCCTTTCTAAATCCAACTTGGACATCTGGCATTTCTCACTCTATCTATGGTAAGAGCCTTTGTTGTAGAATCTTGAGCATTACTTTACTTGCACGGGATATTAAGGCAATAGTTTGATAATTACTGCATTCCCTGGGATCCCCCTTCTTTGGAATTGAGATGTACATTGAATACTTCCAGTCTGTGGGCCATTGTTTAGTTTTCCATATTTTTTGACAAATTTTTGTCAAAGTTTGGACAGATTCAGTCTCAGTAGCTTGTAGCAACGCTATTGGTATGCCATCTGATCCTGGTGATTTGTTTCTTCCAAGTATTTTAAGAACAGGTTTCACCTCACATTCTAAAATTTCTGGTTCCTCATCATACGGTTCCTCCATGAATCAATCTGTCATCCTTGCATCTCTTTTATAGAGTTCTTCAGTGTATTGCTTCTATCTTCCTTTTATTTCATCTTGCTCAGTCAGTGTGTTGCCTTGTTGATTATTCAACATGCCCACTCATTATTATTGTTATTATTGTTATTGTTGTTGTTATTGTTATTATTATTGAATATATAATTGAATTATAATTTTGTTAGTATATTTTCAATTTTCAGTGCCCACTCTTGATTTAAATTTCCCTTTCATTTCTCTAGTCCCAATGTACTAGTTGCTGTATTATTGTGTTTAGGTTGCTGACAGTATTTCTATCTCCTTTTGCTTTCCTTCTTTCTTTAACCATTTAAGAGTTTCGTCATCCATTGAGGCAGTGCCGGCCTCAGACATGTCGGGGCCCTTGGGGTGCGCACGTGTAGCACGTATGCATGCCATCAGCCAAGATGGTGGCAGAACCTTCAGCCCCTTAGAGAAACCTTCAGAGAATTCAATAAGTCTTCCTTCTGCTTCATTTCAGTCTCCTAAGCCCCATTTCCCCACATTTCCTAGTTCTTCTCTGTTTCCTACTTTTGCATTCCAGTCCCCATGATTATTATCATATCTTGTTTTGGTATGTGATCAATTTCCTCCTGTACTTCTGTGTAAAATCTTTCTAGTTCCTCTTCTTCAGCGTTTCCATTGGAGCATAGACTTGGATGATGGTTATGTTAATAGGTTTCCTGTTTAATTTCATTGATATCACTTGCTCAGACCTTGCATTGTCGCTCCTAATTGCTTTTGCTACATCACTTCTCACTATTAAAGCAACCCCGTTTCTTCTTAATTTCTCATTTCTTGTATAAAATATTTTGTAGTTGCCTGACTGAAAATGTCCCATTCCCATCCATTTTAATTCACTCATGCCAAGTATTGTAATGTTGATGCGTTCCATTTCTTGCTTGACAATTTCTAACTTTCCCTGGTTCATGCTTCTCACATTCCATGTTCCTATTGCGTGTGTCGTACAACTCTGGACTCTCCTTTCGCATCTGTGCGCATCAGCCTCTGGGCTTCCTTTCGGCTTTGACCCAGCTGCGTCATTAGTCACAGCGCTACTCGTACTTGTCCTTTGTTCTTCCGCAGTAGCTCGGTGAGTGATATCTGACCTGGGGGTCTCATCTTCCAGCACTATTATTATTATTATTAAATTTTATTTATACCCTGCTTTTCGTCCAAAGCCCCTCAAGGCGGCTTACCAAGAAAAATAAACACAGGTATAAAAATACAATAAAAGCAATACAATTTACAAAAATAAAATTAAATAACAACATTATCACTATCTCGTGTTGCATTTTGGATACTCTGTTCATAGGGTTTTCGTGTTAAGAGGTATTCAGAGGTGGTTTACCATTGTCTTCCTCTGAGTTTGGATGCATCTTAGTCTGGTGTCTCAGCTTTGACCGTTCCGCCTTAGGTGCCCCTGGTAGGAGTCTAGTTTCTTGGTCTAGACTCCTGACGGCATTGGTCTCAGCTTCTTCAACACACTCAAACCCCCTCATCACGTTAAGGTGTGCAACCTGGGGGGGGCATTATGGGTCTGCTCTGCAACAATTCTCCCACTAACCCAGATGTGGTGGAATCAAAGCTTGGAAAAGTTACTTTTTTGAACTACAGCTCCCATCAGCCCAATCCAGCGGCTATGCTGGCTGGGGCTGATGGGAGTTGTAGTTTAAAAAAGTAACTTTTCCAATCTCTGGGTGGAATCTCTGGCCCTCCAGATGTTGCTGGACTGCAGCTCCCTGGCCAATAATCAAGAATGGTGGAAGTTACAGTCCAATAATGTCTGGGCCACAGGTCCACCATCTCTATGCTAGTGCTTGCCCTAGAGTTCACAGAACAGCACAATTTATCCTTTTGTTAATGGTTCTTTGGATCAAAGTCTTAACATTCCATAATGCAATACAATTTATGAATGGACTGAACATGTATTGGTGAGTATTGGAACACAGAAGCTTAATAGTAGTTTTGTTGATTGTAAAAGCCAGACTGAGCTATCTGAACAGTCATGTGGAGTGAGCATAAAAATAGTTTTGAGCTGTGAATAAATACGTGGGGAAATATTTCCACCCATTATAGTCTTTCTCAACTATTAACTCAGCTCCTAAAGGAGCTAATGTTTCTCTAACAGTATATTCTAAACCTATAATCCCATCAAGGGATCTGGTGACAACTGGAAAAAAAACACAGTTGTGAAATGAAAGGGGGTTCTTTATTTCACTTGTATATCCCAAGAGGGAAATAGAGTCCTCTAATTATGCTCATTTAGAGTATATTATTTAATGTTATTGGAAGAAATTTCATTAGGTCTAATTTCCAGGCTCTCTCATAGATTGGTTCAAAATGTCTACCTGGAACTTTATAATTTCAATCAGAGTTTGTAGAGAAACAGGATGAGGCATAGGAAACACTATACAGTATAATAATAAGTACACATCTGGGCAACTTGCCTTATTAGAGAGGAAGAGAAATTAAGTAATGGAGCAGATTTCTATTTCTGACATGCTTGTATGTCAAACAAATCACTCTTTGAAATATGTTTCTTCTCTGTGCAAGACATTGCAGATGTGGTCTTATGATCCCATTTGTTTCAATTAATGAAGACATATCCACAAAAAAATACAAAGTATGTATAGCCGGGTGATTTTCAAATCTGAAATACAAAGTGGGGGAGGGTGGATTGAAAAAATTCTCAGATTCTATGTGTAATATTAGTAAGAGGGTTTCTCATGTGTCTGCTTCCATGGTTCCACACTTTCCATTAACTATGCAGCAGAATGATTGCTTTATTCGATGATTAAGAGAACTAGCTCTGAGGCCAGTTTACACAGAACTGAACTGGTAGAGGGTGCAAACACACACAATGTAAATCTCACCCACTGAGTCATAGGAGAAGCAATGGTTGCAGTCAATCTCCTTTTCACCCTTTACATACCATATACAACACCATGGAGCTATAATGTGACAAGGGCAACCTGCAACAAAATATTACATCAGGCATCAAAGGCCGGGGTAAGTGGTGTATCTTCATCATTTGCCAAAAACTGTACAGTGAAGGTGCCAGACGCACCTCTGTGGGGAGGTAGGGCTGCAACTTAGGGGCTACCACAGAGAATGCCTGCAATATAATGATATTAATGTATGTTGTGATCTGCAGATATTGCTCTAGGCATTTCCTTCTCTGTGGCCCATCTCTATTCTCTAAGAATCAACTCCATTACTTTAATTTCACCCAAGCCTTTCCAAATAACATTGTCTTTACATCCAGTTCTCTCTCTCTCTCTCTCTCCTCCCACTCCCCTCTAAATTATAGGGGAAGGAACTATTCACAATCAGAGTATCCATCCCTTTCCTCACACCCAATGGTCTTAATAAAACAATGTCCAAATATTTGGGGATTATTGCTCACTTGGCTATGGAATGTTGTTTGGATTCCTGAAAGTCTGGAAGCAGAGATGCTATTCCACAGGAGTGATTTCTGGGACAGTAGAATATCAGCAGGGATGAAGTTGTGATATTTATTTCATATATCAAGGACAGGATTATGTGAACTGTGTATGCACCTTTCAATAACAATAATAACAGTAACAACTACTACAGCTATAATTATTGTTATTGTTGTTGTTGTTATTACAAAAACATATATCCCACACTTTCTCCCAGAAGTCTAGGGCAGCAAATTGTGAGATCTAGCACAATTATACATTCTAGCCCTCATGGTTAGGGAAAAATGTGATGCAAGTAGAGGCTGTTTCCCAGGATTCTCTGAGGGAAGGCATGGCATCAGTTAAATTGGTATACAACTGATATAAATCTGTAGTGCAGATCAGAGATGTGCAAAATGTACATCAGGATCTACTGGCAGATCTTTGGGTGATTTTCAATAGGTCAGTAAATGTTTCCAATTCCCAGTTGTTTAACAACAGCAATAGCGAAACAACTTTCCCCACCTAACTGAGGTTGCTGTTATGAAGAAAGCTAACCAGAGGTCGACTTTTGTGTGAAAGTACTCAAATTGCTAGGTTTGGCATATGCTCAGAGGCATTCTGTTCTTTAATTCTAACTGCATGTCTTTTGCACCTGCCTCTCATTTTTAAAATTTGTTTATTTGTTACAATTTTACAAATAGAAAACCCCAAACAATCAAATAAATCTAATTCCCCCTAATCCCAGTCCTCCCGCTTCCCCCTTACATATTCTCCTACCCTTTCTAACCTGTAATAGTAATAGTTTTCTTGCTTCCTTTTTGCACCTGGCTCTCATGGTGGATTTGGAGTCCTCACTAAACACAAGGTAGGTCTGACAAGCCTGAAGTCTGCCTACCACTGGTGTAGATATCTAGAAAAAGGCCCAGTTCATGCCTTACTAATAGTGATGGCCTTCACAGAGTGAAGGAAATAGGTGGGTGCCCCTCCCGGTGCCCCTCCCCTCCATCACACACTTCAACATTGTATGAACTGGACATTTATACTATTGATCAAAGGTACAGAGAGCCCATTCATGCAAAGTATATCTCTACTGCCCTGTCTGGGAAGACATCTCTTAAACGAATTAGGCCTTTGCACTACCAAGCATCAAAGGGGAGGATCTGACTCATGTGGTCTTTGAAGTGAAAGGCTTGATGTATTAAAAGCACAGTAAATTAACTGTACACTGTCCCTTTAAATACAGCCCAACCTCCAGATTTCCCCCTTTCATCTCTTCTCATGAACTAGGATAAATCCTGCTGCAGGCCTATATTAGGGGCCCTGCCAGACAGCTGTATAGAAGCATGTTAAAAAAACTATAAATGTTTCCAGCACCAGGGCAAATCCCCAATCAGTCATTAGGACTTCTCTGCCTCCATTGCATCCTCAAGCAGCCATCCAGCAGAGCTTTCCGTATTGTCAGGGGTTTGTTGACATCAACTCCAGGAAATGGAGTTTTAGACCCTTTGGAGGCCCACTGTGAATTGTTTGTAAGGCACTTTGAGGGTAAAGTTGCTCGCCTCTGTGGCAATTTTGATGCCCATCCACATCTACTGTAGTTTCCAGTGAGGTGTCCAATACAACATCTGCTACAACTTCTTGGGATCAGTTTCATTTGATGCGGCCTGATGATGTGGACAAGGTACTTGCGACAATGTGGCCCACAATGTGTCCCCTTGACTCTTGCCCTTCTTGGCTGAATAAAGCTTGCTGAGGGGGTCTGACAGAGTGGATCCAGAGTGTGGTCAATGCATCATTGCGGGAGGGAGGGGTTCCAGCCACCTTGAAAGAGGCGGTGATCCGACCACTCCTGAAAAAGCCCACCCTGGACCTATTGGTTTGTGACAATTACCAACTGTTTGCAAATACCCCCTTTTTAGGGAAGGTGATTGAGAGGGTTGTGGTGCAGCAGTTGCAGATACTCTTAGATGAAACAGATTATCTTGACCCATCCTAGTCTGGGTTCAGGCCTGGTTATGGCACTGAATCGGCCTTGGTCGCCCTGATGGATGACCTTTATCAGGAGAAGGACAGGGGGAGTGTGACCCTGTTATTTTTACTTGATCTCTCAGCGGCTTTTGATACCATTGACCATGATATCCTTCTGGGTCGACTTGGTGAGATGGGTATTGGAGGCACTGTTTTACAGTGGTTCCGATCCTATCTCCAAGTTCATTCTCAGAGAATAGCATAGGGTGACTGTCCTTCGGCCCCCTGGTAGTTGTGTTGTGGGGTGCCTCAGGGTACCATCTTGTCCCCCATGCTGTTTAACATCTATATGAAGCCCTTGGGAGCGGTCATCAGGAGATTTGGGGTGAGGTGTCAGCAGTATGCTGATGATACCCAGCTCTATTTCTCTGTAACATCTGAATCAGGAGAGGCTGTGCAAGCCCTGGACCAGTGCCTGGACTCAGTGGTGGACTGTATGAGGGCCAATAAATTGAGTCTGAATCGTAGTGTTACCTGCAAGACTAGCTCCCTTGCCAGCAAATGCATAGGGTCGAAGGTTCTTGCTTTCTCCCATCCTCCATGTCTACATATAGTCCTTTTATGTCTGCCTATAATAGACGACAGATCCTCCGTGGCGCAGAGTGGTAAGCAGCAGTAACACAGGCAAAGCTCTGCTCACGGACGGAGTTCGATTCCAACGGAAGGAGGAAGTCGAGTCTCCGTAAAAGGGGTCGAGGTCCACTCAGCCTTCCATCCATCCATGGTCGGTAAAATGAGTACCCGGCATATGCTGGGGGGTAAAGAAAGGCTGGGGAAGGAACTGGCAATCTCACCCCATATATACGGTCTGCCTAGTAAACGTCGCAAGATGTCACCCTAAGAGTCGGAAACAACTCACACTATAAGTGCGGGGACACCTTTACCTTTTATAATAGATGAGTGCTGTTGATAACCTGTGAGTTTAGGTGACCTAACGTTCGACATACAAGAACTCTATGTAGACATGGAGGAAGGGAGAAAGCAAGAACCCTCAACCCTATGCATTAACTGGCAAGGAGGCTAGTCATGCTGGTAACACGTTTGTCATCTCAAAGACTATGCATTCTGTATCCATAGGTTCTCTTCCACTCACATCTCAAAAAGCAGCCAGAAAGCTATCTCTTTCAGCAAATGGCTGTGCCATGATTACAGTGTGTCTTCTCAAGACTTGTTGCACCTTGAGGTACAGGGATATCTATATCTACTCTCCCTGCTTCCCAACTCTCTCTTGTTCAGGTCACTTGAGTTTTTTCTATAGGTTTTAAAGTTCTGTCAACACTTTAGGCCAATATATAGAAAATTTGATTTGCTGCAGGTTAACAGATTTCCTCTTCAGGCGGCTATTGCTGCTGTCCCATCAAGACCCTGTTTCGGTGGCATATGTTACCAGCAAAACTAGCCCCCCTGCCAGTGAATGCATAGGGTCAGGAGTTCTTGCTTTCTCCCTTCCTCTGTGTCTACATAGAGTCCTTGTATCGAACGATAGGTCACCTAAGTTCACACTTTATCAACAGCAGTTGTCTAGTGCAGGTAGAGAATAGAGGAGACCCCACTCAAGAATTCTTGAGTCTTGGGAGGTACCTGAAGTTTTCTACTTGGGAGTCAGACTTCAGACAGCAGAACAGTCTTTATAATATATGCTATTTATTCATATCCTACACACTACCACTAATAAAACGAAGAGATCCATTGATTCCATAAAGGAAGCCACAGACCTGAGCTTATAAGATCTGAACAGGGTGGTTCATGACAGATGCTCTTGGAGGTCACTGATTCATAGGGTCGCCATAAGTCGTAATCGATTTGAAGGCACATAACAACAACAAAGGTGGCCTTAGCCATCATTGCAGAAACAGAAAACAGAAAAATAGAAATATATATATCAGCATAAAAGAAATGGCTGGATATCCATTTAACATCAAAGTATAAAACTCTGAAGGCACATCTTAGTTAAAACAAGTTACAATAGTTGAAGGACTGAGTTAAATTGTAAGTCATGCCAAAGTACAAATTACACAGAAATACATGTCATGATACATCACCCATCTGATGTCATGGATGGAATAGATGGATGGTTTTATTTATTTTATTTAGTATTTAATTTGTATCCTGCCCTTTCTCCCAGCAGGAGCCCAGGGCGGCAAACAAAGCGCTAAAAACACTTTAAAACATCATAAAAACAGATCTTAAAATACGTTAAAACAAAACAGCATTAAAAACATTTTAAAAAAACATTTAAAAAGGGTTAAAACATTATTAAAAAACATATTAAGCAATTCTAACACAGACACAGACTGGGATAGGTCTCAACTTAAAAGGCTTGTTGAAAGAGGAAAGTCTTCAATAGGTGCTGAAAAGATAGCAGAGATGGCGCCTGCCTAATATTCAAGGGGAGGGAATTCCACAGGGTTGGTGCCGCCACACTAAAGGTCCATTTCCTATATTGTGCAGAACGAACCTCCTGATAAGATGGTATCTGCAGGAGGCCCTCACCTGCAGAGCGTAGTGATCGACTGGGTATATAAGGGGTAAGACAGTCTTTCAGGTATCCTGGTCCCGAGCTGTATAGGGCTTTGTACACCAAACTAGAACCTTGAACTTGGCCCGGTAGCAAATGGGCAGCCAGTGCAATTCTTTCAGCAGCGGAGTGACATGTTGGCGATACCCTGCCCCAGTAAGCAGACTCGCCGCCGCATTTTGTACCAGCTGCAGCTTCCGGACCAACCTCAAGGGCAGCCCCACATAGAGCGCATTACAGTAATCCAGCCTGGAGGTTACCAGTGCATGGACACCTGCGTGGTTCTCCTGCTTTCTTTGACCCCCCACTCTAGCAGAGCTGAGGGGTCCTGAGTGCTATGAAACCTGGCTTTTTATACACTTTCTTTTCTAAGGGAAGGCGTTTCCATGATCTTATCTGCTTTTTGCTACTACTCATCAGGCTTTCATCAGATGCTCCTGGTGAGTCTTTTGTTCTCAACTAGTCAGCTTAACCTCACCATATAAGGATTTCCTCTTATTTCATATTGACAATTTACATGACACACTGGCTTTCTGCCCAGACCTGTTATTTTGTACCATACTCAACTTTATGAGAAAATAATGCTTTGTCTATTGCAGTTGTTTCTCAGGAAAATTACGGCTTTAGTCCGGAGACAGAGGGAAAACGAGCCAATTTCAAACTACTCCTGTTTTACTGTTTGGCTGTTATGCATATAGCACACTTTATAAACTATTTCAATAATTCTTAAGCATCTTCTAAGCAAATCTGTTGTTGTTATGTGTCTCATGTAAATGATTTCAGGACATTATATGCATAATTTAACCCATTATCTGGGTCTTCCCATTATACCCCCACTTGGTGAAACGACATATAAAATTGAAATACATACATATGTATATTGATATATGGGCTCCTGCTGGGAGAAAGGGTGGGATATCAATCAATCAATCAATCAATCAATAAAATCACTTCTTGTGGTGTCTTCACTTCTTCCTTCTGTGTCGGGGTTGCTGATTCATCTTCTGCAGAAATATTGCTCCTGGAATGTCAAACACCTTCAATGGATTCTCTCTGCTAGCTTCTTCAGGACTGAAGGCTTATTTTGTCTATTATTGGGACTTACTTAGTTACTCTGTCAAAAACATACTGCTTTAGTTATACATCATAACAGTAGGTATCATATCTTTCAAACATGGCTTATTATAAGCAATTTGTTCTTGAACACTTTGGTGATTCTGTTTAAGGAACTAAAGAAGACTTTATTTCTCTTGATTAGACCCCTGCAGCCAGTTTTATAGAGCTGGCTCTGATCTATATGCTAACAGGATATAGAATTGTTTTTACCTGTTAAACATGGCATTCACTTATAAACACTTACATTAACATACATATATAGAAAAAATTCTTTGATGCTCCCAAACACTCTCTTTAGGCTTTAGAAGTCGCTTCAGGAACCCAGTGGCAGCCAGCATAGCAAGAATTCGTATTAACCCCATAGCTTTTCCATGTTACTCCTTGCGCATAGGAATACCACAGCAAGGTGCAATTATAAACCGAGTCTGAATCCTAGCAAGACGGAGGCGCTATAAGTTGGTGGTTCCTAAGTTTGAATAATTATCAATTGCCTGGATTTATTTATTTATTTATATCCTGCCCCTAGGACCCAGGGTGACTTTGGATGAGGTCATACTCCCTCTGAAAGAGCAGGTTCGTAGTCTGGGGGTGCTCCTGGATCCATCTTTGTCGCTAGAGGCCCAGGTGACCTCAGTGGCTAGGAGTATCTTTTACCAGCTTCAGTTACTGTGGCTGTTTCTAGAATGGGATAGCCTGGCCAATGTTATCCATGGCCCGCTACCTCTAGGCTGGATTAATGTAATGCGCTGTATGTGGGGCTGCCCTTGAAGTTGATCTGGAAGCTGCAGCTGGTGCAAAATTCAGTGGCACAACTGCTCACTGGGGCAGGGTATCACCAACATGTCACCCAGCTACTGAAAGAATTGCACTGGCTGTTGATTAGCTACCAGGCCAAGCTGAAGGTTCTGGTTAGGGTGTACAAAGCCCTATACAGCTTGGGATTAGTATACTGAAAGATCACCTTACCTTTACATACCCAGTCGATCACTGCGCTCTGCAGATGAGGGACTCCTGCAGATACCATCTTATCAGGAGGTCCGTTCCATACAACATGGAAAGTAGGCCTTTAGTGTTGTAGCACTGAAACGTTGGAATTTCCTTCCCCTTAAATATTAGACACGAACCATCTCTGTTATCTTTTCGGTGCCTACTGAAGACCTTCCTCTTTCAACAAGCCTTTTAAGTAGAGACCTTATTCCAGTCTGCGTCTGTGTTGAGACTGCCTTTTAAGATGTTTTTAATATGTTTTGTTTTATTATGTTTTAAACTCTAAAGACGTTTTAGAGTGTTTTTAGTGTTTTTGTTTGCTGCCCTGGGCTCCTTCTGGGAGGAAGGGTGGGATATAAATCTAATAAATAAATATATAATAAATAAAGAAGGTTTCAGCGGAGACTACAGAGAGGAGTAGGGAGGCAGTATCTCTGTCTGTTTCCCCACCATGCAAGGGCTGCCAGTAGTAACTTATGAACCTGGGGCTAGGAGCTTTGCCAAATAGTGGCTTATTCAAAGGTAATGCTGACTATGTGCAGTATTAACAAACAGCCTTTCAAGCAATGCCAGTCAGCCATGCCACATACTGGTTTAGGGGGACCAGCGTTTTGTCTCACAATAAGACAACTTTGTATGTTCATTCCTTGGTCTCCAATTCATATGTACACAGTGCTAGCAGGTCAGTGTTCTATAGCCCAGCCATACAGATAGATCAGTGCAGTGCATAGCAGATGTTGGCTGCTTGCAGCTCCTACACAGATAAGTGTTTTTTGTTTTTCTGGCAAAGTACCATGCAGCCAGTGTTACATCTATGTGTAACATGGTTCAGGCAGCTAGCAAAAGTGTGAATGGTTTTAAAAGAATAAATAGTAAGTTGGGCCAGGGGGCTGACGTGGACTGGTGTCCAAGGGACTGGAGTCCAAGGGAGGAGACTGTAAGCAGCCCTCCATGCCTGTTCCTTCCTGCTCCTTCCTGCATTCGAAGAAAAAGCTCCTATGTGTAACCAGTGGAAGCTTTTCTTCTAGTGCAGTGTTCTTCAACCTTGGGTCCCCAGTTGATGGACTACAACTCCTATCATCCCTTACCATTGAGCATGCTGTCTGGGGATGATTGGAGTTGTCATCCAACAACTTCTGGGGACTCAAGGTTGAAGAACACTATTCTTGTGCAAATAACACAAGCAGGGGACCTGATCCATATAGGAACTGCATTGGCAGGCAGCACAGGGTTAAAGCAACAGGGAAGGGCCATAGATCAGTGGAAGAACACTGCATGTTGAAGGACCCTCATTCAATCCCCAGCATCTCCAGGTACTGCTAGAAAAGTCCTCTGTCTGATATCCTGGATAGCTGTTGCTGGTTAGCGTTGACAGTACATAGAATATTGGAATCTTCTTTATACCAAGTCAGACCATTGGTCCATCTAGCTTAGTACTGTCTACAGTACTCAGTGCAGACTACTGGACTAGATGGACCAATGATCTGAGGTCAGGAAGAGTGTTCCTCCCTCCCTTACCACTGTCACCAGGGTTTCAGTCCAGGCATTTTCCTCCCAAGCGTAATGTTTACTGCTTGAAAAACCATTCACACAGTTGCTGTGTGCACTGCGAATGGTGTCAGTTTGTGCCTAAATTGGCTCAGATGACACTGGTAGAACTTGGGATGGGGGAGAAATCCGATTCAGTTCACATTTAAAGGGAAACCTTCCTAATTCACACTTTGCAAACTGATATGCAAACCGAAACTCAGCTATCTTTGAAATCCCACTTTTCTGAATTTTCTGATGCTGTCCTCCTACAAAACAATGTGAACAAAAATGCACATATGCATATAAATGCAAGTATGAGTGAAAATAACCCCCAAAATGCAATCTATTTGCGGAACTTGCATGCAAAAATGTGCATATTAGTGTTTATTGTATTTTGATGTTAGTCTTGTGCACCGCCCAGAGAGCTTCGGCTATGGGGCGGTATATAAGTTTAATAAAATAAATAAATAAATAAAACCGCATTCAAGAAATGTGATAATCTGGAGAAATTTACACTAAAATGATGATGAATTTTCATGAGGATTTTTTTTAAGAAAAGAAAGTTGCAAATTGCTGCAGGAATGTAGAGAATTGAATTTAAGACTGGAAAAATGAGAAAACTGACAGATTTGTGCATCCCTTGGTGGAACTCTTGCCCAGGTTTTCATATTGCATATGTGTATGTGCATATATTGCACACCACTGCTTAGAGATGCAAATGATTAAGTGGTATATAAATGTTTTGAATAAATATTTGTGTAAAATTGGTTTGCTCCAGGCAATTCTATTTTTTATAGTGATTATTTGTTTTTGCTTGCTTAATTTTTTTTAAATGGCTTCCAAATTGTATTCACAACCCAGAGCACTTTAGGTATTAGACAGTATGCAGATATTGTAACTAAATAAATAAGGGGAAAAACTGTTTCTAAAGAGGTTTGACCAGCATAGCTTTCAAAGAACTCTAAGGATGCTGAACATTCTCAGGTTGAATTCTTTAGAATGTCTAGGAATGACAACATTAAATTAATCTGTATTGGAGAGACATGCCCTAAGATGGGTATAACACAGAGAGATAAATTCCTGGTCTCATTGAAATAGCTACTGACCTTAGTGGAGTTAGGAATTTATTTTTTAAAATAAATCTCATCAGAATGACTCATGAAAATTCATATTGGCTTTCATAAGGATTTCAGTTGTATTGTGATATTATTCAGGACATTCATTTGGATAGGTTCCTTTATAACCTGACAGTGTCCTTTTAATCCCCTCTTTTTAAGCCTGTTACAAGCTTCTGAGTATTACCAGACTGATTACAATTAGGAACATAGGAACCTGCCTTGTACCGAATTAGATCTAGCTCAGTATTGTCTACACTGACTCGCAGCTGTTGTCTAGGTCTTTAGACTGGGATCTCTCTCAGTCCTTCCTGGAAATGTCAGGGATTTGGGTCCAGGGTACCTTAGGGATCGCTTGAACCCTTATAGCCCAGCTCGATCTCTGAGGTAATTTGCAGGAGCATCATTGGTCATCCCCCGGGTTGGCAAGGCACATTTCACACAAGAAGTCAAGCCTTTCGTGTTGTCAGCCCAGCCCTGTGGTATGCTCTGCCAATAGAGGTTCAGCAGGCACCTTCTGTTTTAAATGCCTACTAAAGATTTTTCTGTGGTGCCAGGCTTATGCAGGCAACCGAGAAGATATTTTTCTGCAATAGTGAGCCAATGTTTTCTGATTTTAATTTTTTACATGGTGTTATTGTATGTGTACATATACATATATTTCAATAAATAATGAAAAAATTGAACCTGGGGCCTTCTGCATGCAAGGCAGATGCTCTATCACTGAGCTATGGTCCTTCCCCATTAGCAGATGTTAGGATCTGCTACATAGTTTGAAGACATTTAATTCCATTTCTTTCTTTCTTACTCCCTGGAAGACAATCTGCAATGTGTCCTCTATGGCAGCAGCACAGTGCTCAAAAGAGGAGAAAGGGAGCCCATCTCTGGTACTAATATTATTCTGGTCAGCCACCTTTGCACTTTAGTTAAAAAGTCCATCCAGGTTACTGGAATGTGCAGTTGGTCTCTCCTGACTGTACCATGACCTACTCAATTTCAGTTTGCTGAGGTTAGAAGAAGGGCCTTTTTTGTCGTGGCACCCATTTTGTGGAAAGCTCCCAATCAAGATAGGGTGCTTGTGCAGGCCTTTCTGTTTACCCCGGTGCTTCCTGACTGTTGATTTTGATTTCTTTTTTGGTTCTGGCTGTTTGGTTCTGTAGCTGTTGACTACTGAATATTTTAACTGTTATTTATTGATGTTAATTGTTTTATATATATTGTTGTGAGACACTTTTGAGATTTATAAATGAAAAGCAGGATAAAAGTTTTTTAAACTAATGAAACAAAATAAATAAGAATACAAAGGTATGTCTTCAACTAAGACCTACTCGGAGTAAACCCACTGTAATTAACAAACCTAGGTTAGTGTTGTCTATAAATTTCAATGGGTCTACTTTGAGTAGGACTAGCATGCAAATCCTTGTTCTTTCCTTCTTTGATTTTCTGCTTTTAAACTTCTACTGAACTTCTGAGAAGTGATGCACACTGACTTTTTGAATTAAAATTGAAGCTAATTTCACTCTTAAACTAAAAAGTTTTGCTTTCAGGGTCTAATTTTACCTGGAGACTCTTGGTTTTGGGAGTCCTTCCTCGGTCTCTGGGGGATTCACCGCATTCTCCAGACAGGCAAGAGATTGCATGAGCGGAGCGGCAGCAGTGAGTGAGCCCAGGTCTCCCCAAAGGTTGAGCAGGAGGGGGAATGAGTGTGATGTGGTAGGACAGTGCCTGAGGGAGTGAAATCACTAGAGCCCCGCCCTGTGACATCACTAGGGCTGGCCCCTGAAATCTCATGTTTTGGGATGCCTCTGACCTGGCAACCCTATACCCAAGGCATAAAATCTCACATGCACCTCTCCCCCTAGCACCCTCACCCCCGTGGCAATAAAAACACAACAATAATAACATTAAGTAACTAAAATGTTGTTGCTCATTAGTGGCACCCCAAATGTACAGTCACCTTACTTTGCCAATGGTAGGATCGGCCTTGTCTGTCCCCCATCGCTGCCCCTGTCACCCTCCATGAACTGGAAGAATAACTTCTGACAGTTTTATCCCAGTCTATATCTGCGTTTGGCTTGAAAAGGTTTTTATATATGTTTTTATTGTTAATGTTTTTATTGTTAAATCAGTTTGGGACATTAAATGGGAAGTGATCCATAAATGAAATAAATCAATAATATATATCCGCCCTCCGCACATACACATTTGAGGTTATACCTTATAACGCGAGGGTATAGGAAGTCCACCAGTGAACAGCCAGGTCAGCGCAAATTCCACGTAAATCATCATGTGCACCCAAAACAAGCAGCTCACCAACTTATACTTTTAGGGCAACCTTTGGGTTTGATTCACATATTCCTGGGGAGCAATGGAAAGCCAGTGTGGTGTAATAGTGTTGGACTAGGGCTGGGAGAACCTGGTTCAAATCCCCACTCATTTACAGCATTCATTAGGTCACCTTGGACCAGTCACTCACTCTCAGCTTAACAGATCTTTTAAATAAATAAATAGGCAGTTGTATTGGCTGGGAGCGAAGAGCCCCATGTATGCACTCCAGTACTCATGGAGTTCCCATTGTAACTGAAGCTCCACATGCTATATCAAAGGTGACTTCAGGAGAAATCCTCCCTCCACTTTTTCGACTAGCTTTTCAGAGGACAGTTTTATTGATTTTTGCACATGGGGAGCTGTACATGGGGAGTACCAGGAACCCAGGAATCCTAGAACAAAGGCATAAAGATCTTTGAACCTATCCCATATAAAAGAAAGAATCAAAGAAAATTCTTTATAGAAGAAGGAAAAAGTACCCCATGTGTGAATATTCTCTTCCCCCAAGCAAACCAGCTCTCTCCAAACGGGCACGCAAAGGGTGTTGACCACAATTTAATTCACAGGACTGCAAATTACTAGAAAGTAGATTGGATTCATTTCTGACATTGACATGCCAGACACTGTATATAAATTGCTGGCCTTCATTTCTGGATGCACATTGTGTGCACCTTGCAAGGAAGATGGGTTCATTTTCCTTTCATTAGCCTTCACAATAGCTATTTTTCATCACTAGGATTTTTCTGTAGTCTGACTGGCAGAAAAGGACAAGGAAATTGTTTTCCTGCTGCACTGTGTAAGCTTTGTATTAAAATAATCCAGGTTTTCATTTAGTGGCTGGCAATTATTCCTATAAACTGGGATATCTAAATAGTTCAGTGATGATAGTTATCACACAAAAAGCAAAATATTTCATTATTGAAACATCTTACAAAAGTTGTGTTATCTCCAAAGCTGCTAATCTTAATGAACAACTGATAAGAGTATTTAGGGGATGCACCTCTTTTAAAAGCTAATATCAGTCCTTTGAATTGGGCCTGGAAACAGACTGGAAGCTAGTGAAGATGATAAAGCACTGGCACAATATGATCACATCTTCCTGTTCCAGTTAACAATCTTTCTGCCCTATTTTGGACCCACTGAGGTTTCTGGACCATTTTCAAAGGCAGCCCCACATATAATGCGTTGCTTATTGTTTATGTGAATTGTCAAAGCTTAGTTTCCTCTTGTGCACTAAATTAAACTTTGTAATAAGATACTCTTTATTTGAAGACTATATTCAGGATTAAATAAGGTATATTTCCGAGCTTGATTCAAAGTGCTGATTTTAACCTATAAAACCTTACATGGCTTGGGACCACAATAGCTGATGGAATGCCTCTCCCAACACGAACCCACCCGTACACTGCAGTCAGCATCCAAGGCCCTCCTCCGGGTGTCTACTCGGAGGGAAGCTGGGAGTCTGGCAACAAGGGAGAGGGCCTTCTCAGTGGTGGCCCCCAAATTATGGAATGATCTCCCTGATGAGGTGCATCTGGCGCCAACATTGTTATCTTTTCGGCGCCAGGTCAAGACTTTCCTCTTCTCCCAGGCATTTTAGCATGTGTTTTTAAATTGTTTTTTTTAAAATGTGTTTTTAAATTTGTATATTTGTATATTTGTTGTTGTAAACTGCCCAGAGAGCTTCGGCTATGGGGCGGTATACCAATGTAATAATAATAATAATTATACAGCCACGAGAGTGGCTGTATACTATAGTCAGTGGGGATTTTTCACATTCCGCAATGTTAAATGGAAAATACCCCCATGCCATTCTGAGGCTTCCCATAAGCTCATTTCAAAACAAAACCTTACAAAACTTATAGTTCTGAACTCAGAAACGCTTGCTTAACAACCCTGTCAGTTTTCATGGCGATACACAAAACAGTCAGAGAGAATCGAGAGTTCAAAGTTTAAAAAGAGAGAAAAAATCTCAGAGCCCTTTTGGACTTTTTTCTGCGAGTTCTCATAATCTGTTGAAATCCATTAAAAATCAGCCATGTTCACAGAGTACCTGTAATCCTAATACTGACCTTGCCCCATACTCTGACCTTCATCTAGTGCAGTTTAAAAGTAAAAAAAATGCCTGGTTGATTTTTAATTAATTTAAGAAATTTTGGCTGGAAGCCTATTATAACGCAGGGCATGCTCAGTAAGGACCAACTGTCAGTGTTCTAAAAGCCTCACCGCTGCTGGGCGTGGCTAATAAGGGGGCCACACCCACACCAGACTTGATTTCACTTGAGACAGTCATGGCTTCCCTCAAAGAATCCTGGGAAGTGTAGTTTGTGAAGGGTGCTGAGAGGAGACTCCTATTCCCCTGAGAGAATGGTTTAACAGTCAGCCACTCTGATTGAAGGTCTGTGAGAGAAACAGGGCGTCTCCTAGCAACTCTCAGCACCCTTCACTAACTATACTTCCCAGGATTCTTTGAGAGAAGCCATGATTGGCTTTGAGCCATGGCTTTGAAAGAAGCCATGATAAATGGTTTTAAATTGTTTTTAAAAGATGTGTTTTTAAATTTGTATATTTGTTTTTAATGTTTTTAGTTATTGTAAACCGCCCAGAGAGCTTCAGCTATGGGGCAGTATATAAATACACTAAATAAATAGATAAATAAATAATGATTGTCCAAAGTGTAACAGAGGCCTGGTGTGGATGTGGCCAGGGACAGCTTTGTTTTAAATTTGGGTGGGAAGTAGGGTTGCCAGGTTCAGGGCCTGAGACTGATCCTGTATCTTTAGGAGAAGAGAAAGTCAGCCAAGTGTCGGTGTTCTTGCAACACTGTAATGGGAAAAACCACAAGGTAGAATTGTCCCTTCCCCCTGCCCAACTGTGAAAGATACAGAAGATGTCTTGGTTGGCAGGCCCAGCCTGGTCAGTTTTACCTATCCTAATCATGATTGCATAGGAGTATATCCGATTCAACACAATAATCATACAAATGATCAGACCTATCTTTTCCCTCCTTCCCCTTTCCTGTCCCTTTCTCCTCCCCTCCCCTCTTCCTTCTTCCGCCTTCCCTGCCCACTCCAGCCCTCCGTCCCTCCCCCCAGTCAGTTTTACCTATCCTAAGCATTATTGCATGGGAGTAAATTCCACTGAACTCAATAAACATGCAAATGACCACATCTGTCCTTCTTCTCCCCTCCCCGTCCTGCCTGCTCCCATCCCAGTCCTCCCCTCTGCCTTTCCACCCCTCCCTCCTCCCCCTCCCCCCTTCCCCATCCCCTGTGGTCAGTTTCATCTATCCTAAGCATGATTGCCTGGTGTGTGTGTGTAAATCCCACTTAACTCAGTAAGCATGCAAATGATCAATCCATTCTCAGCAAACTTGCACAGGATCCCATTTCTTACCTCCCGGATTAAAAAGCAGGGAAATTCACTAATAGGCAAAAAACCTTGCGGTTTAAGAATATACCTATAGCCCACAGATATTTCTACCAAACTTTAAAAAGCAGGGAAATTGGGCAGCTATAGTGAATGCACCAGAGGAGCAGGAGACCTGAACTCCTCTCTGAGATATTGTACTGCCCTACAAAGTTGTCAAAATGCAAACACAATTTGGGTTGGTCTTTCACAGTCCAATCCACTTGCTGTGTAGCTTGGAAGAATTTGGTAACATGTGCATAGTGTGAGAAGAGTTCAGGTCTCCTGCTCCCCTGGTGCATTCACTATAGCTGCCCAATTTCCCTGCTTTTTAAAGTTTGGTAGAAATATCTGTGGGCTATAGGTACATTCTTAAACCGCAAGGTTTTTTGCCTATTAGTGAATAAAAATAATAATCAAAAGGCCGGCTCTCACACTATGCAGTCTTTTTAAAAATCCATTGGCTATCCTAGCTGAGGCTGATGGGAGTTTGAGTCCAACAATATCCCTTTCCATTTCTTTTCCAGTTTCTAATTTTTCCAATCTTCAGTTCTCCACATTTCCACATCTGCTTTTTTTTAAAAAGTCCTCATGTATTTTAGTGCAAATTTCTCCTAATATTTCTCCAACAGAGTTTCAGCAGGCACTTTCTGTTTTAACTTTTAAGTGCCTGCTGAAAACCTTTCTGTTCTGTCAGGCTTATGCAGGCAATTAAGAACATGTTTTTTGGGTTTTTTTGCAACAATTGACTTTTGTTTTTAATGTAATTTTAATGTTTTTTATTCTATGGTTGTTGTGTTGAATATATTGTAAACCACTTTGATGTTTTTAATGAAATAGCGGTATACTATACATACTTGTGCAAAGCAATTCCCTTTAATATAATAGATATTAATATCATTTCCTTCTAATATATGAATTTTAATACACACTTTACCCTAGTATATGCTTTGTTGTACATATTACTTGGCTGAAGATCTGCATTGTAAATTCAGAGAAGTGCGAATTTCAAAGGATAGCTGTGTTTCGGTATGTATGTTGTTTCAGAAAGTGCGTCTTAAACTAAATCAAATTTCACCCTCATCCCTACTTATAGCTCAATCCTAATTATATTCAGTTGGAAGTAATGAGGGAACTATGCCTTGCAAAGAACACAGGGCTGCTGCTAAAACTGGCAGTTCCATGCTGAGTTCTCTCTCCTCATCTGCAATGCCCATTCCTCGTCCAGACATCATTAGGAGATGTTTTCCCACTCTTTTAGCCAGGCCCAGCACCAGCGGGCAGCCGGGCTGGGCTCTGGCCGAGTCCGACAGCCCCTGTGGCTGGCTGAGGGCCCCTGCACCAGGAGCTGGGAGGGTGGAACTTCTGCTCTGTGATCCCTGCCACGTTGGGTCACAGAATGCTACCAGATAGTGGTGTGGATTGTGGAGCAGGAGCTCCACTCTCCCAGGCAACACCAACCCCACATGTATGTGCAGCTGACACACACTTAAATATGCCTGGTTGCACCACCTCTTGTGTCATCACATCAGCACGCATGTACCTTTCATCACCCAAGATGGCAGCAGGGGTGTCAACTTGGGTGATGGCAGGCATGTGTGCTGACACAGTGATGCAAGAGGTGGCACAACTGAGTGTATTAAAGCATGCACATAGGGGAGCAGGGGTCCATGAAGGTCTGGTGCCCAAGGGTTCGTGGTGGTCTAGTACCGGCCCTGGTTGTTGCACATTAATGGATGCAGGCCTGGTAACAAAGGGTGGCCCGGTTGGGCCCTGGCTGAGGGCCGCTGCAGCCCAGAGGGGCCCCTGAAGTGCTCCTTCTTAGAGTGGGAGGGTGGCACTCCTGTTTTGCATTCCGCAACAGCATCAGGTCCTACAACCTGACACTGCGGCAGATAACGGATTACCATATAAGAAGCCCCCACCAGCAATAGGACCTTTAAGTCCAGAGTCTAAAATTACCAAGCTGCACAACTGAGCATAAGAACATAAGAAGAGCTTGTCGGATGAGGGATCAGACCAATGGCCCATCTAGTCCAGCATCCTGTTCTTACAGTGACCAGCTAGATCTAGCCCATGGGAAGCCACAAGCAGAACCTGAATGGAACAGCACTCTCCCCTCCTCCTGCTTCTGGCATCTGGTTTTCAGAAGCATACTGCATCTGGCTATGCTACTTGTCCATTAGGGTTTCTAACTTTTCAGCTGGCTGCTGTAGATGTGCCTTTACAAAAGCAGGCCAGGCCAATATGTTATTAGTAGACAACAGTCCTTCTCATCTGAAAATGGAAATGGATTGCCTTCAAGTCGATTCCGACTTATGGTGACCCTATGAATAGGGTTTTCATGGTAAGCAGTGTTCAGAGGTAGTTTACCATTGCCTTCCTCTGAGGCTGAGAGGCAGTGACTGGCCCAAGTTCACCCAGTGAGCTTCATGGCTGTGTGGGGATTCAAACCCTGGTCTCCCAGGACTGCACACAGAGCATACATTTAATGCACATTCAAAGCACATGACTTCCCCCAAAGAATCTTGGGAACTGTAGTTTACACCTCATGTAGCTGCAGTTCCCAGCACCCTTAACAAAGGACAGTTCCCAGGATTCTTTTGGGGAAAGTCACGTGCTCCAAATCTATGGTATGTTCACAGCCAATGGCATAGCTACCTCCCTGGCTGCACAAACTCCCCCTCCTTTTATTAACCATTTTTTTGTTGATTGTGAGAGCAAGAGCAATGAGGATTCTAAAGGTGATATCCTGGCACACATTGTTGTTACCACTGGCTTTTGCATAAGGGTGCCAGGGTTCACCGCTGTGGACAGGTTATGTGCTGTAAAATAGAAAGATTCCATTGTGAAACTTCCCTCAGCATTGGTGAACATGATATGGCTCATTCAACTATTATGGATTCCACTGTAATGGAATGAGAAGACAGAAGGACAAAGCTTCTTTTCTTAAAGCTTTTCATCCATGTGGCATGTTCTCAGTCACATCACCTCATGAGGTTCTGATTGTTAAGAGAGAAAGGGGGGGGGGAAGTCCAGCATCTTTTCCTCTCCTAACCCTGTTCTCAACCATACTTTCAGCCCAAGGATATGCAAGACATTACTAATTCCAGCTGACGCCATTTAGGCTGAAGGCACATCAGTTTAAGATCTATTCAGTGCTAATTTTGCTAAATGTGCCTTCAGGAAAACATCATAGAGACATAGCTCAGATGGTCAGAATTAACAGTGGAAATCCGTACCATTTAAAGCAGACATTTGCCATTCTTAGTGGCAAACCTGAGCATTTGCAACAACTATTGCTTGGGTTACCCCCCCCCCCGTGTTTTAGCTAAATTCAGAGTTAGATTATTCTTTCTTTCCAAATTTCCCTTGGGGCATCAAGCTCATCCACTACTGGATGGTGTACGGTTGCCCAGAATTATGCCAGTAACTCACTGGCAGCCAGTGCAGGCCTTTCAGGATCATACCCCCTTCTCATATATTAGAACCCAGAGCCATCCAATGAAGCTGAATGCTGGAAGATTCAGACAGACGGATTCTTCACACAGACATCACATAGTTAAACAACAGAATTCATACCCACAAGAAGTAGTGATGGCCACCAACTTGGATGGCTTTAAAAAGGTATTAGATAAGTTCATGGAGGATAAGGCTATCAGAGGCTACTAGCATGGCTACCTCCAGTGCAGAATGCTTCTAAATACTGGGAATCACAAATGGGGAGAGTGCTGTGGCACTCAGGACCTGCTTGTGGGCTTTCCATCGACAGCAGGTTGGCCATTATGGGCTCCCACTGGGAGGAAGGGCAGGATATAAATTAAATAAGTAAATAAATAACAGGATACTGAACTAGATGAACCTTTGGCCTGAGCCAGCAACATGTTCTTAATTGAAGCTTCAAGAACACAATCACCTCATGCTGTAATATTTAATATGATACTTCTTGCAGCTGGGAGCATCTTCACTTTTATACCCCAAATGGTTGATGTTTACAGTGTGAAGGAAAGAAAACATAATGAGTCAGAGAAACCCCACAATGTGTCACTGTTCCAAGCCTGCTGTCTGAAAGGAATGGCAGAAGCAGAGATCCAGACACTTTCTCTCTTGTTTTCCAAGCCACCTTGAACCCCAGAGCTGCCATCAACGGTTGGCATGGGTGGGCATCTGCTGAAGACCCACACAGCATGAAAAGGCTCACTGACAAGAAATGATCCAATAGGACTCTGTGCAGAGATAGGTTACCCAACCCCAGTGCAGGCTTTGAGAAGAAGTCAGAGCAGTGACAACTGGCAACCTCCTTTGCAATGGACTGAGAGCTTTTAATTATTCAACTAATTAAATTCTCACAGAACATTAGCAATTCCTTCATGGCAATACTCATGTGACCCACTACGCTGTTTGAGTGTGATCCCTTTTAATGTTGAAGAACATTAATGTGAACCAACATATTAGTGCAAAAAGAGGAAAGGACCGATTGCCTTAGTGCTACATTGAATACAGCTTCTTCATCCTGGACCAGTAGCATAGCTTGTTGTTCATTGGTAAGCTAAGCATCAAGTCCTGGGCTGACACAGAAAAAAAGTAAAAGGCATTTGCAAACTTGTTCCTCCAAAAGGATTTATAAATTGACCTTCATTTGAGTAAAGAATAGGATAACTTTTCATCCATTCAGAGTGTTAGGCACCCCTCCCCCCATGCTTTCTCTCCTGGATGCTCTAAAGTTGCACCCTTGGGACGGCAGGAATAGAAAGCCCAGCCTTGCTCGATTGGTTTCATACATCAAGCTGTACGCAAAGTCAAAACTGCTATTGCCTAAAATTAAGGTCAAAAGGTATAGCAAATAACTCCTTCTGACTGTGTTAATATGAGCCAGGATTCAATCTTAGAACACAAACCTTGGCTCAACATCTGGGTTGTTCAGGACAACTGAGGGTCTGTCTACATTGCAAATTGATAGGGGGTTTACAACAATCATGTTTCCTACCAAAGAATATTTGGGAATGACAGTGTGGTACAAGCGTGGAGAATTTCTGTACTCCCTTCTAGCCTCACGTCCACAGGATGACAGTTCAAGATTCCTTAGGATCGGGAACCTCAGGCCAGCAGCCAAATATGACCTGCTCAGGCCGCTCTTTCTGGCCCTTGGGACTCTTCCCAGGCCATGCCCCCTCCTCATTCAGGCCTTTACAACCCCTGCTTTGCATGCACCATAGTGCTTTTGCCTGGCTGGAATGTGTCTTCGAATGTGTCTGATAATGCTTCTTGCTTGCCTGGGTGGAGAAGAGAGAGAGAGAGTGTGTGTGTAAGGGTGGGTAGAAACTAGCTTACTGGACAAAGCTTACATACACATTATTTGTTTTGGCCACTTTTGCCTCTGATTTGCTCACCACTGGCATGTGGCCCTTGGAAGGTTGCCCAGAAGAGATGTGGCCCTTGGACTGAAACAGGTTCCCTATCCTTATCCTAGACAGTTAAACCTATTTTAAGCCTGTAGTATAGATGTGCCCAAATAATTACAGGTATGAGTCCTAGGTGACACCGGACCATAGCAATGAGTTTTACGAAATCTAATGTACCCTGCCAAATGAATATCCGTAATGTCAGGAAAGGTTAGAACATTTGGGGCTTTTTGGTTAAAGAAAAAAGTCAAGGAAGGGGGCACGTGACAGAGGCATATAACATTACGCATGGTGTGGAGAAAGTGGGTCAAGATGAGAGATTTCTCTCTCACACACACACACTACTCGATCCTGGGGTCATCCAATTAAGATAAATGGTGGGAGATTCAGGGCAGACAAAAGGAAGTAATTCTTCACACAGCACATAGTTAAACTATGAAACGCTCTACAACAAGATGTTTTGATAGCCACTAATTTAGGCAGCTTTAAAAGATAATTAGACAAACTATATATTTTGTCAATTGTGCAACTGTGCATCTCTCCAGTTAGTAGCATAGCAGTTTAAAAAGTTTTAATGTAGGCGAGGCAGCCAACAAAATGCCCTTCAGTCTGCGCATTGGTATGCTGCAGGCCTAGTATGTCTATGAGGACTCCCCCTTTCCAATGACCTTGGCATCGTAAGCGGCTTCTCATGACATCACTTTAATGCTGTGGCTTAGGCTCAATTAATTTAGAGAAAGAGAGAGAGTGTATGTGTGTTATCATCATTGCAACCTTTACATAAATATAAAGAAGGAAAAAGAGCCAGCCGCCTCTCATGCAAAGTTCTTTGAATACTGGGCACCCTCTGCCTCCAACCTCTGAAGCAGTGGGAACGAGTATGAAATCCATTCCAGAAGAGCCACTCCAGGTGGATCCTGTTGGACTTTCTGAAATCTGTTCAGGTCTCTCCTTCTTTCTCTTAATTTTGCTGTATTCCGCGTCTTTGTGGGTGGGTTATTCTAAGTCTGTATTCTTTGACTCATACTCCACTGGATATTTGTTATGGGAACTTTTGATCATGACCTTGTGGAGTTAGGAATATTATATAGGAAGAATGGGTCACTCATGCAACTTGCTCAAGGATGATCCCATTAACTGGAACTACCTAGGAATCCAGGCGCAGCTCATAGGGTCATCCCGATGAGATAGCTGCATGAAAACTTTATTTTAAAGTATTTTATATGCAAACATCCAAGAAAACTGCTCCAAAATCTACCCCCTGGCTGCAAAACATTACATCAGCAGAACTGGCTTGGGAAAGGAAGAGAGGGAGAGTCAGAAAAGGGGCATGGGGGTATTTAGTAACATAGGAAATCTTTGCCATTGTGTTAAGGCTATTTCTCTTAAGTATTGTAAGTTTAGAAAAAGGAACTTTTTTTTTGCTTGTAGTGAAGGTAAGAAGCAGCTTTTCTGCTCCTTCAGGATAATGAGAAAAGGTGGGCAGGTGGCTGTAGGAAAAAGGGCTATAAATGCAAGTCTAGCTGTAATGCCATTAATAGTTTGATTCTGCCTAATAAGTAGGATTTGTTTCAGCCACGTGCAGGGCTGTAAACAGTTGCACTGTAAAGCAGTAACGAGGAAAAAAACAAAGCCTTGGTTGTATTCTTTTGTGTGTGTGTGTTGTTTCTGTTTAGTGTACTAGTGTGTAGAGAAAGGGGTGTGTGTTTGTGTTTCAGGGGTTAGTAAGAAATGTAATCCAGAGTCTTAGTCTTATTGAAAGGCCATAACGGCTGGGCTTCAAGCTGTGCCTAATCCGTGCAAATTAAATTTCTTCATTGTCTCTCTCCATAAACTTATACTTGGAAAAGTAAAGCCTGATGGCATATTCTAAATATAGAAGCTGGTTTAAGAGGTGATGTACCACCTTGCTGCTGATACATAAGAAAAGCTAGCTAGGCTTTCAAATACTGAGGAAAGCTGATTCTAACATGCCATTAATTTAGATTTGTTAATTTAGATTTATACACCAAAGGTTCAGCGTAGGTGACATATCTTATTCACCCTCACAACAGTCCTGCAATATAGGCCACTATTCTGCCAGTATTCCTGGTCCTCAGTCCACAATTCAATTCAGCAGGCCAAACTGCTGCCTCATTTTCTTCAACACCAAATACACATATAAAGCCCTAAATGGCTTGGGACCCAGGTACTTAAAAGAGCACCTTCCCCAGTATCAACCATTGACAAGTGAGGCCCTCTTGGTGGTGCCACCACCAGAGGTTGCCTGGCTGGTGCTGACCCATGACATACCTTTTCAGTGATGGCTCCCCATTTGTGGAATGCTCTCCCCAGTGAGCTGCATCTGTCTCCAATATTAAAGACCTTTAAGAGGAATTTGAAAAAATTGCTGTTTACCCAGGCATTTGATGCCTGAAGGAGACTCTTCTTGGCAATGGAGATATCACTGGATGGAAGAATGTTTTTATTTGCGACTGTGTGTTAGAATGTTTTAAATTGCTTTAGAATGACTTTTTGTTGTTAAATTGTTTCATTAGCCATTCTGGTCTCCTTTGTGAGGAAGGGCGGGATAGAAATTTAATAATAATCTTGCTAGATTTCCACTTAAGCATTGAAAGAAGTGATAAGGGGTACAGTAGTTGTGATGGTGGCAGTCCTGATGCTCTGCTCCAGTCATATATAAAGTTGGGCTAAGGTGGGATCCATTTTAAAGATTCAAAAGAGAATGTAGGGAATGGTTGCTGGACCCTCCCCACTCTTCCTTAGGTATCTGCATCCCACTAGCCTAGGGATGGAGAACCTTTTTCAGGTTGAGGGCCACATTCCATCCTGGGCAACCTTCCAGGGGCCACATTCTAGTGTTGGCTGGGGCCAGAGGGAAAGAAGCAGAGCAACAGATGTGACTCTTACTTTTGTATAGTAGGCTGTGATGCGTCCTTCCCTGGCTCTCCCTGTCAGGTTCCTACCTGCTCGTGGTTACTGCCTGTCTCTAGGCACCACCAGGGACTCCACCAGTCCGGACCGCTCTCTCTTATGATTTCTCTCCCCGCTCTAGCACAGATCTCAACAGATCCCCCTGCTAGGCAACCACCAGTAACGTCCCAATACTAGTATTCCCAGACACAATGAATACTGGTATTGTTATTCTCTTCACCGCTGCCACCATTTGTTACAGTTCCCCTTCAGCCTTGGTCATTACCTTACCCTCCCTTCTGGTCTGTGAAACCCCAGCCAAGGATCAGGCCTTTGGTAAACCAAATTAAGTATTTATTACAGATAACAAAGCTAACAAGATTAACAAGATTTCTTCTTAAGGCACATAAGCATATGGTTTTACTCAATACTAATCCGAACTCCACCTCCCTCCTGGTAAACAACTCTCTAAACCCCACCAAGCAATCCACTCTTTCTCTTCTCCCCCCAGATTCCACAATTCGCCACCTCACATTCACCCAGATTTACCTGTCATCCTTTCATTTATACTGTCAGCCATTTTAAACATTCAGCCAATCATCAAGCATTCTATTGCCCATTCACTCCCCCTCCTCTTTCACTACTTACCATGTATACTCTAAACAACCAGCACTTACCATATATACACTAATATATAGGATCATCACATTTCCCCCCCCTTAAACAACGGCAGAGTATTATTCCTGTTCCAGGATTTATACGTTGCGTTAACAAATAAAAGTCTCTATGGGGAAAATGTCTTTCTTTGTTCCTCTGTCTGGTCACGTCACTGCAGTCCCAGCCACTTGCCTGGAAAGTCCATCGGCCAGTACATTGTCCTTGCCTTTGATGAACTGGAAGTCCACTTGATAGTCCTGTAGGGCCCAGGACCACCTCTGCAGCATAGTGTTATGGTTTTTCATAGTCTGCAACCATAACAAGGCCCGATGATCCGTAGTCACTGTGAATCTTCGTCCCCACACGTATGGGCGCAACTTGTTCAGTCCCCACACGACCGCTAGGCACTCCTTCTGGACCGACGAATAGTTTTTCTCCCTCGGCATCAGCTTGCGACTCAGGTACGCCACTGGATGTCTGGTGCCTTCTCTCTCCTGTAGCAAGTCGACTCCCAGCGCCAGGTCCGACGCATCTGTAGCCACGATGAATGGTTGCTCATAGTCTGGTGCTATTAATATGGGTCCTTGGCACAAGGCTTGCTTCAGCAGATCAAAAGCCTTCTGACATTCATCCGTCCATACCACACGCTCAGAACACTTCTTCTTGGTCAATTCATGCAAGGGGGTTGCTATTTCCCCAAAATTTCTCACCAACTTCCTATAAAATCCAGCCACACCCAGAAATGCCCTTACTTGTTTTTTGGTTAAGGGGATTGGCCACGCTTGTATTGCCTCCACCTTGCTCCATAAGGGGGTGATTTTCCCACTCCCCACCTTATGTCCTAAATAGATTACTTCCTTTAGTCCAAACTGGCATTTCTTAGCTTTTATTGTGAGGCCTGCTTTTCTTAAGGCCTCCAATACTGTTGTCAGGTGTTGGACATGCTCAGGCACCGACTTGCTAAAAATGGCCACGTCATCAATATAGGCCACTGCAAAATCTGACATGCCTCGCAACACAGTATTGATTAGCCTCTGAAATGAACTTGGTGAGTTCCTTAGTCCCATGGGTAAGGTCACAAACTCATATAACCCATCTGGTGTACTGAAGGCAGTTTTGGCTCTGGATTGCTCGTCTAGTTCCATTTGCCAAAATCCTTTACAGAGATCTAGTGTAGAGATAATGGTTGCTGCCCCCAATAACTCTAACATAGCGTCTACCCTAGGCATAGGATACGCATCTGGGACAGTAATTTTATTGATTAGCCGATAATCAATGCAAAACCGTGTCGTTCCATCTTTTTTCGGAACCAGGACAATACTTGAGGCCCAGGGACTGATGGATTCCCTGATCACTCCTAATTCCAGCATATCTTCCACCTCCTTTTTGATCTCATTCAAAACTTTCCCATTCGCACGGTACGGAACAGATCTGATTGGGGCATGATCTCCAGTATCAATGGAATGTATAACTATACTGGTTCGGCTAGGTTTGTTGCTAAAGAGATTCCTATAGGTTTTCAAAACTCTCAGAATCTCTTCTTTTACTTCCTCCTCTACCTCCTCTGACCATTCCACTTGATCTACCCCTCCTTTGTCTTTGCTTTCCTGTACCAAATCTGGAAGTTCAGGCCCACTTCCCTCAGGGAATAAGGTAACTTGCAACACCTGTGCATCCCTGATATGGAAGGCTTCAACATATTTACATGAACCACTTTGCTTTTGTTTAATTGGTCTGTGGTGATTACATATGTCACTGTGTCAAGCCTTTCTCTGATGGTATATGGTCCTTCCCAGTTAGCCTGTAATTTGTCATGTTTCCTGGGTATGAACGCCATAACCATATCTCCCACATCATACACACGTTCTCTGGCTGTTCTGTCATACCAGTAACTTTGCTTCTCCTGTGCATGACTCAAATTCTCTTTCACTACTTCCATCATTGATGTTAATTTATTGCGGAATTCCAATACAAAATCTACTACAGAAGTTTTGTACTCTCCCAGAGTTCCTTCCCATGAATTTTTTAGCAGTTCCAAAGGTCCCCTCACTTTTCTAGTAAACATAAGTTCAAAGGGTGAGAAGCCTGTTGACTCCTGAGGGACTTCTCTGTATGCAAATAAGAAGCATCCCAAACGTTCATCCCAGTCTTGTGGGTGATCTTGAACATAGCTTCTGATCATGCCCTTCAAAACTCCATTGAATCTCTCAGTTAGCCCATTAGTGGCGGGATGGTAAGTAGTGGTCTTTAGATGTTTTAGACCACAACATTTCCACATACATTGCATCACTTCTCCCATGAATACACTGCCTTGATCTGTCAGCACTTCATGAGGGAAACCCAGCCTCATAAAGATTTTTAATAAAGCCACTGCCACTACAGGGGCTTCTACAGATCTCAGTGCTTCTGCGTCTGGGTACCTGGTGGCAAAATCCACCACCACCACTAGATATTTCTTGCCATGCCTTGTGGGTTTGGAAAAAGGGCCCACCAAATCTATTCCCACTCTATAAAAGGGTTGTCCAATTATAGGAAGGGGCTTTAAGGGTGCCTTGGTCTTTACTCCACTCTTTCCCACCTTTTGGCATATTCCACAAGATAGACAATGTTGTTTTACATCCTTGGAGATATTTGGCCAATAATAATGTGCAGCCAATCTCCTCTTGGTCTTTTTTATTCCCAGATGTCCTGCACATGGGACATCGTGGGCTACCTCTAGCAATCTGGTTCTGTATTTGCTAGGTACTATCAATTGCTTCACTGGTTCACATTCATCCTTTCTTTCAGCAGGCATCCACAGTCTATATAAAATCCCATTCTCACACACAACTTGATTCCTCAGTTTGTCAGTGAAAGGAATCCGTTGGGTCAGGGCTTGTTCCTTTACCTGCTTCAAACTGATATCTTTATGCAGCTCTTCCCTGAATTGATCTGCTTCTTCCCCAGAGACCACTTGATACAGTTTGTCTTCTTCAGCAGGCCTGCTAGTGGTTGCTATGGTGACCTGAGGCTGGTTAACAGATTCCACCCTGTTTGTTTCAGCCCCCCTTAATATGGCTTCTTTTTCTCTGCCAATTTGCTGTCTGGTCACTACATAGATCTTTCCTTGGGCGCCCATTACATCCCTTCCCAGTATTACTGGTTCTTGTTGCTGGGCATTAATGCCTACTTTATATCGGCCCTCTCGGCCTCTCCAAGTCATTTCCACCAGGGCCACAGGCAAACTTTCTGGTCGACCCCTCACTCCTTGGATAGTCACAGTTTCCTGAGGTAATATTTCTTCAGATTTTATTAAATCTGGCCTCAGTAACGTCTGAGCGGCACCAGTATCAAGCAATGCCCAATAATTTGCCCCTTGTACACTCACTTCCTCTCTCAGACTTGAATCAAGGTCTGTTACTTCTGTCCAGTTTATCTGGCAAAACTGAACCTTTTTCGCTGTTTCTAAAGCCTTGGGCTCTGTTTTCACTGCCCTTGTCTGAGCAGGATTACTAATGGGGTTGGCAACCTCACATTGAAAACGTAGGTGCCCTGGTCTACCACATTTGTAGCATAATTTCTCCTCACTTTTAGGGTACACAGATCCACTCTGGGGTGTCCTGTGCCTTTCAGATTTTAATGGACGACTCACTCGCTGTGGTACCACATCCCTTCTGCCAGCACTATATGGTCTGGGTTTAAACTCTCTTGATGTTTTCCCCACCCAGCCAGTTCTATTGGAGGCGAAGTAATCCGCCATCTCTGCCGCCTCCTGCACCGATGTAGGGGAACGGTCTTTGACCAGGAGCCTTATTTCTGGTGGTAACTGATGGTATAATTGATCCAGTATCATGAGGCTTTTCACCTCTTCCACTGACTGAGCTTTGGCACTACTCATCCACTTTCCCAATATATCCATCAACTTTGCTCCCAGTTCCACAAAAGACCTCCCTGTCTGTATCTGGCAATTTCTGAAAAGCTTTCTAAAATATTCAGGCCCCAGTCTGAATCTTTTAAACACTGCTTCTTTGAATTCAGCATAGGTGACGGGCCTGTCTGAGGGGAAATATTGGTATACCTCAGCCAATTCCCCTTTAATCAGGTTTGATAAATACTGCATGTATTTATCTTCAGGTAGCCCCCACAACTGAGCTGCTTTTTCAAAGGTACTGAGGTAAATTTGAGGATCTTGACCAGGCTCATAGACAGCAAAGTCCTTTGGAGTAATTTTTATTCTTGCTCCATCTCTGTCCTTTCTTGTTTCATCAGAATGAAACTTCTCTCTTTCAAATTTTAACTTTTCTACTTGTAATTCGGCATCCACTGCTCGTTGTTTCTCCCTCTCCTCAAACCCCATTCTCATTTTCTCAGCTTCCATCCTCAATCTCTCAGCTTCCAACTCTCGCTGTTTATCTTTTTCCTCAGCCTCCATCCTCAATCTCTCAGCTTCCAACTCTCTCTGCTTGTCTTTTTCCTCAGCCTCCATCCTCAATCTCTCAGCTTCCAACTCTCTCTGTTTTTCCTTCTCTGCACCTTCCATCCTCAACTTCTCTCTCAAGTACTCTATATAAGCGGGATTGCTTAAATATCCTTCTGGGGTCTCTTCTCTGACAGGTTGTTTTTGCTGGGCAGTTGCAAATCCTATAAGTGCTACCCTCAATTCATCTACCCCTTTACCCTCGTGAGGTAAATTGAATGTTATGCACTTCTCCACCAGCTCCTCTCTTTTCATTTTTATGTATTCAGCCATGGTCACTCACTCTTTGCCACACACTCTTTGCCAGTCACTCTCACAAGTAATCTTGTTTTGTTATTTCTGTTTGCCACACCACCGTTAGGGATTCTCTAGTATTCGTATCTGGATTCTCTGTTGTTCGTATCCCACCGCTACTGACACCACGTGTCTTTGGGAGTGGAGTGAAAGAGGAGGGGGAGTGAATGGGCAGTAGAAGACTACAATTCCTTGCAAGACTATTTTGCAAGGAATTTGATAGAATTCCTCTAAGACAGCATCTCATATACTGCTGACTCAAATCTATAAACTGGCTGAGGGCTTTTGTGTTTTTTTAAAAAACTCATTTGTTAGCAAATCCTGCCTGTGTTTTGGCGTTCATAATAAAAATCCCAAACTAAAGCAGTTTTGCTGTAATTTATTGACTTTGGCTATGTTACAGAAATGTTTACAAATGAACCCTGTGTGTGCTTGGACCTATGTGAGTGGTGGATTATCTCAGCAATCCTCCAAATATTCAGTCTTGCATTACTTTTGCATCAAAAAACATCTCATGTGTGGCCCTCTACAATAATCACAAGCAGATTGGTCCATCATTGCAATTGACTAGTAAGTCAGCAGTTGTTGTTTTTAAAGGGGGACACCACCCCTAAGAAAGGTTTCCACTGTAAACTCAATCTCAAGGGCAGTGACCACTTAACTGCAAATCAAACATTCTAGTTGCAAAACATAGTCAAGAATGTGTTTGGACTTTCAAAGCACTAATGGAAAAATTGACAATGGCAGTATGATGCTATGACAACCTTTGCCAACCTGGTGCTGACTAGAGGTTTTGGACAACAACTCCCATCAGCCCCAGCCAGTATGTGGGGGTGTTTGGAGCTGTAGCCCAAAACATCTATCCACTCTAAAAAATCAAAATGGTGCAGCCTCCCTAGGACTGTACCATTTTGGAGTGCACATGTAAGAATTGTATGATTAGGTACTCAACTGGATAAAAAACAACCAACCAATCAACCCCCCCGAACATCATTCCTTGAATGTAATAACATATCACAGAGAATGATATGTGCATAGATGTGTTTGTGGGAGCACAACATGTGCCTCTTTTTTGCACAGTTAGGTTCCAGCTCATTTGGAATCAAAGCTAGCAACATTATATATGCTGTGACAACTTTGAGGATTCACTGGTACAATAATTTCTATATAGGATTGCCTGTCAAATTGTTAATTGGTAAATGAGCATGGAATTTGGAACCTGAGAACCTGGCATGTAAAATTCTATGTGCAGAGTTTGCTATATGGAGGAAGCTTAGATATCATATATTTTATTTTGTCCTTCCATTTTCATTGTTATCTGTCTGTTTATGTTTATATTTATATATATATATATGTATTTATAATATATATATATATATATTGTTATATGCACCCCCGTTGTTCACATGGTGAGATGAGATGCTTCAGGGATTCCACCCTGGTTCAGCTTTCTTTGGAGTGAAATTGCTGGAGGTACAATTGCCTTTTTGTTACATTTGTGCTTATTTTACAAATATACGGGATCAGCATAGATGGAGGTAAAGCATTAAACACCCCAACAGTGCCCCCAAATCCACTGCATCCACAATAGACCTTCAGGATGCTAGACACTAGCAACATCTAGACTGGCCACTTCTGCATTGCCAAAAAAAGCGAAAACACATCATCTGAAAAAGAGGACATAGATTTGCATAAAAAGATGCACACGTAGAAATAATTACTATCATTTAAATGGAAATATTTAAATGATAGTACTTATTTCTACGTGTGCATCTTTTTATGCAAATCTATGTCCTCTTTTTCAGGTGATGTGAATTACTATCATTTAAATTGAAATATAGAGAGCCAGTGTGGTGTAGTGGTTAAGGTGTTGGACTATGACCTGGGAGGCCAGGGTTCGAATCCCCACATAGCCATGAAGCTCATTGGGTGACCTTGGGCCAGTCACTGCCTCTCAGCCTCATGAAAACCCTATTCATAGGGTCGCCATAAGTCGGAAACGACTTGAAGGCAGTACATTTACATTTACAAGTGGAAATATGATACATTTTGCCATAGTGGGGAAGACTTTGTTTTCGTTTTTATGTACACTGCTTAGAAATGCTAATGAGTAAGTAGTATAGAAATGTCTCCAGTAAATAAATAAATAAGACCAGAGGACCTCTAGGACCAGGTGACTTATGTGTTGCCCAGGAGTTAACAGCTGATGGGCAACTTCAAGGCCTCTACTCTCCCTTCTTAAGGTTCTTTATCTTTAAACAGGATTTGTACCAGACAGCATGTCAAATAGAGGACTCCTTCAAACATAGGGCTGTCCTCTGCAAGGTAGGACACCTGGCCATCCTAGCACCAACAGATTCTTGCAGAGAGCAACCCAGCTCTTCTCTGTCTTTTCCCCAGTCTCACTCAGCAGCATCGTCTGAGCTCTGCGAGTGCCACATTCTCCCAAGTGAAGCGTAGAGCGTTCGAGGATTCAGATATTCGCAGGGAGACCAAAATGCTTATTTACAAAGCCATTGTACTACCGACCTTACTGTACGCCTGTGAAACATGGACCATCTATAAACGCCACTCCCAACTTCTTGAAAGATTCCACCAATGCTGCCTCCGGAAAATTCTGCAAATTACTTGGGAAGATAGGCGAACTAATGTTAGTGTATTGGAAGAAGCAAACACCACCAGTGTTGAAACAATGATCCTCCAACATCAACTTCGCTGGACCGGCCATGTTGTTCGAATGCCTGATCACTGTCTTCCACAGCAGCTACTTTACTCCCAACTTAAGGATGGAAAACCAAATATCGGTGGACAGCAAAAGAGGTTTAAAGATGTTCTCAAAGCTAATGTAAAAAAATGTAACATGAGCATCGAGAACTGGGAAGCCTTGGCCCATGAGCGTCCCAATTGGAGGTCGGCCATTATCAAAGGTGCTATGGACTTTGAAGAAGCGCACATCAATCAAATCCACACAAAGGCACATCAATCAAATCCACATCGTGACCATCTTCCATCTGGAAACCTATGTCCTCACTGTGGGAGGCTGTGTGGATCCAGAATTGGCCTCCACGGTCACTTACGGACCCACTGTTAAAGACCTTACCCAGGAAGACAATCTTACTCGGTCATGAGTGATCCCCAATGATGAAATGATGAATGATCGAATGAATTACCAATCTGTTGTTCGTTAAACAGACTTCTTGCTTAAATCATCTTCAGCTGTGCAGGGGAAGATGGGTGGGAGCAGTAGTGCAGTGGCAAATTCAGAAGTGCAGGGTCCCTTCATGATAGTCACAGCCACTATTCTTTTTTTTTTCTGCTGGGTTGAGAATGAGGTGCTTGTTAATGCCTTCTCCCACCACAGCAGACATCCCTAGGAGCCAATAGGCATGAAAGGGGAGTGTGTTAGCTACTGAGAGTGTCTTCTCAATGGCTGATTCATCTCCTTTCACTCTGATTGGCTCCAATCAGCAGGAAAGCACAAGGAAGCAAGTTAGGAGACTCTTCTCAGTGGCCAGCACATTCCCCTTTCATTCCAATTGCCTCGTAGGGTGCTGGAGACATAGGGACCCTGCTGGGACCCTGCTCCCAAAAATGTAAGGGGTCTAAGACCCTCCTGGGACCCTGAGTGACTACCCCCTGGGGGGGAGAAAGAGAGAGAGAAAAATCTCCGTTCTCCAAAATGGCTTTCTCCTTCAGGAGTCGCTCCTCTTCATTCAATGAAAGATGGTCTGTGGTTAGTTGCTACCAATTTATCCAACAATAGAATGTGTCTGGGTGAAACCTGCCTTAAGAGCCATGGAGATGTAAGGGATTCAGAGAGATCATAGGAAGGTGCCTTATAATGAGGCTGTGAACACACTAGATGCCTACAGCAAAGTGTTTCCATTGGCCACACCTGGAAGTGTGGTACACCCAGAAGTGTGGTTCACCCAGTACCACACCCGGAGGTAACAAATTAGGATTTAATCTATCATAGGCTAGATTCCTTACCCAGGTTCTCTAAGCAGATGAGAAGGAATGATCCCATCACTTCAGCTGGGCCTGGAAATACCCTCATTTAGCTAAGATTTCTATCTTAATTTCCAATCAGATATTTTTGTTTGTTTGAGTGGTATGCTCCAAGCAACTGTGGCTGATGCTTAATGTATCATGCTTAATGACATCACTAGGGCCCACCCCTATGATATCACTAGGGTACATCCCCATGACATCACTAAGGCCTGCCCCTGAAATATCAGGGTTTGGGATGCTTCTGACCTGGCAACCCTAGTGTTGTTTGCGCTGACCAGCCACAGCTCTCTGGAGTTTCAGGCAAGATTTTTTTCCACAGCCCTACCTGGAGATGCTGGGGATTGAACCTGGGACTTTCTGCATGCCCTTAACCACTGAGCATGCCAACCCCTGAAAATTGCATCGGTATATTTGTATTTGTCTCAAAGGTAAAAATGTTTTTGGCTGCAGAACCATATCTCCCTTACGTCCCCGATACTATTTAGCAAAAGAAATGCATGTCATGTTGTATTCCACATTTCCCCAACCCCTTCAATGAACTGGAGTGGGGCTATGATGTCACATTACATATTTCTTTTATGAGGCATTACCAGGGAAGCAGGTAGGAGTCCTGTAGGTTGGCAGTTGCCTTGTGGTTGGGTTCTTACACCAGTGTTGGTACTTGGACTTTGAGAAATGCATAAAAATAAACATAGTCACTGATTTCTACTTTGTATTCGCAAATACTCTGTATTTGTTGAGGGGAGAGAGAGAGAAAACCTGGAAATGATTAATAACAATGTGCCCAAAACTGGGCTGTAATGGGATTTTCCAGAAAATCGCAATTCCCAGAAGGTTTTCATTAGTTTTGTTTTTCAAACATACGGCCAGGGATAATTTTTAATAGCAGCCACAGCTGTAAGCAGATCCTTAGCAGACAGCAGATTCGATATTACTCGTGCATGTGTGTGTGTGTGTGTGTGTGTGTGAAATGCTAACAAGTTCCTATCAATGCTCATCATCTAACACATTGGTTTTTATTACCCATAATTCTAAACATTAGACTTCAACATTGATATCTCTGGACTTCCTTGCCAAGCAGTGGTTATTATGAATATGCATAAATCTCTTTCCTCATGCATTATTCACAAGACATTCAAATATTTTAAGAAGTAGGCCAACCCACTGGAAATGTGAAATACAGAGAGAGGGCAGCAAGTGTCAAAAACCAGCTTTTCAGAAGGGAGTTTATCTAAATCTGCCCCCCTTTGGTGCAGTAAATGCTCACATGGAAAGAACTGCTTATTTTTCCTCTTCTTCTGCAAATTAACTTGTGTGATGTTTAGGATGCATTCTCCCAGTACATGGCTAATTTGTCAGACACGGTGCTTTCCTCTTTGAATATTAGTTGCTATGTTGTTTCTACAACAAGCAGTAATCGCAAAGGATGAGAGTGCAACCAGTGCCCTTGGTTATATCAGAGCTGTGAGCTTCAATTGTCCTCCATTAATTGGTACCTTTGTGCCTAGAGTATTATGCTCCTGGCATTATATCACACTAGAAAGGATATGCATGTACATGACTGCCAGTTGCCACCTGATTTCCTAAATCAACGTGGATAATGAAGCTGAGCTATTTTTGTTTTGCCAGGGGAAAGTTCAGTGACTGACAGTGCAATCCTAACTATGTCCACTTAGAAGTAAGTCCTATTGAATTCAGTGGGGCTTACTCTGAGGTAAGTGGGGTTGGGTATGCAGCCTTAAAAGCAGTGAGCTGGCCCCGGATTGAACCAGAACTTTATTTCCCATGAATATGGTAATTCAGATGAATGAAAATTAAGTGATCTTGTGACAATTACATTCTCCAGCTAATTGACTCCAGGAGATTGCCTGGGAAAAAAATATAATGAGAATTGACAGGCTATTTTGCGTTTTTCATTGTGAGATTATCTGGTCCTAAAATAGTTTGGGGGCATGTGTAGAAATGTGATTCACACTTTGTGGCAATCAAAATCTCTGTTTCAATAAGAGAACTCTGTCTTTGAAAATTAAACTTCTAGTAACTGTCAGCATTAATTTGAGAGAGAAGGAGCAGGAGAAGAAGACACTTTTTCTGTGGTGCACCTACTCTCTGAATAATTTGTACTGTGGCATGGATTCTCTGGCTTGATCCATGGATCTGGGATGTGGAGAGTGTTGCCTTAGGCAAGTGGTGGGGTTTGGCTGTATTTGATCCACTCCCAATATTTCACAACTAGAAACAGAAATAAACACTTCCGTTTGTTTATTATATTTATAATAATAAATTAAATGATATTATGATTAAAATAAAATGCAGTCTAAAAACAAAACTGAAGAACAGAAGGAGCAGTTCCAATTAAAATTCCATCCAAACTTGTTATGCTATTTCAATGCGCTTGTTTTATTGCACATTTTAATTGTGCATGTTTATTTTAATATTTTGATGGAATTGTTTTAAATATGTGTGTTTATATTTAGTTTGTAATTGGTTTTATTCTTGTAAACTGCTTAGAAGCCACTTTAACCATTAAGTGGTAAATAAATAAATAAATAAATAATATACTTGAGCAAAAAAGGAAGGTCTTAACCTGATGCCAAAAATACTGTAATATAGGCAACAGATGTGTCTCTTGGGGCGGGATTTGACCCTGGTTTAAGAGCCTGGTGAGAAAACCAAAATTAGAAAACCACAGTCCCCGCATATTGAATGAAAAAGTAGCTGTGGTTTAATTTAAGCAAGATCACAGGACTGAAGCAAGATGGGAGGAGCATGTGGACCCAAAAACTAATGCCCAGCTTCCTAAACCATCACTTAACGAGCTGGGATTGTTTTGTCCAAAAGCCTTGGGTGCACTGTGTTCAGTTACGGAGGTGTGTCCGGCACCTTCAATATGTGCTCTTCAATGAATGCTGAAGACACACCTCTTTACCTGGCCTTTAGCTCCTGAGATGTATGTTTTCAGAACCCATCCTGTTCTTGTGATTGAAATGTGTTTTACTTCTTTTTTAATGTTGTATTTTAGATTCTGTGAGAGCCAGTGTGGCGTAGTGGTTAGAGTGTTGGACTAAGACCTGGGAGACCAGGGTTCAAATCCCCACACAGCCATGAAGCTCACTGGGTGACCTTGGGCCAGTCACTGCCTCTCAGAGGAAGGCAATGGTAAATCACCTCTGAATACCGCTTACCATGAAAACCCTAAGTCAGAATCGACTTGAAAGCAGCTCATTTCCATTTTAGATTTTGTAACCTGCCCTGGGACCTATTGGTGAAAGGTGGGCAAGTAATATAATAATAATAATAATAATAATAATAACAATAACAATAATAATAATGATTATGATGATGATTTTGTTGATCTGGATATGTTCTTGTAGACACCATCATGTCTAAATTATTTTAATTTATAAAATAAAAATAGAAGTAAGCATACAACCCTAAGCTTCAATTAAAAAAAAGCTGTAAATGCAGGTTGAATTACCATTAGCAACAAAGGCTGCAGAGCAGGCCCCAGGAAACTGTGGTTATAGTACACTATGAGAGATAACTTCTGTCCCCTTTCCTGTTTTAAAATTCCTACACAGCTGAGAATATGGTGATTATTTCAGTATCACACAAAAAGGGAAAAGCTGGTTACATTCCTGCCTGGAGAGAAGTATTAAATGCTCACAACCTGTACAGCAAGCAGGAAAAGAAATTTAATGTTTATCTTATGCTAAACTGTGCAAAATATGTTTTAAAATAATCCCCTGCCCCCCGGCCTGCATGATTTAGTCAAGAAAGAAGTGTCACCTTCACTATGTAACCTGAAAATATCCCTCTGCTGATTGAACATGCAACCATAGTCCATTAGGGTTGCCAGGTCAGAAGCATATCAAAACCTTAGATTTTAGGGGCAGGCCCAAGTGATGTCATTAAGCATGATATATTAAGCATCAACTACAGCTGCTTGGAGCGTACAATTAAAAAAATATCTGACTGGAAATTAAGCTAGACATCTTAGCTAAAAGATGGAGCCTGGGTAGGGAACATTTAATCTAGCCTACTTGCTTTCAGCAAGAAGGGTTTAAGTGCCTTCAGGCCAGGCCAGTCACCAGAAGGCCACTATAGGAAGAAAGGAGCCTAGTGTTGTTAAGAAGTTAGATGGGAGCACTCAGGAGTAAAGATAGATGTCCTTGAAGGCTGCAATTCTAAACACACTTACTAAGCCCCATAGAACTCAATAGGACTTACTTCTGAGTAGATATAGTTTGGATTGTGCTGTTGGTAAAGCTTGACTAGGGATCCTCTGCAAAGACATCCATATCCAAGCAGGGTTGGCAACCCCCTGCCTGGAATGCCCTGCCCTTATCTTTTAATGTGGCTGCTCCAAATGTCTTTACAGATTTGACCCTTCACTTCAGAAAGAGGTCTGAGAAATGAGTAAGAGTAAGATTCTCTACTCTTTCTGTCTGCATAGATGCCCTCATCCTTCCCCTGCGCCCAGCAGAAGCTCTGGGCCAGGCAGGATGCAGTGGCATCTCATAGAGGACACCCTCCCCTTTCCTGGGGTGTATGATTTGTCGTGTCCCAGAGCAGATGTTGGGGTAGGCACACCCAGTTACTTATTTTTTCCTGTATGTTTTGGTCCATTTTGATTTTGCATAGATGCCCTCCTCCGTGCCCTGCGCCCAGCAGAAGCTCTGGGCCAGGCAGGACACAGTGGCATCTCATAGAGGACACCCTCCCCTTTCCTGGGGTATATGATTTGTCCTGTCCCAGAGCAGATGTTGGGATGGGCACCCCCAATTACTTCTTTTTTATGATCTTAGACATCATTATGTATTTATGATAATATCAGAAGCCTGATGATTTTCATTGCATAATTGTATTGTTATTCTTGACGGGGAGAGTCCCCCGATCACAGTGATATATCATACAGGGTACCCCAACATATATTTTGGGGTTCAGAGACATGTTAAGTTTTGTTTGAAGTTGCTGTAGTTGTCAACTCTTCTTCTTTTTTAGTGTTTTGAACTTTCAAGCAAATAAGGAACTGGGAACTAGGAACCAACTTCAGCGTCATATCAGTTAAATAGATTAAACAGTCGTGGGGGGTGGCTGACATTTTGGTGTATATCTCAGGAACCAGACCACCTAGAAACTTAATTTTTTTTAATTGAAGCTGAGAGTCTGGAGATTAAGGGGTGCTACCCGGAAAGCTGGAGTGGACCCCCAAAAACCAGAGAATCTGGCGGAAAAATGGAGACCTGGTAACTCTACAGTCCATAGATATGTATTGAACTGAATGTGGTTCAAAGCAAAACAGTCAAGGGTAAAATAACTTGAATCAAGTAAAAAATGGGGCGTTGTTGTAATTGACTTGCTTCCTGTCGAGATGCCAATGGACACATTGCAAGGATGCCCCTAAATCTGCATCAAGTATTCATGAGCTGGCGAGGCAAAATATTTTAAAAGATTAATGAAGCTTTCAGTTTGCACTAGAGTTTCATTCATGTTGCTGAGCAACAGTCCTGATGCCTGGTCATTTTGAGGTGGAAGAATACTTGCATAATCATGTTGATGCCAACAGGGCTGTGTTGTACCTTCTGCCATCAAGTCCCATGGGAGATTGGATCAGACAGCTTCCCTCTGTGACTTTCTGATAAAAAAAGCCTGCCCGGGAGAGAGGATCATAAGTTAGAGAACCATCAGTGTAGAGAGTATTTCTTGGCATCACCGCAGGATAGGAACCAAAGAGGACAGTTGCATCGTTCCAGTGCAGTTTCTTGGGTAAGAGAAGACACCAAACACAAAGATTAGAGAGAGATTAAAGGGAGAGAAGAGCATAAGCAAACACCAAATAATGCAAAGGAGATCAGCTAAGGTGCACCAAGACAGTGATGCTCCCAGCAATGTTTCCATTGGACTCTCCACATCCTCTGTCATGAAAATCAGATTCTGATAAATTTTGCAATTAAGAACATAAGAAGAGCATGCTGGATCTTGCCAATGACCCATCTAGTGCAGCATCCTGTTCTCACAGTGGCCAAACACATGCGTGCGAACAGGACCTGAGCACAACACCACTCTCCCCTCCTGAGGTTTGTAGCAACTGCTATTCAGAAGCATACTGCCTCTGGCCATGGAGGGAGAGCCTAGCTATCATGGCTAGTAGCCATTGATAGCCTTATCCTCTGTGAATTTGTCTTATCCTCTTTTAAAACCATCCAAGTTGGTGGCAACCACTGCTTTGTGCATTAGTTAATGCATACACCAGGGATGAGAAAACTGGGGACCTCCAGATGTTGTTGGATGACTACTCCCATCATCCTTAGCCACTGGCCATGCTGGCTGGGGCTGATGGGAGTTGGAGTCCAGCAACATCTGAAGGGTCACAGATTTCCCACCCCTGACATACCCCTTTCTCTAAGGCTCCTGTCCTACATGCACGGCCTTGGGTGTAATCCCACAGAAATGGGTCCAGAAAAACTAGTTTAGGGAAACAAAGGGATTATGGAGACCATTATCAGAGGAGCAAGGATGTGGTCCTTGCTATATAGAACCTTAATATTCTATGACTGAAAGGTGAGGAAATGGATGGAGTAGAAAGGGGAAATCAGCAAAAATGAGTTTCATCAAGTCTCCATCAATGGAAAAAAGGCACCTACACCATCCAGTGCCACACCCACTCACAGAAAGAAACTCTTTGCACCACTTGCCTGTTAGGAATGGAAGAGAGGGAGGGTGTCCAATCCTGCCGTCCAATGAAATGTGAGCACATTTTAAGGGGCGTGTTCAGTGTAGGAGAGGTTGAGCCAGTGCAACAAGCTGAGCAGGAAGAGCAGTCTCTCATGCATTGTAGATTTTTGAGGAGATATTCATTGAGATATTTTGGGGGTGCCTTAGGAGATATTGGCAGGCATGCTGCTGCTTCCAGGTGCTATGTTGATGACCCCCAGATTACATGTTAACCAAGAATTGTTTCCCAGATAATCATACAAACTATGGTCTGCTCCTCCAAAGTTTGTTTTGTTTTTCAGTTGCTTTTGCCTCTAATCTTTATAGCTTGGGGTGTGATGGCCAAACAAACCATGGTTAAGGATGGGTGCTGGGTTACATGTAATGCGTCAAGCCACAGTTAAAACAAACCATGGGCAGTATCCTACTAACACATCTCATCAGCATAAGGAGTTCCACTTGGCAAAAGGACTTTCCCTCTCTCCCCCTCCCGTGTGTACCCCAGACCATCCACAAATCTTTCCAGACAGTTGGGAGAACCCATAGAACAGATTTGCATAAGGATTTCTGCTGATGCAACAGAATATTCTACTCCTCTTCCCACACCAATGCTCCCCTAAATCTGTTCTACGCAGGAGGGGGAGAGGGGGAAAGTCCTTTTGCCAAGTGGAAATCCTTATGCTGATGAGATGTGTTAGTAGGATACTGCCCATGGTTTGTTTTAACTGTGGCTTGATGCATTACATGTAACCCAGCACCCATCCTTAACCATGGTTTGTTTGGCCATCACACCCCAAGCTGTTGTGCAGCTTTATACTTTCATAGCATCCTGTACTTGTTTCTCCCTCTTGGTGAAAAAACTATAGAGACTACAGCTCAGCAGCACTGCATGTTTTGTCTACAGAGCCCCCCTCCCCCAGTTAAGTTTCTAGTACCCACTCCCAATTAAAAGGATCTCAGAGGCAGCGGCGTCACTAGCGGGAGTGCGGGGGGGGTGCAGACCTCCGGTGCGCGCCCTCCCAGGTGTGTGGACGGGGGTGGCTGATCTTGCGCGCGTGCACACACACTCACCACGCGCTCCAGGCTGGCGGTGGGAGGCCTGTCCCAGCTTCACCGCCAGCGAGCGGGCGCCTGCTTTTGGTCTCGCCCGCCTGCGCCGAGGAGGAGTTGGCACGGGGCAACGGCACGGGGTGGCTCTGGGTGTCACCCCTCTCAGGGTGTCACCCGGGTGCAGTCCGCACCCTCCGCACCCCGGTAGTGACGCCCCTGCTCAGAGGTCCCAGGGCTGGAACGTGCTTCTTCTTGAGACCTTGGAGACTGACTGTCAGTCAGAGAGGAGGCAATTCTGAGCCAGGACTAATGGTCTGATTTAGTATAAGGCAGCTTCATATGGATATCAGTTGCTTCTGAATTTTTGCATTGCCTTTTGTTGCCATATTGTTGTACAATTTGCTCAATGGGAACTTGGACTCTGAATGCTCTCTCTGTTCTTTCTGAATCATACTCCCATAATTCCTATACATCACAATATTTTCCCATTGCCATAGTGATTGCTTGGTAAAAAGGCAAAAAGCTGAGCTGCAACAGGATTTCACAGTGCACCCAGCTCACCCGCTCCCAAAGGCTGAAGCATGGCTTATATCATTTGTTTACACCAAATTATTATTCTCACCCATTTTGTCTATTTGTTGTTCCCATCACCTTCCTTAATCAGACCATTTAGCTACGATGATGTGTTGTTTTGGAGCAGTCTTAGCAAACTGCTCAAGCATCCATTCCTTCAGGGGATTTCTCTTAATCACTGGAGCAAGACTAGCAGTAAATATCTATTAGCCACCTGAAAACCAAGGAATAATCTTGTTTAAATACATTTCCTTTAACAATTTTTTGGGTACAATTATGATTGTTCCTCTCCCCCCGTTTTCCTTTTTTTTGGTTTACAACAACAACAAAACAGTGACTCCATAGTAAAACAATAAAGCTGAGGCATGTAGCTAAATATACAGAAACAAGAACATCATCTGGCAACATAGCAGGAATAACATTAAGCAATTTGATAGTGCAATATTACACTTTTTTTTAATTTATGACTTTGGCTGGTTTGATTACTGTGAATGGCTGCTGGCCATGATGTCTAGGCTCTGCCTCCACAGTGGGAGGCAGTACGCTTCTGGATACCAATTGCTGGGAACTGCAGGAGGGGAGAGTGTTGTTCTGCTCAGGTCCTGCTTGCAAGCTTCCCACGGACATCTGGTTGGCCACTGTGAAAACAAGATGTTGGACTCGATGGGCCATTTACCTGATTCAGCAGGATCTTCTTATATTCTGAAGCTCTTAATGTGTGGTCAGGGACAAAAAAAAGTTAATTTTCATAAAGCCTATATAGATGGTTACCTGAATGGGCAATTCCCCTGCAGGGGGTATGGTCTGGGGGGGGGTTATGAAAAATAGCAATTTGGGCTTTGAATGGGCAGAGACAGAACAGGAGAGCTGAGAGTTTGTAGCTGAACCTAATTGAAACTGAAGGGCAGACTTGCGTAGGTTGCACAAGCTGGTCTCTAGGGATCTGGTGCCTTTTCCTTTCCTTTCCTTTCCTTTCCTTTCCTTTCCTTTCCTTTCCAGGAGACTGCTTGATTCCAACAGGCTCTGCTTGTTTGTATTTGTAAATCTAGCAAATACTTCAAAGGCACTGTAAATCTCCAGTGTTTTCATCCAAAAGAAATTAAGGTATTCAATGAGAGTCCTACTCAGAGGAGACCCACCGAAGTTAACAGACATGACTAACTTTGTTTCATTAATTCCAATGGGTCTACTCTGAGTAGGACTTAGTTGACTGCAATCCTAAATCTGGTAGTGCCATTGCTGCTTCAGAAGGTGGAGAGCCTGCAAGAACAATGGCAACAATCCAGTGAACAGTTAGTGCTGAGCAAGGTCTTCAAAGTTACATGAGGAAATAAATTGGGTGAAATTTGAAAAGTTGCTGAAGTAGTTAAGTTTCTGCAAGTGTTCACCACATCCTTTTCCTGCCCCAAAGGCACAAAACAAGGAAAGATGGCAACAGGAGGCGGTCCCAGAATCAAATCCAATAGTCCCTGGCAGGGAACTGACGTAATGCACATCATTTCCACTGAGTTGAAAGCATTCTGGGGCAAGGAAAGGCAGAGACAGAGGCAGCGCCCTTGATCCTGCTCATGAGCATTCTAGCAGGGGAGCTTCTGTATGCAAACCCTTCTCCTCAAATGCTTGCAATAATACCATTCTAAATAATTACTCAAATAAGTAGCTGTTTGGATCCTGGCCTTCATCTTTTACTGAACGTGTTCAAGGCTTGTTTTGAAGGGATAATCATTTTCATGTCTGATGGCTTCATATCCAGCTTTTTGCTCTGACAGCTGTTCTACATGTCTGTGCAAACACCTCTCTTCAAATTCTTGCAATACCACTATTCTAAATAATTACTCAGAGAAGTAACTCTTTGGATCCCAGCCCTCATCTTTTACTTTACCTGTTCAAGGCTTATTTTGAAGGGATAATCATTTTCATGTCTGATGGCTTCATATCCAGCTTTTTGCTCAAACAGCTGCTGTACATGTCCTCTCCCTCCCCATTCCCCACTCCCAATTCTTGGCATTTCTATCATTGCTGTCTAGGAATTTAATTTAATGCACAGTCTCTGCTGTCTCTCTCCTGATGTTTAGCTGGTTTGTTTTGCCAATTTGTATTTATAATGCTTGTGCTCATACATTTCTGAAATCAATTTCAGGGGATCACAGTGGTCTTTTCCAACACCTGTCTGCATATGATTCTCTTAACTCATGAAACATTAATGAGCAGGGATATTTTCAGTAAACTTCCTAATTTGCTGCATCAAGAGAGACAAGTGTAAGACAGATATGATAGCTCTGCTGCTCAACTCCACCTAATTGTATCATTTCTCTACAAGGGGACACACTGTGACAATTGCAAATTGCGACTCACATTGGTCCTTTGTAATAATCATGAAGACTTTACTTATTCCTCATTCTTGGATAGCAGCCAAGGGAAATGTAAATGCCGTTCACTGGAGTCATCTGATGGATGACCTCTTTGATACCCCATAGTTGGGGAGCTGGGATAGACGTCAAGTTGGCATCATCTCCCTGTCTGAAAAAGGGTGAATGCTTATTAAGCTGCTGATTTATGCTTCTGTTCACTGATGTGTTGTTTGTTTTGTGCTAAACAAATTGAGTGTAAAGAAGACAATGGCCATCATTTTGTGTTTGAAAATAGCATATGAAGGAATGAGACGGAGCAGAGATGGGCCTGGGAAAGCAGTTAGATAGCTGAAATTCAGATAATTAGGAGCACTTACTGCTTGTTCCAAGACTTGATTCACACAATTTTTTTGAAACCAGGAGGACCTTGTCAACCTGGTTAAAATATTCATGTGGTATCTAGCTAAGTGCGTATTCTGCTTGCAACATGCCTACGTGCCAGAACAGCTCAGCAATGTGATCACTTGCCACTAGGGATGGAAGGATCTGTCAGTTTTGCTTCTCTATTTCTCATTTCCCCAATCTTAATTTCAGTTCTTTGTTTCTCTGCAGCAATTTGCATTTTTTTTAAAAATTAAAAAAATCCTCTTGGAAATTCATCAGCATTTTAGTGTTAATTTCTTCTAATAAACACATTAGTGTATATGGTTTTGAATAATGTACACAGTTTTGCAAGCAATTTTCCCTAATATAATGCATTTTTGTATGTTATTTTCACTAATATATTCATTTTTATGCACACTTTTCTGTAATGTATGCATTTTTGTAAACAGTGGTTGGAGAACTGCAAAATTTGTATAAGGATGGCTGTGATTCGGTTCTCATGTTTCAGAAAGTACAGATTTGATAGATTTGCCTTGAAATGGGAACTGAATCTAATTTCTCCTCCATACCTGCTTGCCATGTAGGAAAAGCTATAAAAGGTTAAGAAAAGCAAGCAAAATGACCAAGGGGCTGGAGCAACTCCACTATGAGGAAACAGTGCAACAGTGGAGTTTTTTTCTAGTTTAGAGAAAAGGTGAGTAAAGGGAGATATGACAGAGGTGAATAAGATGTATGGCATAGAAAAAGTGGAGAAAGGCTTTTCTCCCTCTCATAATACCAGAACATGTGGACATCCAGTGAAGCTGAATGTTGGTAGATGCAGGACAGGCAGAAGAAAGTACTTCTTCATGCAGCACATGCCTGAACAATGGAATCTGCTCCCACAAGATGGCATGATGGCTACCAACTTGGTAGCTATGGCTTTAAAAGAGGAGTAAACAAATTCATGGAGGAAAGGGTTATCAGTAGCTACTAGCCATGATGGCTATGTTCTTCCCCCACTGTCAGAGGCAATAGGCTTCTGAATGAAAAATGGACATGGACTGCCTTCAAGTCGATACTGACTTATGGCTACCCTATGAATGGGGTTTTCATGGTAAGTGGTATTCAGAGGGAGTTTACCATTGCCTCCCTCTGAGGCTAGTCCTCCCCAGCTGGCTACAGCCTGCTCAGCTTGCCACAGCTGCACAAGCTAGCCCCTTCTTTGTCCGCAACTGCCAGCTGGGGGGCAACTGGGCTCCTTGGGACTGTGCAACTTGCCCACGGCTGCACAGGTGGCAGGTCACATAACCCCTGAGCCAGTCACTGTGGCGGTGATCTTTAGCTGGCCCTTCACACCCAGGAGACACGAGCGGGATTTGAACTCACAGACTCTTGACTCCCAAGCCAGGCTCTCCTCCCTACTGTGCTATAACAGCTGTAGGCTTCTGAATGCCAGTAGTTAAGAATGGCAAGTGGGGAAAGTACTGTTGCACGCATGTCTTGCTTGTGTGCTTCCCGTAGGTATCTGGTAGGTCACTGTGAAAACAGGATGCTACGCTAGATGGGCTTTTGGTCTCATTCATTAGTAGCTGTTATTATTGTATCTTGTACATCATCCTGAGATGCTTGTGTGGAAGGTGATATAACAAAAACAACATGTGACCCAGTCAGAGCATGAAAAAGAGGAGTCTCATGTGGCTAACCTCAGGCTGAGCAAGAACCATACCTCACACAAAAGGGGTGGGTGAGGAAAACACCATTCACTTCTATTCGTATAACACCGTCTGATCTGGCATTCCAGCCAAGATGATGGCTTGGGGAAAAGTCAGAGGTGTAACAAATAAGAATGACTTGGCTGGTTTAGACCAGAGACCCATGTAGACTGGCGTGCCAACACTGGCTGCTTAAATGCCTATGGTAAATTCACATAACTGGTATTTCCCATTCTACAAATAATGGCTTTCACACTAGTGACAGAAGTCTTTGCAAGTTCCCTGCTGTCTTGCTGCTTTAATTCTGCCACTTCCACCCCAGTGTACAAGATGAATTCCGGGTTACACAGCAAGCAATATCCCAAATAAGGCAATCACTTATTGTTAGCAGACACAAAAAGATCACTGTTTTTGGTTTTTTTGAATGGCTGTCAGGCAGATATCAAAAAGCCTGGATAGTGTTTCTGTTACTTTTAGGCCTGAGCAGTTGTCTCCTGTTCTGTACCCCGTTCTGTGTTCTGCCTCTGCCTACCTTCCAGTTAGAGATGGGGGAGAAATTAGATTTCGTTTGCATTTAATTTGCACTTTCCGAAACAATTTGTGAATTGAAACACATCCATCCTTTGAAATTGGTTAAAAAAAAATGCACATACTAGAGTAAAATCTGCATAAAAATGCTTAATTAGTGAAAGTAACATATAGAATGCATTATATTACAGAAATTGCTTTGCAAAAATGTGCATATTGGGCAAAATTGCATACAAAAATGTGTATATTAGGAAAAAAACTGAGTTTTCATGACACTTTAAAAAAAAAAAAAAAAGTAAACTGATGTGGAAAGGTGGAGACCTGAATTTAAGATTGGAAAGATGAGAAACTGGGAGAAAGTTAAACTGACAGATTCACCCATCCATACCTCCACTTTAATATGGAAATGTCCTAACACTAATTTCAGAATTTCATGGAACATTTGCTGTAGTTTTCTGTTTGTGTCCTCTGCCTCTCTCTGTGGGCTCCCATGGGAAAGAGCATGTACAATGCAATCCTAACAATGTCTACTCAGAAGTAAGTTGTATTGAGCTCAATGGGACTTACTCCACTTACACAGTAACACTGTAAGGGTTAGGACTGCAGCCTTAGATGCATCAATTGAAAACAACACCCTAAAAGGAATCTTGATATGTTTACAGGAGCAGATTCTTTATGTGGTGTTTTAATCAATGCGTCTACATTTCCATGGGTATGGAAGAAAGAGGTGAACTGGCATATTGGCTATGGATTTATTTATTAATTATTCCACCCTTCCTCCCAAGGGAGCCCAGGGCTTAATATTTTTTTTCCAGCTCAGAATTAAACAGACATTTCCAGCTTGGAGAGGGAACAAAAGAGCCCCCCCCTCCTTCCAACCCATCTCCTGGAAGCAGATGGAGGGGAGTGGGGAATCCGTGGACGATTGGGTGGGTGATTCAGGGTTCAAGGTGGTGGATTTGAGCCAAGCCACTTGTCAGATTTTTGGGAAAGCACACAGCTTATTTCTGAGACAACTTGACACAAGCTGGGGATAGGGGGACACATTCATCACCACTCTGAGCCAAATCCAGGAATCAAAAATAAAGAAATGGTGGGTTGCAAATGTATCGGTGCTGCTCTGTAAAGAGGACTACATAATTCAGAAACACACACCCCAACCAGAAGACAAATTAGGATGGGGAAAATTTCAGAAACTTTCATAGTTACTTTTGAAATTTTATTCATTCTCTAGAAGATAGAAACTATGCATTTTTCCTTGAGAGAAATTGGGGATCCATAGGAGGAGATGCTCATACCAAAAGAAAAAAAAGGCAACGTGTGTGTGTGTGGGTGCACTAATCAGAAAAGCACATATAGCTGAAGCTTTCTTTGTTGATTGTGACATTGCCGTCCCCGTTGCTGAAATAAACTGCTATTCAATTCATAAGCACCTCTTGGGCAGCAAAAATGGTTGTGGGACCAACATAAAACAAAGCTTTGGTTTGTGTGCGCATGTTGTGTCTTTGGATCTCAGCCAAATTCAAAAGGCAGCACACTCCTCTGCCACATGTTAACCAACCATTCTTCTGTGTGAACAAAAGAATGACTGAAGTACACGGAAGGGTTTACTAATCCACATTAATTCATCCTGCAAATGCATCTTAATGCATGGAGGACTAAGTGCAATCCATGTCTATATTTGCAAAAGGTAGGGGAATCAAGAGGATGGTGTGCTTTGTGGCATTATTAATTGTAAGTAAGTAAATCCTTAAGGTGGGACGCTTCAACAGCCATGCCAGCTCAACCTTACAAAACATGGCATTATGCAAGCAGAGCAGGTTTGTTGTCCCAAAGTTCTAGGGACAACATGATGCAAATGGCACAAATATTTAGGATTCAGATGCTAATGAGGAGAGGGAAGTCCGTGAACGCTCCTGGTGACAGTGATTAAAATCAGCATACAACATATGTATGCTGCGTACCCCAGAGGTGGGGAACCTTTTTTTAGTCTGAGAGCCACGTTCCCTTATGGCAATCTTCCAGGAGACCACATGCAAGGGGGCAGGGGCATATGAAAAAGTGGGTGGGGCAATGGATGTGGCTCTCACTTTAAAAGTCAGAGGTTTCTACATGCTTCGCACCCCCCTCTAAATCTCTCCATTCTTCCTCCAGGCAGGCAGGCAGGCAAGAAGCATGATCTCAATTCAAGGATACGTTCCAGCCAGGGGAAAGCATTTGAGGAGGGAATGGAGCAGGGCTAGCACACAGTGTTGTCTAGAGAGAAGGGCTGTAGCATAGGGAGAGCCTCAATAGCCAGGCAGAGAGGCCTTGAGGGCCACATTCAGCCCCCAGGTCTGAGGTTCGCCACCTCTGGCATACACCGACTGACAGGGTTTCAGGCAGGAGTCCTTCCCTAGTCATACCTGAAGATGCCAGGGATTGATCTTGGGACCTTCTGCATGCAAAGGAGATGCTCTGCCACTGAGCTACAGCCCTTCCCCATGTAGTACCAATTGCATTGGCTGCTTTATCTATTTCCAGCCACAATTCGAAGTGCTGGTTTTGACCTATAAACCCTGGAACCAGGTTGCCTGAAGGGCCACCTTCTGCCATGAGAATGGAGATCTTCCACACAGGCTCTTCTTGCTTGCCAGACTGCTACGTCCTGATCCCTCCCCGCCTGTTGACTGCCACAAAGAGGTGAGGAAAGCCAGTTTGGGGGGCATGTTGTGGGAATGGGAGGTTCTTCTAACCTCCCCAATACACTCTCTTTCAGCCCCTTCTGCCATCGGAGCACTGACAAAGGAGGAGCAATGGCAGCAGAGCTTTCTACCACCACAATGAGGCAGCCTGAGGATGAGGAGACCTCCTTCTCCAAGAGTGGACCTCCCTGTCTGACTGTGGAGAGGAAGGTTAGAAGAACCTTCCCAGCCACCCTCCCAGGGAGCACAGCGGTGCTCCCGTATGGAGAACACCCATGCAGACAATATTGGTAGGTAAAGCCACATCGGTTTCCGCAAAAGCAAGCAGCATGTGCTTGGATCCTCATCCCCACCTTTCCCAAGTTGCAAAAACTGTCTTCTTCACTGGCTCCATTCCAGGTCCAAAGTGTCATATATGGTGGTAGAACATTGGTCTGAGTCTCTACCCTGAGTGTATGTTTTCTGCTTTAAACAAAGCCTAAAATAGTTTTTATTGCATTCTCCAAAAAGAAGCACAAACAGTCAAACAATACAAAATAAATAATAATAAATCAAAATGATATGTTCTATGTGTTCATTTACGGGAGGAGAGAGAGGGGGAAGCAGTGGGAGGGGGGGAATGGCTGGTGGTCTAGACAACCTAGTGCTCAGACATTCAGGCAAATAAATCTGCATAAGGAATCCATATATCTGAGAACGTCCCATCTTTCCTGTGTTTACAGGTCATCTTCTCATAAAACTGCCAGCTGAGTCATGTCTTCTGTCCATTGTACAATTGTGGGAAGGAGGAGTAAGACCTCTCCTTCCAGTGTTGAAATGTTAGATGTTTAGCCACTTTCCAAAGGACTGGTACATAATTCAATAGAACATTTGTTGTTATATGCCTTCAAGTCGATTATGACTTATGGTGACCCTATGAATCTTTTTTGGATATATTCATAGAGTTTTCATGGTAAGAGGTATTCAGAAGTGGTTTACCATTGCCTTCCTCTAAGCCTATGGTACCTGGTATTCCCAGGCAGTCTCCCATCCAAGTAGTAACCAAGCCTGACCCTGCTTAGCTTCTGAGATCAGGTGTGTTCAGGGTAGTATGGCCATAAGGAACAGAATGTTAACATTTGTAAATTTATTCTTCTTCTTCATCACCACCACCACCACCACCACCACCACCAATTTATTAGATTTATACCCGGCCCTTTCTCCCAGTAGGAGCCCAAGGTGTGCACATCTCAAGGGTGTGCCCCAAACCATATTTATATGGCTGAAGACATCCGACCAAAAGACTGCAACATTAGTACAGGACGAAATCATGAGGCAGAGCATTGCATGCATGGCATTGCTATGCCAGCAACTGTTAGTGCTGGCTACTTTTTCCTAAAAAGGCACTGCGGGGTCCAGTAAACTCTGCATGTGATTTTATGATGGTCCTTTCTTCAGCTGCATCAACAGAATGATTCTTGGTGCACAATGCACCAACACTCTGAGGAGTGGACCATGTCTCAATATGCCCTTCAACCTGAAAAAAGTTAGCCACACCTGTGATGTGCACCATTTTAAGCTCTCTGGAGGCAGGATAAAATTTAAAATCATCATCATCACCTAAAATAATGCTCAGAGGATTTTTTTGAAAGAATTTATAGCATTGCATTTTCTCAAAGCCAACCAACAAACTACTGCTTTCTTTCTTTTCTGCCTTGATGGTGTCAATATTTCATTCAGTTCAGTTATATTTTTATTTTTTTTAGCTCCAAGCCATGAAAATCTGAAGCCAAAGAAACCGCATTAAACAATGCATGCATCCTGTCATGATCTCGTGTCCCCAAGAGCCACAAGGTACATGCTTCAGACCCAATTCCCTTACCTAGGGCAATTGATCTGGAACCCAATCACCAAATTTCCCTTGCCAAGGCTGTGCAAACCAACACCAACCCTGCAAGGTAGAAGATAGGCTGCCACTACCCCTTCACTGGTTCAACTCTGAGCTAGGGGAACTCAGAGCCCAGAAATAGGTAAACCAAGGTTCAAAGAGACAAGAGCCAAACACTCCTTGTCCAGAAACCTCTGGTAAAACCAAAATACGCTCCTGCTTAACTTCCTGATAGTTTGTGGCCAGTGGTCAAGGTGCTGGATTCAGAACCCACTTATCTCACTCAATGAATACACCAAGTTAACAAGAAGTAGCTTTATTAAAAATATAAGTGCACATTTAATATAGACATAGCAGCAAAACAATTCCTCAAAACCACACTCAACCAGGGGTTTAGGTATAATATAAGAGAGTTCAACACACAACAGAAAATAACAAACTAACTAGCCTATTCTACTTACGGAAGAGGCAGTTGTTGGTAAATCTCATGTCTCCTCAGAGAGAATAGCAGCAGGTTGGTAAGAAGCAGTGGAACCCCATACAGATATCCCAAGAGCACTCCAGAGGAATGTCCATTAGAATGTCCAGAGGGGAACAAAACTATGGGTCACAACCCCTATACTTAAGGAAAAAGGCACACATCGTTTCAGGATGAATTAACCAATCAGGGGTTTTCTGATGCAATCCTATTCCCAAAGCTTCTTCACTTTTTCGCGCCTTGCAGGCCCCCCTCCCATCTCTGATCTCAACCTTCTCAGGCCCGCATGGCCTTGAGTACCAGGCTCCCAGCAGATTAGCAGAGATAAACAGGTGTTTCTGTTCAGGCCTCCCAACTGCTTGCAGCTGGAAACAAAACTTAACATTTTCCTCTCACGGAGACCTGTCTCCTTCCAAGATGTAACTCTCACAATTCCCTGTATCTGAGCCATGTTACAAGAAAACCAGGTTAACAAATTTACAGGTTCATGACACATCCAAGTAATTATGAAAAAGAAGCATAAACAACAACTTAAAAATGTACACAGCAACTAATTCAAAAGGAATAATGTTCTTTTCGAGGCTGTATCTTGATTACAGCCCATGACATGCAAGCCATAATAGATTTACTGTTGTTTCACAGCTACCAGGGCAAAACCTGACACAATGGTGTCTGTGGGAAAATTGGCCTGCAGGCACAGAGAAACACAACAGCTAGTAACACAAAGAAGGGAATCTTGTAGACACCAAGGGAATAAAAAGATGAGTCCTCAAGGTCCATTTACCTTGTCATGTTTTCTGTGGGGCACAAAAGTGGTGATGCATCTTGTGGTGCATTGCTGACATCATCCATTTCCTTGTGGTTGCTCTATGAGACATTCCTTAATCCAGTTACAATGTTGTGGGTTGCTTTGATGGACATTTCTGCCCACAGAAAGAGCCTCAGATGTTCTCTTGATTTCTCTAGTGTAGCTGAGAACGGTTTAGAAGCAGCTGTATACTTTGATGAACTAGCAGTGCAATTCTTGCTAATCACTCAAATAATTGAAGATGAAGTCCTATAGCACAAGCTTTCATGGGCCAGAACCCACTTTGACAAACTTGTCCTACGTTGAAGAAAAAGTCAACAAAAAGAATAAGCTATTCCATAATCACTACTCATAGTTCTTGCCTCCCAGTCCCTAACCACAGAGTAAGAGCTTCACCAACGATCTCAGGAATGGGGAAACACAAATGGGAGGAGGTGATCCTAAATGCCTCCATAGGAACCGAGGCAGTTGTCTTATTCCATGTCAGACCATTAGGGTCCATCTACCCCAGTAATGTTAACACTGACTGGCAACAGCTCTCCAAGGTTTCAGGCAGGGAACATTTTCCTACCTGGCTGACACCAGGGATTGAACCTGGGGTCATTTGCTTGCCAATTGTATGCTCTAACACTGAGCTAAGGACTTTCACATACATGACTGAGGCCACTTAGGGCTTTAAAGTACAGCTTCAGAGCAACTTCAGAAAGCCTGACTGGGAAGCAAGATCAAACCAAGCCATCTTGGGAAAATTCAAAAGGGGGGATAAAATATCAGATAGATGGATGAAGCTGGCCAGATCTTTATTATACCAAGGAAAAGCATAGCAGCTTATATTAGTGTAGATAGCTTATTTGAGAAGCACAGCAAGCCTTTTACTAACCAAAGATAGGCAAGCATAAATCCAATTCCCTGGCCCAGCAGTAGGAAACTGGAACCTATGGCCATCCAGATATTATTGGTCTCCAACTCTTGTCAGCCCCAGCCAGCATGAGAAATGATCAGGGACAATGGGAGATGTAATCCAACAACATTTGAAGGGTCATGGGCTCCCCACCTGTAGCTGATTACAGTATTAGTCCTGCCTGCTTTGTAAGTAAACACAATTCAAAATTCTGCATTTCCACAGAAAATAAGCCTGATTTTACAGTACAAACTATTTATTTATTTATTTATTTAGTTGCATTTCTAAACCGCCCTATAGCTAGCAGCTCCCAGGGCGGTGTACAACATGATAAAACCACAATATTTAAAATACAGCAAGTGTGTATTGCGCAAACAATATAAAACATTATATAAACAAAGTAAAAGAAAACTAGAAATAAAATAAGTAAGATTAAAAGCATAAAATACATTAAAATGCCTGGGTGAAGAGGTGGGTTTTTACCTGGCGCCGGAAAGATGACAGGGAAGGCGCCAGGCGTATTTCATCTGGGAGGGCATTCCATAATTCGGGGGCCACCACCGAAAAGGCCCTAGATCTTGTTACTGTTCTCCGGGCCTCTGTATGGGTTGGGACCCGGAGAAGGGCCTTAGACGTCGAGCGGAGTGAACGGGTAGGAACATAGCGAGAGAGGCGTTCCATCAGATATTGCGGTCCAGTGCCATTAAGGGCTTTATAGGTAAGGACCAACACTTTGAATGTGGCCCGGAAACATATTGGAAGCCAGTGCAGTTGGGCCAGAATAGGTGTTATGTGGTCGAATTTCTTCGTCCCAGTAAGAACTCTGGCCGCAGCATTTCACTAGCTGAAGTTTCCGAATCGTTTTCAAAGGTAACCCTACATAGAGAGCATTACAGTAATCCAATCTAGAGGTTACCAGAGCATGAATAACTGAGGCTAGGTTCTCCCTGTCCAGATAGGGTCGTAGTTGGGCTACCAGCCGAAGCTGGTAAAACGCATTTCGTGCCACCGAGGCTACCTGAGCCTCAAGTGACAGAAGCGGATCTAATAAGATCCCCAAACTACGGACCTGTTCCTTTAGGGGGAGTGTAACCCCATCTAGGGCAGGTCTGACATCAACCATCTGAGCAGAGGGCCCTCCAACTAACAGCATCTCAGTCTTGTCAGGATTGAGTTTTAGTTTGTTCGCTCTCATCCAGTCCATTATCGTGGCCAGGCAGCGGTTCAGTACAGCAACAGCCTCACCTGAAGAAGATGAAAAGGAGAAATAGAGCTGCGTATCATCAGCATATTGCTGGAAACGCACTCCATAACTCCTGATGACCTCACCCAGCGGCTTCATATAGATATTAAAAAGCATGGGGGACAAACTATAAAGCAAACGATAACCTGCTTAACAGGGTGGTTAATATACAGCATATCCACGTATCCATGTTGTGCTGTTTATTGGTGCTGATTGCTAATTTAACCAAATGTGCAGCTGTTCCCTGGAGATGGTCCTATTTACCTTAATTGCATTGAGTCCTAATGAGAAAAATCATTTCACAGTAACTCAGGAAGATGAAAAATGGTACAAAGCAGCTAGTATAAGGCTTTTTTATTGAGCTTGTGGAGCCTTCTTGCTGGGTGGTCAGAGGAATTCTGTGCTCACATTACTCCAAGACTGGAGATATGCCACTGCTGCATGGGTAGAATGGCTGCTGTATGCAATGTGTGTTCAGCCTAGAAAGTGGGAGAGGAACATTGCCGGCACAAGACACAACAATGGTGTAGAAACAACAGGGGCATCTTCAGTATCCCTGAAAAGACAGCCACAGCCAGGGATTGTAAGAACATAAGAATAGCCTGTCGGATCAGGCCAGTGGCCCATCTACTCCAGCACCCGGTTCTTACAGTGGTCAACCAGATACCCATGGGAAGCCTGCAAGCAGGGCCTGAATTGGAAGAGCACTCTCCCCTCCTACAATTCCCAGCAACTGGTATTTGGAAACATACTGCCTCCATCTATGGAGACAGAGTATAGCCATCATAGCTAGTAGCCATTGATAGCCTTTCCTCCATGAATTTGTCTAATCCTCTTTTAAATCTATCCAAGTTGGTGGCCTTCACTGCCTCTTGTGGGAGCGAATTTCATAGTTTTACTATGCGATGTGTGAAGTACTTTCTTTTGCCTGTCCAAAATCTTCCAACATTCACCTTCATTGGATGTCCACAAGTTCTAGTGTTATGAGAGAGAGAAAAAAACTTTTCCCTCTCTTGGAATCAAATTAATTATATAATTGTTAGCAGAAGATGGAGAGGTTCCATACTTTCTGTGAAAACAAGACCAGGAGCAGACTGCTGTACAGATCATGAACTGGTATTATCGAAAATCAGAGTAAAGCTAAAGAAGAAAAACAAAGCAATCATAATGCCAAAATACAATTTAAATAACATCCCAGAAGAACATAAAGATCAAATAAGGGACAGATTTGAAGCATTAAATTTAGCTGACAGAGAACTAGAAGGACTATGGAATGAAGTCAGAGACAGTATCAGAGAAGAATGCAAAAAGATAATACCTCTCATTAAAAAGAGAGAAAGACCTCAATGGATGACTGAAGAAACTCTTAAAATGGATAAAGAGAGAAGGAAAGCAAAAACAAAAGGAGACAGAACCATGGTCAGAAGTGAACCCTAAATGCAATAATACAGTGACTGGTACGCAGGGACAAAGAGAACTATTACAATAGTTATTGTATAGACATAGAAGAGGGCAATAAAAAAGGTTAGAGAAATGAAAGGGAAATTTAAACCAAGAGGAGGGATGTTGGATAATCAACAGAGGAACACACTGACTGACCAAGATGAAATAAAAGGAAGATGGAAGCAATACACTGAAGAACTATATAAAAGAGATGCAAGGATGACAGACTCATTCACGGAGGAACCGTATGATGAAGAACCAGAAATTTTAGAATATGAGGTGAATGCTGCTCTTAAAATACGTGAAAGAAACAAATCACCAGGAACAGATGGCATACCAATAGCGTTGCTACAAGCTACTGAGACTGAATCTGTCCAAATTTTGACAAAAATTTGTCAAGAAAACTAAACCATGGAAAACTAAACAATGGCCCACAGACTGGAGGAGTTCAATATACATCCCAATTCCAAAGAAAGGGGATCCCAGGGAATGCAGTAATTATCAAACCATTGCCTTAATATCCCATGCAAGTAAAGTAATGTTCAAGATTCTACAACAAAAGCTCTCACCATATATGGAGTGAGAAATGCCAGACATCCAAGCTGGATTCAGAAAGTGAAGAGGCATCAGAGATCATATCACAAACATACGCTGGATAATGGAATGGAGCAAGGAATTTCAGAAGAAAATCACCCTGTGCTTTATAGATTACAGCAAAACCTTTGATTGCATAGATCATGAAAAACTATGGAATGCTGTAAAAGAAATGGGCGTGCCACAGCATCTGATTGTCCTGATGCACAACCTATACTCTGCACAAGAGGCTACTGTAAGAACAGAATATGGAGAAACTGATTGGTTCCCAATAGGAAAGGATGTGAGACAGGGGTGTATCTTATCACCCTATTTGTTTAATCTTTATGCAGAACGTATAATACGGAAAGCGGGATTGGACCAAGATGAAGGAGGTGTGAAAATTGGAGGGAGAAATATCAATAATTTAAGATATGCAGATGATACCATACTACTAGCAGAAACCAGTAATGATTTGAAACAAATGCTGATGAAAGTTAAAGAGGAAAGCACAAAAGCAGGACTACAGCTTAACGTCAAAAAGACTAAAGTGATGACAGCAGAAGATTTATGTAACTGTAAAGTTGACAGTGAGGACATTGAACTTGTCAAGGATTATCAATATCTTGGCACAGTGATTAACCAAAATGGAGACAATAGTCAAGAAATCAGAAGAAGGCTACTGGGGAGGACAGCAATGAGAGAACTAGAAAAGGTCCTCAAATGCAAAGATGTATCACTGAACAGTAAAGTCAGGATCATTCAGACCATGATATTCCCGATCTCTATGTATGGATGTGAAAGTTGGACAGTGAAAGAAGCTGATAAGAGAAAAATCAACTCATTTGAAATGTGGTGTTGGAGGAGAGCTTTGCACATACCATGGACTGCAAAAAAGACAAATAATTGAGTGTTCGAACAAATTAAAACAACTATCACTGGAAGCTAAAATGATGAAACTGAGGTTATCATACTTTGGACACATCATGAGAAGACATGATTCACTAGAAAAGACAATACTACTGGGAAAAACAGAAGGGAATAGAAAAAGAGGAAGGCCATACCAGAGATGGATTGATTCCATAAAGGAAACCACAGACCTGAACTTACAAGATCTGAACAGAGTGGTTTACGACAGATGCTACTGGTGGTCGCTGATCCATAGGGTCACCATAAGTCATGATCGACTTGAAGGTACATAACAACAACAATCCACTTTCTCCATGACATGCGTAATTTTATACACTTCTATCATGTCAACTCTTACTCTCCTTTTCTCTAAACTCCTCATAGAGGAGTTGCTCCATCCCTTTGATCATTTTGGTTGCTCTTTTTGGAAACTTTTCCAGCTCTACAATCTCCTTTTTGAGGTGAGGCAACCAGAACTATACATAGTATTCCAAATGTGGCCGCACCGTAGACTTGTATAACAGCATTCTAATATCGGCAGTTTTATTTTCAGTACCTTTTCTAATGATCCCTAGAATGGAATTCGCCTTTTTCACAGCTGCCGCACACTGGATTTTCATCAAGATATCTACTATGACCTCAAGGTCTTGTTCTTGGTTAGTCAATGCCAGTTCAGACTCCTTGAGCCTATATGTGAAATGAAGATTTTTTTTTGCTCCAATATGCACAACTTTACACTTGTTTACATTGAATTGCACTTATCATTTTACTGCCCATTCACTCAGTTTGGAGAGGTCCTTTTGGAGCTCTTTGCAATCCCTTTTTAACAACCTTGAACAATTTAGTATCATCAGCAAACTTGGCCACCTCACTGCTCACCTCTAACTCTAGATCGTTTATGAACAAGTTAAAAAGCACAGGTCCCAAAACGTATCCTTGGGGGACTGCACTTTCTGCAGCCCTCCATTGGGAGAACTGTCCATTTATTCCTACTCTCTGTTTTCTTTTTCCTAGCCAGTTCCTGATCCACATGAGGGCCTCTCCTCTTATTCCATGACTGCTAAGCTTATTCAGGAGTCTTTGCTGAGGTACCTTGTCAAAACATTTTGAAAGTACAAGTACACCATGTCCATTGGCTCATCTCTATCTCTATGGTTATTGACACTCTCAAAGAACTCTAATAGGTTAGTGAGACAGGACTTACCCGTGCAGAAACTATGCTAGTTCTGCTTCAGCAATGATCACTCTTCTATGCACTTGGTTATTTCATCTTTAACAAGACTTTCTATCAGTTTTCCCAGGACAGACATTAAGCTGTGGTTTCTGGGATCCTCCCTCCTACCCCCGATCCCTTTTTAAAGATTGGTGATGCCTCCTACATGCCACCTGCACAAAGAGCAGCCTCTCAGTTAAAAATGCTCAAAGTGGGGAGCAACAAAAGATAAACAGTGAAACCAAATAAAAACAGCTGGGCTTCCCCATATCTGGTGTAACTAAGCATAAGCATAAGTAACTAAAATAAATGTATGTTCATACCTCTGCCTCCAGTTCCCTCACCTTCCTCTGTTATCTTTTTGATGAGTTGTAGACTGTAACTTCCTCAGGGCAGGGACCTGTCATCTTGTATTAAGAACATAAGGACATAAGAAGAGCCTGCTGGATCAGGCCAGTGGCCCATCCATCTTGTATTAAGAACATAAGAACATAAGAAGAGCCTGCTGGATCAGGCCAGTGGCCCATCTAGTCCAGCATCCTGTTCTCACAGTGGCCAACCAGGTGCCTGGGGGAAGCCGCAAGCAGGACCCGAGTGCAAGAACACTCTTCCCTCCTGAGGCTTCCAGCAACTGGTTTTCAGAAGCATGCTGCCTCTGACTAGGGTGGCAGAGCACAGCCATCATGGCTAGTAGCCATTGATAGCCCTGTCCTCCATGAATTTGTCTAATCTTCTTTTAGAGCCATCCAAGCTGGTGGCCATTACTGCGTCTTGTGGGAGCAAATTCCATAGTTTAACTATGCGCTGAGTAAAGAAGTACTTCCTTTTGTCTGTCCTGAATCTTCCAACATTCAGCTTCTTTGAATGTCCACGAGTTCTAGTATTATGAGAGAGGGAGAAGAACTTTTCTCTATCCACTTTCTCAATGCCATGCATAATTTTATACACTTCTATCATGTCTCCTCTGACCCGCCTTTTCTCTAAACTAAAAAGCCCCAAATGCTGCAACCTTTCCTCGTAAGGGAGTCGCTCCATCCCCTTGATCATTCTGGTTGCCCTCTTCTGAACCTTTTCCAACTCTAGAATATCCTTTTTGAGATGAGGCGACCAGAACTGTACACAGTATTCCAAATGCGGCCGCACCATAGATTTATACAACGGCATTATGATATCGGCTGTTTTATTTTCAATACCTTTCCTAATTATCCCTAGCATGGAATTTGCCTTTTTCACAGCTGCCGTACACTGGGTCGACATTTTCATCGTGCTGTCCACTACAACCCCGAGGTCTCTCTCCTGGTCGGTCACCGCCAGTTCAGACCCCATGAGCGTATATGTGAAATTAAGATTTTTTGCTCCAATATGCATAATTTTACACTTGTTTATATTGAATTGCATTTGCCATTTTCCCGCCCATTCACTCAGTTTGGAGAGGTCTTTCTGGAGCTCTTCGCAATCCCTTTTTGTTTTAACAACCCTGAACAATTTAGTGTCGTCAGCAAACTTGGCCACTTGACTGCTCACTCCTAATTCTAGGTCATTAATGAACAAGTTGAAAAGTACAGGTCCCAATACTGATCCTTGAGGGACTCCACTTTCTACAGCCCTCCATTGGGAGAACTGTCCGTTTATTCCTATTTTGGTGTCGCATTGATGGTGCTAGCTTTCCTATGTTTATTTGTCCATGGCGAGACTACTCTGTAATTGTGGCACTGCCACTGAGAAATCTTTACCATGAAACTAGGGATCCGGCTTTTAAAAATAGATGGCACCCAGAATACTATCTCCTTGGCTGATCTCAGAGAACAGCTAAGTACATATTTACAAATGAAGGCAGGAGTGGCTTTGAGCTAACTTGCTCTCAAGAATTCATACAGGAAACTGGCATGACTATATTAAAAATATCTTTTGTAGTTCCCATAGGTCCTCCCTTGTTTACAGTACCTTGCATTTTATCAGATTAGCAATGGAGTGTCAGGTATATAGATATATAACAATACACCTTTGTATCTAATTTGTTTCAGTGTAGCTATGGTAATGAAAGATATGAATCTTTCTAACACAGTGTATTGCCTTGAAAATGCTGAATAACACTGTACAGCCTATCTGAGGCATTTGCTCTAGAAAGACTGGTTTTTAATGGTATGCTTGAGGAAATGCACTCTGATCTTAAGGATGTTTTACTCATAAGTAAGTCCACAGCATTCAAGTAAGCATGGGCAGGATTGCAGCTATTCTATGTATAGTTACTCAACTCTCTTTGGACTCCATGGGACTGTCTTCTGTGTAAACATATGCAGAATTGGGTGAAGTCTGTTCCTAGTAGCAGTAAAGACTTGCAATGAAGTTTGCAACTAGGAATGGAGAGAAATCTGATTCATTTCAGATTTAAAGATAAACCTACCTATTTTACACCGTCTGAAACACTACATGAACCAAAACACAGCCACCCTTCAAAATTTGCACTTCTCTGAATTTGCAGTGCAGGTCTCTAGCCACATTATGTGGACAGCATACATATACAAGGGCAAAGTGTACATAAAAATGCATATATTCCTAAAAATAACATTGAAAAATGTGTTATGTTAGGGGAAATTGCTTTACAAAAATATGTATATTAGGCAAAACTGTACACAAAAATGTTTACACCAGGAAAAATTTGCATTAAAGGGTTAATTAATTTCCATGAGTTCTTTTTTAAAAAAATTACAGACTGATGTGGAAATGTGAAGAACTGAACTTGATTGGTAAAATGAGAAACTGAGAGAATCCAAAATCGACAGATTTGCCCATCCCTTTTTGCGTCATGTTAAAATCAGTCCAGCTCAAAAGACTGTGATTCTGAATGAATAATTATTTAAGCTGCAAATTTCAAAAGGTTTACTACTGCATAGGCCCACATGGGTACCTCTTTATGTACGTCTCCATCCCCACCCCTTTCCAATGGACATTGAGCTGCTTTGGGGGTTATATCAGGAGTACAGCTATCATAAATGGTACGTTCTTTCTATCTGGGATGGTCATCCTCTCCCACTGAGTAGGCAGCTTTGGGAGGGAGGGTTGAAGGAGGCACCTGCCTAGCCAAGCAGATCAGCCAAATGCAGTGACAGGTATTGTAGACAGAATGTCCTTACATCTGGTATAATTTTCCCCATGGAGCAAATAGTCACTTTGCAGCAGTCTGTGTGTGTGTGATTTAAATTGGGAAAATAGCACATGCAAAAGGTTCAACCTTCTCCCCCAGCACTGTGGTCCTGATCCAATTCAGCTTGCTTTTATCTTTTGAAATCGAGTCAATCCTGGATGAGGGACATCCTTTCTTGTTCCATTTCAGTTTGGCTTCCATCTTGGATATGGACTGGGAATGTTTTAGTGCAGGGCAGGGGAATCTGGTCCTCCAGATGTTGCTGGACTATCTCCCATCCTCCCCGACCATTGGCCTTGCTGGCTTGGGCTGATGGAAGTGGAGGACAACAGGTTCCCCACCCCCATTTTAGTGGTTCTGTTCGATGTTCTTTCCCTAGAAGTCAGCAGGACAACTTCTCCTGTTGATTCTTCTAGTCTTCTAACTGGCTACATCATGTGCCTTGGTCATTGATATTGTTGATCATTTTATCAGCCACCCAAATTAGTGGGAAAGTTGGGATTTAAAAAAAAAACCCTAAATGCAGACATATGACCCATTAAGACTTTTTGATTCTTGGTTTTGTTGGTTTTAAAGGAGTTTGATGCTATAAGTTTGTTATTATGAGTGGCATGATGAAGATGTATTGACTTTCAAGAATGTATAAATGGCACTTACAACATCTTACAGTGTACATGGAACTCCTTGCTCTTGAACTAAAAGTACATATTTGTCACAATTTCATATTACAATCCAAAGATATGATGCTTTTGATGTGGAAATGCTAAAGTGTATATTTTGATATGCAGTACATAGTAGTTTTGTTAATCAGTCATCTTGCAACAAGGGTTAGGGACAATGAGGGGAAACGGGAAATAGCATACACAATATCCAAATGCTGTTAACATTGAATTATAAGGGGGATAGTGGGAGAAAAATCCCTTTGCCTTAAAATGAGAATCAATTAAGCACTCTCATTAAGCCAGTTCTTAATCATACTGCAACAGTTAAAGCTTGTTGTGCTGGGAGAACACATCAGCATTATTTGCATTCTGATCCTTTGCACTGAAGGTATTTAAAGTATTAAATTATGATATTTAACCAGTTATATGTATACCTGAGAGATTTCAATCAGACATGCTTATAAGGACTATTCATAAGGCTTTGGATGTACCATAGTTACAAGGCAGAGTTTCTTAGAATGTTATTTCTCAGAGATAATAACCTCACATTTTATATAATTCCGAGGCATATGTTTCTAGTCAGATGGTTTCTAATTTCTCTCTATCCCCCCCCGATTAACTAATTTGGATTTGTACAGCTCTATCAACTGTGCCGCTTACTGAACAATCTAAAGGTGTCTTAGTGGTCCTTTCCTAGTTTTAAGAGATCCATTACAGATGCTTTCAAATCTAATATACTGCTGTGTGCACTTGTGAGCATTTTTTTTTCATTTTGTGCTTCAGCAGTCTAACAAGATTGCAATGCATCAAGCAATCCATACAATTAAATTATGGAACCATTTCCCATTTTCCCAGCCTTTGGTCCCAGAATATAATAGCATCATAGACCTGCATTCAGAGACTTAAATCTAAATAATCCTGTCCCTGACTGTGGCACTGATTTGCACAACACACAGGTGCTCAGTTTTCCTCTACAAGAAATTTCTGAAGTAATTGGTTGAATTCTCACCCCACTACACACACTAGATAGTTCTCTTCCTTCAGTTGTACAGCCTTACAGTGATGGGCAACTGGAAGCCCACAGGTCAGATCCACTCCCTGAGACAATTCTATCTGGTCTCTGGTGACCTTACCAAATCTGAATCAAGGTATGGTAGATGAAAAAAGACTCATTTGGAAAACAGAAAAAGGGCTTTAGAGCTGTACATAATACAGATCCTCCTAATTTACAGTGCAATCTTATACATTTCTACTCAGAAACACCTCAGAAACTCCACTGAGTTCAATGGGACTTACTCCCAGGCAAGTGTGTATAATGTTGCAATCTTAATGTTACATCTTTTCATTTGCATGCCATGCCTTCTGTATAAGTGGTTTTTTAACTTTGGGTCCCTAGATATTGCAGGACTCCAACCCCCATCATCCCCAGCCAGTTTAGCCAATGGTCAGGGATGATGGGCACTGTAGTCCAGCAATATCTGGGAATTCAAGGTTGAATAACACTTTTCTGTATAATGCGCACATGCACTTATTTGCACACAATACTACTTTGTGGGTCATTTAACCTTATTGATTGCATTTACAGTATATGCCCCCTTTCCTCCCAGGAACCCAAAGCTACATATACAAGATAACAAAGCAATCTCCTATCCAAATACTAACCAGACCCAAACCTTCTTAGCTTCTGAAATGTAGTTACATCATATGCCTTCAGAGCCAGGGATGGGGAACCCGTGGCTCCCCAGGTGTTGCTGGACTACAACTCCCATTATCTCCATCCATTGGCCATGCTGACTGGGGCTGATGGGAGTTGAAGTCCTTGAACATCTGCAGGGTCAAAGGTTCCCCACCCCTGCTTCAGAACATTCACTGGGCCTGTATGTTCGTCATAACCATGAAGTCCTTACTGCTAGGTGGTGCCAACCTTATGAAAGTCCACAAGCACACATGAAAGCCAGACATTTGTGAGTGCCATCCAGTTCTAGCTCCCACAGCGGTCAGTTCTGGAATATAGATCAACCCTTGAGAACACAAGCCAGCTATCTTCTCCTGCCTTTCCCCGGCCAAAGGCTTTCTAACAAACCCAATCTGATCTGAGCCTTTGCTGCACCTCTTCTTTAGCTTTTCAGGTTATTGTGAAAATATCCTGTTTTATTAGCAAAGCTGCTATAAACCCATGATTTTACTGTATGTTATCTTGATAATAGGGCATCTTTTACTAAAAAAAAGTTTTTTAATGTAATGATGCCTTAACCTTTCATTGCAGTGGGATCTCCACTGGTGCATACAGAAATTGTTTTGGCATCAAAATCAGACATAATAATGAGGTTTTCATGGATTTATACGGAAAAGGTTTGACATCTTGAAGTATAGATTACACTTGCACTGATATCTCACTGAGAGTGCTGTAATTATATTAAATATTACTTAGTGGGAAATTATCCTCCTTAACCATTTTGCAAGAGATAGAAAAATAATTATCATCCCAATTCAGCTCTAGCTGTGTTTTAAATAGGTTTGTGTATGTTGTACCAGAAGGTGAAAGAGGGGATGTGCATTCAGATGTACATCCCACAGAAAGCAATGCAATGGAAGTAAAGAGCATCTGAATTCAGATGCACATTCAATTTCCAAATACGTTTCCTGATCCAGCATGAGAGCCACTGTGATGTAGTGGTTAAGGTGTTGGACTATGACCTGGGAGACCAGGGTTCGAATTCCCACATAGCCATGAAGCTCACTGGGTGACCTTGGGCCAGTCACTGCCTCTCAGCTTCATGAAAACCCTATTCATAGGGTCGCCATAAGTCGGAATCGACTTGAAGGCAGTACATTTACATTTCCTGATCCAGCAGGTGTTATTCAAGTGGAAGCTTCCTTCTGTACAAGGATCTCTTTAGCTTGACTAGGGAATATATATCAATATTGAAAAAGGATAACATACTCAATAATGGGACTTAAAAGTGCTTTACTTATATTGGATTGTGTCCATATTTTCTAGGAGTCTTCTGCAGGCACAATATTTGCACATGTGCTATCCCTAACCTATGGCCCTTCCCCTGAATTAGGGTGATAAATCGGCTTATATATAGCTCAGTCACGGCAAAATAAGCAGCTTAGTTTTCCATTAAGATACTGATGACTGTATTAGAAACAATTGAAGAAATTACTGCCTAATATCCTTGCAATATGTATCATTTTATAACTACCTTGTCATGCATTCGCTTTTATCATACATGGCCAGCGTCCAAACCATGAGTAACTCTTTGTTGATTAAAACTGCAGAATTGTGAATTATCCATTTTTGTTAAGATTAATGATTGGATTGTATACACTGCTTTGACAAAAGTCATCTGAATGACTTTTATTGGGTTGCCAAACAAATACTGGAGAAATTTGGGAGTACTTGTTTGTTTTTGCAAACATTACACAGTCTGCAAAGTTCAGAAAGACACAGACTGAATAAACAGCCTAACAGCTGTGATTTAAAACCAATATTGTATTCACTCATATATTGTCCGTCCTAATCCTAAACCAGGCATGGGGAACTTTTGGCCATCCAGATGTTGCTGAACTACCCCTCCCGTCATACCTGGTCATTGGCCATTGAAGTTGTAGTTCAGCAGCAGCTGGTGAGCCTACATTCCCCACACCTATCATCAACATTTGTGTCAGCATATCTTCTAACATCTTCACTGTGATGTCCTAGCAGTGCCAATGCAACATCTTATTTTGCAAAAACAATGTAATATTGTTTTGATGTAGCAGTCCATCCTGACAGCATATTTGTTGCGGTTACTTTTATTATTTTTTTAATTACAGGCTGTGCTGTGCAGGGTCAGTTGCAGAGTTATAGCAAAACTGAGAATGGAAGCTAGTGGTCCAGGGGGTGGAGGTGGAATGAAGCAGATGGGTTGCTGGTGGACAGGGCTAGTGCCAGGCATGACTGGGCCCTTGGGCACCAGCCTGGCCGGGTCTCACAGCATCTGCCTGCACCTACCTCTTGCTGCAGTAAATGCTGGCTGCATGTGAGCGCATGCCTGCCATCAACCAAGATGGCGGCAGGGGCATCAGCTCCTTAGGGAAGCCTCGGCCGCCATCTTGGTTGATGGCAGGCATGTATGCAGTGCGGCCAGAATTCACCACAATGGGAGAGGTAGGTGGGGTTTGTAGGTGGGCGTTGTGCGCCTGCACAGCTGTGGGGGAGTTGCCTGGGAGCTCCCTCTCTGCGAACCAACGCTGCTGCGGATCATGGAATGGGAGTACTACTAACCCACCCTAAGGAGGGGCCCTTCAGGGGCTCCTTGGCCAGGGACCAACCTGGCCACCCTCTGGCGCTGGCCCTGCTGGTGGAGGACACCTTGCTGGTCCAGAGGAAGAAGAAGGATGGGACAGTTATGTGAATTTATTGCAGTGGTAGGGATGAGGGGGAGGTGCTTTGAGCCTCTCTTGTGCTGGTACAGCCACATACGACTACTGCTAATGCAGACTAGAATGCAGAAAGAAATCAAATGCAAATTGTAACCAATGTACATTTTGTATTCACATTACAGAAGGATTTAAGTGAATGGCTTACAACAGCTTATGGGTGAAAATGTCCATTAATTAACAACTAACACTTTATGAACTAGAATTCAGAGTCTTGAGGCTAAGTGTTACACTTGCAGGGTGATAGCTATTGCCTCTCTGTCATTTTTATCCTTCTGTAAGATGGAATTTCTTGTATCGGTCACTCAGCTGGTTTCTATTTGCATGCAGATGTTTGTTACCCAAATAGCCTAACTTCCTCCTCTGAGAAACTAGGGTATTGTTTCCCTGCTTCACAGAGGTCTTTTCAGGATAAATCATTCACAAACTGACACATGCACACATACTATCCTTGTAATGGGACATTGTCATGTTAACGTGTTGAGAAATCTTTTAAAAAAAACATTTTTGAGTGTGACTTTTAGGAGTCAAAAGGCAAGGCTATGAGCTACTGAGAGGCTTTCAAAGCTTGTTGCTTTGTTGCTGTTCAAGATGAAGGGCCATAGCCCACAGGCAGAACACACGCTTTGCTTTACTCTTAGTTGGTATCTCCAGCTAAGTTGAATCTCATAGCTACACTGTGTTACTTGTATCTGTGTATGTTAACTGTGTGTGTTGCCCATTCACTATTGGAATGTGGCCCCCAACAGTATTCCACCAGGATAAAGTGGCCCTTGGCCCACAAAAGTTCCCTACCCCTGAGCGAAAGGATCTCAGATACCTGGGCTAGAAAAGACCCCTGCCCAAGATCCTGGACAGCACACAAGACCAAAGATGAACCAAAAGTTACCTATGTGAAGGTGAGGTATATGTGAAAGGGGGGGCAACTCCTCCTGCTAATTTTGGGTGTGCATGTGTGAAACTTTGGACAGGTGAAGCTCATCGCTACTGCCAATAGCTTCCCCCAGTAGCAGGCATTATTTTTCTTTCCTACCCCCCCCCAGGAGTGATGTCATGTGACATTGGCCCCAGAACTTTTTTTGTGGAGGGAACAGGATGGCTTCTAAGCAGACTTCAACTGTGAATTTGGGGGGGGGGGCTTTTGTCACTACAGTATTGCTGCCTGTGACTAGGGCAGTGAAATGGAAGGGGGATCATTTTGGCTTGGTACTAGATTACATTTGGCAAAATTGACCATCATCTGACTTCACATAAGATAGCTTCATGTGTTCATTCTGATTCTTTTGGTGCTACCATTATAGACATCTATAAACTAGCAATCTATAAATGTTAAACTAGCAATCCTTACTTGCCATAAGTAATCAGGTATGGAAGGCAGAGCTCTAGATTGTGCATATTAGCAGGGAGCAAGTAAGCATACTTAAAAACATATGAAAAGCCCAGCTGGATCAGACAAAAGGCACATCTAAGCCAGCATCCTGTTCTCACAGTGGGCACCTATGGGAAACCTACAAGCAGGACCTGAGTGCAACAACAGCCTCCCCATTTGTGATTTTCAGCAACTGGTATACCAAGGCATACCGACTCTGACAAGAGAGCGTAAAACATAACCATCATCGCTAGTAGCCACAGATAGCCCCATTCTCCATGAAATTGTCTAATCCTCTTTTTAAAGCCATCCAGGCTTAACACTGCAATCCTATACACCCTGATCTGGAAGTATATGTCATTTAACACAATGGAGCTCATTTCTATGTAGACATGTATGGAATTACACTGTGACTCTCCCACTGAATGCAAGGGAACAAAGGCTGTAATCCTAACTCCACTTATCCACTTCCTGCTGAGTAGACATGGTTGGGATTGCATTGTAAATGTGTTTAATACTGTCTTGAATGTGCCTTATCTATTTTCTTTCTTACATTTATCTCTCAACTTTCTTCCAAGGAGCTCAAGGTGATGCACATGGTTCTCCCCTTCCCATTTTATTCTTGCAACAACCCTGTGAGGTAGATCAGGTTAAGAGACAGTGACTGGCCCAAAGTCACTCAGTAACTTTCATGGCTGAGTGGAGATTCAAACCCTGGTCTCCCAGATCATAGTCCAACACCCCAAACATTACACTGCACTGGATCTCACTAGCCTTATCCCTAGATGTATACACGCCTGTGTAACATATTGAGGAATGTTAGTATTCTAACACAAAACCACACCCTTTGTGAGATTGGAAACTTCAGTTTTAGATTAACAGTCATTTATTATGTCTACTGACCCCTAAACTGTGGTTCATCTCAACTACAGTCAGAGAGAACAAACCAGCCTCATAAATTATGGTTTGAAGCTAGATTGTTGTTACTAACCATACTTAAGATTAACCACAGTTGTCCAAGTTCAGATAGCACAGCAAACTATAGCTAATAGAAAATGGAAGTGCCTTCTTGCAGCCATGTCTATCAATTGTCTAAATTGTTTGAGGAGAATCCAGTTTCCAATTAGCACAATCTAGAACACTACAGAATACGGATATAAGCTGCACTTGCTGTCTCTGCCCACACATCATATCCTATGTTGGTCATCCTCCCCATCCATCTTGGGGGGAAGATCTGAAGATGGCAGCCCAATCTACACTTGGATGCTCCCTGCATAATTCAGAACTCTGCATGATCAGGAGGGTGAGGTGGAGAGCGCTATGGCCAAGTGATTGGTAGGCATCAGAAGGACAGAGACAGCAAATGTGGTCCTGCTTTTCCTCTTGTGTAATGGGAATTGTGTGAGCTACAGCCACCTGATTAGGGCTTCTTTTAGTGATAATGGGATGGGAAGAAAGGATGGTCCTGCATTTCATGTATAAATGTTTGATGTTCTGGGATCCTAAATATAAACGTTAAGTAATTACCATTCTTTACTTGTGTAGCTTCCTTTCTCTCATCAAAGTTAAAAATAACTATTCTTGGCTATCTTGTATTTTCATTAAAAACATTGCCTTAGGGCTACAGTCCAATCAAGGGACTAAGCCTAGCTTTAGGCCACTAACACTGGCCTAAGCGGTTTATAGATTGTATTGTTCAACACCACAGTGCCTTCCAAGTATAATGACTGTACAGCTGAGAATAAACTAAGATAAGTAAGAAAAAAGGAGGACTCAAGCAGTGTCCTCCGATGTAGAACTTTGTCCTTTAATCTCAGAAAAACAGGAGCCCATTACAAGTAGTGGAAAATGCTTAACACATGCTCAGAGGATCTCTCTTTCATTACACCACTTATTCCAGGGCTGAGACTTACCATTCAAAACAGGGAGTGGCATTTCCTGTGCACGAGCTCAAATGCTATGCCTTGTATGCAACTACACCTTTCTACTCTTATGGTAGAATTAACAGCCATTATTTATCTGTGTGGTTAATCATATGGACTAGAATCTCCACATAGATTTGCTACAGCTCTCCATCAAAAAGTGTGGTCAAAGTGCATGTAGTTGTGGTAACTAATAAACCTTAATTTATTATTTATTATTATTTATTATTATTTATTAAATTTATATACCGCCCGACTAGCGATAGCTCTCTGGGCGGTGAACATAAAATAGTATAAAAATACAATGAATAACAAAATAATATTAAAATACAATCAACAATACAATAAACATTATTAAAATTAGATCAATGTAACTTAAAATGCTTCAGAGAATAGGAAGGTTTTGACCTGGCGCCGGAAGGAGAGCAGAGTCGGCGCCAGGCGTACTTCCTCAGGAAGACTGTTCCATAGTTCGGGGGCCACCACTGAGAAGGCCCTAGATCTTGTCATCACCCTCCGGGCCTCCCTGTGAGTTGGAACCCGGAGGAGGGCCTTCGTAGCAGAACGTAGTGCACGGGCCGGTTCATATCGGAAGAGGCGTTCCGCAAGGTATCGTGGTCCCGCACCGTATAAGGCTTTATAGGTTAATACCAACACTTTGAATCTAGCCCGGAAACATATTGGCAACCAGTGCAAGCTGGCCAGAACAGGTGTTATATGCTCGGACCGCTTGGTCCTTGTCAGCAATCTGGCCGCCGCATTTTGCACTAGTTGTAGCTTCCGAACTGTCTTCAAAGGCAGCCCTACGTAAAGCGCATTACAGTAATCCAAACGTGAGGTTACCAGAGCATGTACCACTGATGTTAGGTCCTCTTTACTCAAATAGGGACGTAGCTGGGCTACCAACCGAAGTTGGTAAAACGCATTCCTAACCACCGAGGCTACTTGAGCCTCAAGTGAGAGGGAAGAGTCTAAAAAGACTCCCAGACTACGAACCCGGTCCTTTAGGGGGAGTGTAACCCCATCCAGGACAGGGTATATATCCACCATCCGATCAGAGAACCCGTCCACCAACAGCATCTCAGTCTTGTCTGGATTGAGCTTCAGTTTGTTAACTCTCATCCAGTCCATTGTCGAGGCCAGGCAACGGTTCAGCAAATCGACAGCCTCACCTGAAGAAGATGAAAAGGAGAAGTAGAGCTGCGTGTCATCAGCATACTGATGACAACGCACTCCAAAACTCCTGATGACCTCTCCCAACGGCTTCATGTAGATATTAAAAAGCAGGGGGGACAAAACTGACCCCTGCGGGACCCCATATTGGAGAGCCCGCGGTGTCGAGCAATGTTCCCCAAGCACTACCTTCTGGAGACGACCCGCCAAGTAGGAGCGGAACCACTGCCAAGCAGTACCTCCAACTCCCAACTCCGCGAGCCTCTCCAGAAGGATACCATGGTCGATGGTATCAAAAGCCGCTGAGAGATCAAGGAGAATCAACAGAGTTACACTCCCTCTGTCTCTTTCCCGACATAGGTCATCGTACAGGGCGACCAAGGCTGTCTCAGTGCCAAAACCGGGCCTAAAACCCGATTGAAATGGATCTAGATAATCAGTTTCATCCAATAGCGCCTGGAGCTGGCCAGCAACCACCCGTTCCAAGACCTTGCCCAGGAATGGAACATTCGCCACTGGCCTGTAGCTGTTAAAATTGTCTGGGTCCAAGGAAGGCTTTTTCAGGAGTGGTCTCACCACTGCCTCTTTCAGACAGCCCGGGACCACTCCCTCTCGTAAAGAGGCATTTATCACTTCCTTGGCCCAGCTACCTGTTCCATTCCTGCTAGTTTTTATCAGCCAGGAGGGGCAAGGATCCAGTACCGAAGTGGTTGCACGTACCTGTCCAAGCACCTTGTCCACGTCCTCGAGTTGAACCAACTGAAGCTCATCCAACAAAACAGGACAAGACTGTGCTCCGGACACCTCACTAGGATCTACTGCTATAACTTGAGAGTCTAGGTCCCAGCGGATACATGAGATCTTATTCTGGAAGTGATCGGCAAACTGATTACAGCGGGCCTCCGATGATTCCACCCTGTCCAGAGGATTTGAATGGAGAAGCCCCCGGACAACTCGAAAGAGCTCCGCTGGGCGGCAAAGAGATGATTTAATAGTGGCAGCAAAATGATGTTAAGACTGGGATCCTATGCACACTTACCCAGGACAATGCCCCACTGAATTCCATGGGGTTACTTCCTTATTAAAGTGCTATGCTTATGCTTTTGTTAAAGCTGTGCAGATGGGTTAATGAATATTACTCCAGTAAAACGTATAGGGATCCTAATTCTTCCTTTCCCCTTATAACAGGCAGAATCAAACTGAAAAAAACTCAGCCATCTCTTCGGCCATGCATGCAGCACACTAAGTAAGCGCAATCTAAGAGAAGTCTACTCAGAAGTAAGCTCCATTAATGGGGCTTACTCCCAGGCAAGCGTGTATTGGATTGCAGCCTAAATTGCAGATCTCTCTTCTTGGTGAAGAGACCGCTTTATATTATAACGTCTTGTAAATAAATCCTCTCCTCCTACTCTGTCTCACTCCGTTTCTTCAACTTCACCCCGGAGCACTTTGGGTCAACAGGTGCCGATTTCATTCACAACATCAATCCAGGTTTGCAATTCCTATGTATACTTTCTCGGGAGCAAGACCCATGGAACTCAGCGGGGCTCACTTTCGAGTAAACATGCTTCAAGTTGCGCTGCACGGCTGCAACCCAAGACACATGTCCCTTGGCGTAAGGCTCACTGTCTCAACGGAGGCTTACTTCAAAGGAAACCCGCACAGAATCGAGCTCCAGCTGCGTTAAAGCAGACAGTCTAGAGGATTTTTTTTTGAAGCATTTAAAAAATCCACACCAGTCACGTCCCCGTCGCTCAACTCCACCCAGTTGGCGTATCTATTTTTTTCCAGCAATTTCCCCTTCAAACAGCAATAGCCAGAGGCAGCCTCTGTTCAAGGGTAAAAAAATAGTAGCTGCTTTCCCCTCACCCTCTAGCTAACATTTTATCATTTTTTCATTGTGTTATCTCCATCTTCCTACTTTCCCTACCAGGATTGAAACCCAGCAAACCTCTTTCTCTTTTCCTTTCCCGGTCCCTTTCACTTTCTGTCCTTGCGGACGTCGCTCAGTTTGTCGTCTGCGCTCTCTCGCCCCCTTCTGCCCTCCCGATCCTCCCTCCCATGCCCATATTTTGAACGACGTGCTGGAAACGACTCTAGGCCCGCGACTGGCAGACTGGATGGGAGCAGCCGCTCGGCTAAGGCAGAGCTGGCTAAGGAGGGCGTGGTTCAATCATCCTGAAGCCAAAAGGGTTACAGTACTTCTATTTCCTATAAGGAGGCCAAGATTTTTTTTTTAGGGGGGGGGTGAGGAGGAGTCTGAATCGATGTTTATTAGAAGCTATGGTTTCTGAAGTGCGTGTGCTGAAGTATGTAAGGCACTCAATGGTGAAATGAAAAGGCACTCTGCCCATGTTTAAGAGCGCGCGTTTCCTTTTTATTAGGATTTCACGCCAAGGCCCAGCCGCTCTGGGCAATGATAAGGGGTTGCAGAGCTGAGAGTGCAGAGCAGGCCGAGTTGAGTCCTCTCAAACGTACATGCTCATTCGTGCAGAGCAGCTGCTCACGAAAATATCCCGCGTACCTCACCGTGGCTGCCCCGGTGCGGTGTGGGCTACTTGCAGGCATCTGGCAAGTTAAATGCTTGCAAAGCACAGCAAGTGCGTAAAACCGGCTATGAATCGGGTGGGTAGGGTGCATAAAAGGCAAAGTGAGGGCTATCAGATGACAAACCGAATATGGAAACCGTGGATTATCCCTCTCCGTTTGGATAAGCCCTAAGACTCGTGCGAATAGGTCGGGCTTTCACGAATCCCAGAGAGAGATTGCTCCCAGTTCTCACAGTCCTGTCATGATTCACATCGTCGCTCTCATCCCCGATGACTTTGACAGGGCAGAAAACGAGCTCCGTGCACAGCCACGCACGCACTTCTTTCCACCCTCCTCCACCCATCGCCGTTTGGTCACCCCCCCCATTGTTTGGTGGGCCAGGCAGCCTTCCTCAAGCCGTGCTCGAGCGCCCTTTCCCCCTCGCTTTGGCGTTAACAGCCTTTAGGGAGTGATTAATGGACTGGGCGGGGGCGAGGCAGCTTCTTATCTTCCTAGCACCATACCCCTGAAACAACCCCCTCCCCAAAGGATGCGACCCAGCAGCTCCATTATGCGGACAGAGCAACTACGGGAGAAATGGGTTGCCTCCTAAAATTGGAGAGAAACCATACAGCCTCCTCCATTCGCCAGCAGGGGTGAGGCGAAACGCTCTATTTCCCTGCCTTCCAAGGCACAGAGGGAAGTATCCCCATTCTCCTCGCTTCCCTCCATTCACCGAGAGAGAGAAAGGGGGCCGGACGACTCATTTCTCTATCTCCGACCCAAAAGGCTCAGAGGAAAGCCGCCCGCCCCATTCTTTCCCCCTTCCCACTCTCCTTCTAGTGAAGAGAGGAGGAGGAGAAGCGGCGGCGGCCCAAGCCACGGTGGAGTGAATGCGTTGTTATGGCAACTGGCAGAGGCAGGCAGCAGGCCGGCCCCAGCCCCAGCTTCTCCTCAGCTCAGTGTGTGTATGCATGTGTGGGTGGCTGAGAGGAGGGAGCAAGAAACAGCAAGAGAGAGAGGAGGAACGAGAAGGAGAAGGCGCCTGAAGTGGTGGCGGTAAGAAAGGCTAGAGAGGTCTGGGGCGGGTGAGTGTGCGGCCAACAACCCCTCAGGAGAAAGAAGAAGAGGCGAAGCTGGCTTCAGGATGATGGAGGACGGATTTTCCAGTTACAGCAGCCTGTATGACACCACCTCGCTTCTGCAGTTCTGCAATGGTAAGGAGAGGAAAGTAGGACTTCCCTTCCTCCTTCCTTCTCTCGCACACACTCTGCTTAGGATGGGTGGGCAAAAGCAAGGGCGTCCAGCACTGGAGGCTTCGGTATGTGCCTTGCAAGTCTTGGCCGCCGCCGCCGCCGCCTACTTCTTGCCAAGTAAGGTGGATGTGCAGAGCAAGCTGGCAAGAGAGAAATCCATAAGCCACCCCCCCCTCTCCGGTCCCCAGTTATTCCGCCTGGGTGAAGCACAGGGCCTTGGCTAGGCTCTCTTCCCCATAATCTTTTTTCTGCCCTGGAACTACGCGGAACTCGGGAAAAGAGGAAAGCAGGGAGGGAGGGAACCAAGAACTTGGCACCACCACCACTACCTTGTTTTGCCTGACAGCACAGCAGAAAACAGTTTGCTCTTCAAGTTACTCGTGTGTATATGCTTGGGAGAGAAAGCGAGAGAGCTAATCATGTCTGCTGTGGAGAACTCCCCCCTCCGCACCTTGGTTTCTGGTTTGCAGGAATGCGTAGACGTGTGTGTGTGTGTGTGTGTGTGTAAGAGAAGATGCACACAGAGAGGGGGAAAGAAAGTGAATACTCTCCGTATTGTGTTTGGAAGAGGGACATTCCTTTCTGCTTCTGGGTTGGCGTTGTAGGAGACCACCAGTAAACGGGCTAAAGGCGTGTCCGATTGCCATGTTTTTTTAGTTTGCAGTCTTTGGCTTTGAATGAGCAAGGCAAGTCTTCAAATCTCCAAGGAATGTGTATTTGTGAATAGTGTTTTCAGTATGAATCATTGATGTTCTGTCTAATTCTGGTGATGGGTTCAGTTTGTTTCGAATGCAGTACAGTGTGAAAGATTTGTTGAGCCTAGTGAGGCTATTTTCAAAGTAAACAAAAGTCTGTTTTGAGCTGGAGAAAATGTCTGTTTCTAAGTTCTGTAGTTTCTGGCATGTTTCTTGGGATTACATTGAATCGGCTTAATTTACAGTAAACTTTCAGGGAAAAAATGTAAAAGGCAGGAGAGTCACTTCCATTGGAGGAATTAAAGTTGAGCAGCTGGGTCTATAGTAATTATGTGAGTTGCCAGCTGAACAACATGAGTGGGGTAATTTTTTAAAAAACGGGATCCATCCTATTAGGCTGCAGTTTTGTACCTGATTACCAGGGAGCAAGCCTCACTGAACTCATTGGGACTTACTTTTCAATAGTCCTGTACAGGGTTGCACTGTTAATTGCAAAGAGCTTTGAAACTCTGTTTTTAGAGTTTGATTTTTTTGCCTGATGAAATTGTAATCACTAAACTGAATCGGGTACCTCAAAACTTTTTGTATAGAGTACGTAAATCTTTTATTGTTAAATGTAATTGGGCGACTGTTGGCTGGACAAGAAAATATGTGAAATGCTGCATTTGTGTTGTACATGATTAGATTCTTTGTTTTTCTTAATGTTAGAAAACAGGGAAGGCAAGCTGTCCTAAAGCAGAGAACTAGGAGATTCTATAAATCAAGGTATAGGCAAAACAGCTCCTTGTGTAAATAGTGTGGGAGCTCTGTTACTGAATAAAAAAATTATTTACTGAATAAAAAACCAAGATTTGTAGATGTTTTCAGAAAAACAGCAGACTTCATGAAGTACATTAGCTAATAAGTGTTTTTTGATGGATCATGTCCATGCCTATGGCTTTCCTTATAAACAGCACAAACAGCTTGATTCATCATATGTGTTTGATTTCAACAGGATTAGTTTGTATGATAAGATGTTGTAGAACTGGACTTACAGCCACTACCCTGGCGAGATTGGATGAATAGAGGTGTACAAATTGTGGCCCATGAGAAAACAAATTAGGGATAATTTGTTACAATGCTGGTTTTGAAGGGGGGAAAATGGTTCACTGTCACATAGGAACTTTGGGAAGGTGTTTTAAATATAGAGAAATGTGTGAAAGAAGGTTAAAAGGATGTGAACGTAGAATTAGCTTAAGAGTTTTCTACAGTTTAGAAGGTGGAAACATTTGAATATTTCTGCAGAGAATGATAAAAAATTAGAAGCTGTGTTTAGTATATAATACAGCTGGAGGAGAATTCAAAAGGAAGTAAAGCTAAAGGCCTGGTTCAGATGTAAAAATCTTGGTTTGATAACCATGGTTTATTGGACTGAGAACTAGCCTTGTGCCCATGTCCTTGGCATTCCCCTCACCCTTCCCCTGGAGTTCCAGGCTTTGAGGAAGAGATTGTGATTTGTTTAACCACAGCTTCCTGTGACAACTGAACCAGGAAACTTTAAGCATATATCCAGGTCATGCAAGGGGAAGAGGGAAGGAAAGGGGACGGCCAAGGAGTAAGCACATGGGCAGAAGGCTTATACTGTGTCCAATAAGTCATAGTTTATTGGACAAAGCTTTTAATATCTGAACAGGTTGTCAATGAATGAGCAGTAGGACAGACAGAGATGTAGACTAGTTTGTATGTTGTAAATGAAAAAAGTGCTTAAGCACTTCAGGCTGAGACAAAGGAAGAGATTAATATATATTGATGTAGGATATTTTAATAGCAAGAGTTTAGGAATTACCCATACTGGGAAAAGAGAGGGAAAATGTTGTTCTGGGCTTTAATTCAATAATAATTTTCGTTCATGCGCTTGAGTAATGCACTTGCATTCTTTTTATCATTTCTGTGGCCTTCCCTCATGAGGTACTTTCCCTAGAATCTCGGTCCTGTCTGGCAGGTTTTCAAACTACTTCATTCTACAAACTGTCTAGAATAGCAAAGCAAGCCTTTGTTTGCTTTGAGCTCTAAAATGAAAACTTTTGGGAGTGTGTGTCTCGAAGCACAGGTGTTGTTTTTTGGGGGTGGTGGTGGTGGTTCTGTTGCTTTTTTTCTTTTGTCACTTCAATGATCATTATTTCCTATAGTTTTATAAGAAGGTGTATATGATACCATGGTGGCTACTAGGCACTCAAATTTTTTTTTGGGGGGGGGCGCTATGAAGACATTTGAAATCACATCAGCTTAATATTATGAGTAGATCTATAGGATTCTAAATTGTTGTTGTGGGAGAAAGATCGCAAAAACATTCAAGTGGAATCTTGAGCACTGGCTCTGTCTTTCAGCAGCATCTAACTGCAGACCAGGTGTACTGATCAGCACTGTTAGTGTTAGGACATGGCTAGATCTGTTCTGAAGTTGGGTGGATATATGTTTAGTATTGCAAATGCATTTCCCACAGTCTCTGGCACTTGCATCCTTTCTTGGTCCCCTTCTGACTCACGTTTGGAGGCTGAATGGCCAGTCTGGCAATATCAGATCACAAAAAATTACTTGCTTTTTATAGTGTCCTGTTTTGTCTGTCTATCTGTCTTCTAATTTAGTGAGCAAATGCAGAGTCAAGGAGCTGCCTTTCGAGCATTTTTCATCCAGCAAGTGAGCATTTTCATTTACATTATTTGAGCTCTTTTTCTGAATTCATCTGCAGTTTGCTTGTGCAGGGACATCAGCGTGTTTGTTACTTAAGGGATTCAAATGAAGCTGCCAGCATGCTTCTGAATACCAGTTGCTGTGAACCACAAGTGGGATGAGTGCTGTTGCACTCAGGTCCTGCTTTCAGGCTTCCCATTGGCATCTGGTTGGCCACTATGAGAGCACAGTGCTGGACTAGAAGATCCAGCAGGCTCTTATATTCTTATGGATGGTGGAAGCTGGAGTCCAGCAGCATGTGAAGGGCACAAAGTTGACTGCTTTTGGTCTGATATACTGGCACTGCTTCTTCAAGGACTCAGGCAAAACTATTTATAGCCCTGCTTTCTGAAATTATTTGGATGGACATGTCAGAAATCAAAGCCTGATCTCAGAGCAGGCAACCAGGGCAGATCCCTGTGGCACTGGGCTGCGACTGGATGGGGGAGCACCAGCATCCTCCTCCTGGTTGTTCACAGCTGAAACCAATAGTCCAAACAGTTCATTTTCTTTAATAAAGCTGGCAATTAGGCATAGACAAATACGTCAATTTTGGTTTCTCTTATTTTCCCATTCTTATGTTCGGTTTTCCACATTTCCACATCAGTTTGCAATTTCTTTGAAAAAAAAGTTCTCATGAAAATTCATTAGAATTTTAGTGTAAATTTCTCCTAATAGACACATGTTTGTACGTGGTTTTTCCTAATATAAACATTTATGCAAAGCAATTCCCTCTAATATAATGTGGTGTTATGTTTTTTCCACTAATGTATGCATTTATATGCACACTTTCTCCTAGTATATGCATTTTTGTACACATTATTTGGCTGGAGAACCGCATTGCAAAATCCTGTGATATACTAATTTCAAAGGATGGCTGTGTTTTGGTTCGCATACTGGGTGGGTTAGCACTGCTCTTAGTAAATATTTCTATAAATAAAAAATGAAACTATCAGTCATCATTCAACAAATAGTGTGTGTGTGAGTGATTACAAATTATTGTGATCAGATCCATTCATGAAAATTTATTGTCTTGTGTGACCGGGAGAAGTCATTCATACAAATCATGAATAAAAATCATGATATGGGCTACAAATGCAATGAAAAACAATATATTCAAAAGCTGAACAAATAGAGGGGATGCTGAATATGCTCCTTGCCTAGGATACCATAGAATCATAGAATAATAGAGTTGGAAGGGGCCTATAAGGCCATCAAGTCCAACCCCCTGCTCAGTGCAGGAATCCAAATCAAAGCATTCCCGACAGATGACTGTCCAGCTGCCTCTTGAATGTCTCCAGTGTCAGAGAGCCACTACCTCTCTAGGTAATTGGTTCTATTGTCGTATGGCTCTAACAGTTAGGAAGTTTTTCCTGACGTCCAGTCGAAATCTGGCTTCCTGCAACTTGAGCCCATTATTCCGTGTCCTGCACTCTGAGACAATCGAGAAGAGATCCTGGTCCTCCTCTGTGTGGCAACCTTTCATGTACTTGAAGAGTGCTATCATATCTCCCCTCAGTCTTCTGTTCTCCAGGCTAAACATGCCCAGTTCTTTCAATCTCTCCTGATAGGGCTTGGTTTCCAGTCCCCTGATCATCCATGTTGCCCTCCTCTGAACCTGTTCCAGTTTGTCTGCATCCTTCTTGAAGTGCGGAGACCAGAACTGGATGCAGTATTCAAGATGAGGCCTAACCAGTGCTGTATAGAGGGGAACTAATACTTCACGCAGTTTGGAAACTATACTTCTGTTAATGCAGCCTGATATAGCATTTGCCTTTTTTGCAGCCACATCACACTGTTAGCTCATATTCAGCTTGTGATCAACGACAATTCCAAGATCCTTCTCACATGTCGTATTGCTGAGCCAAGTATCCCCCATCATATAACTGTGCATTTGGTTTCTTTTTCCTAAGTGTAGAACTTTGCATTTATCCCTGTTGAATTTCATTCTGTTGTTTTCAGCCTAATGCTCCAGTCTATCAAGGTCCCTTTGAATTTTGTTTCTATCTTCCGTGGTATTAGCTATGCCCCCCAATTTTGTATCATCTGCATTTCATCTAGGGCTGACACCATCACAAATTGAACTTAGGACCTTCTGTACGTAGAGCACATGCTCTCTCTAGTTATCCTTAATGCATATTAGTAGATTCTGATCGTTAAAGTTAGATGCCTAGTTTGCAAGGATTTAATAATGTTGTTTGCTTTAATCAGGCAACATGGCCTGCAAAAATGCACAATTTCCCTTATTTTTAAGATCTGTGATACAAAAGTGTATTTCTTCTAACAGTCATTAGGCTGGTGAGATGCTTTCCATGCAAAAGGTCCCAGGTACAATCCCTGGCAACTTCAGGAAAGATCCCTGTCTAAAACCCTGGAGAGCCGCTGCTAGTCATTGTAGACAATATTGAGCCACATGGACCAATAGCCTGGTTAGATATAAGGCAGCTTCCTATATTTCTGACTAACATAGTTATATAATTGAACCAGCCTAACCAGATAAAGATACCTCTCATGATGATCTTATTCCCTGTTGGATGAAAATACAAACTTGAGAGGTTTGGGATAGTTTGGACTTCAATTTGGGTCCCGTTATGGGAGAGAAAGGATGAAGCACTGGGTTACTATGTCAAAGTCTGGCATATTTCAAAGCCCTCCAGATGGTGGCTTTGGGTTGTATCCAATGCTGCAATGGCACAATGGTACTTCTGTTTCTTATCTGTGCACCCCCATCTGCTCCAGAGGGTTCCCCCAATTCTCTACAGTTGATTTAGAGAGGTGGAGCTGAAAGGGACAAGAGAGGAAGAGGAAGTTCTGTTATGTGCATGGAAGTTCTTGGGCCAGTAGAGCTGCAGTGTTGGATATGACCCTTTTAGTGGTTCCCAAAAACGTTTTTCTTATTACCTGCTGCACTTGCTTCTCTTATGGCTTTTACTTACCCCTTTGTTTTATTGAATGAAACCTCCTGCCACAACTTACCACATCCTAATAGTGGCAGTATAATTACAAATTGATGAAAGTTTGCTGAAGGTTGTTCTCACATGATCCTTACTTTTCCTTGTAGTCTTGCAAAGGAGTACATCAGATGCTGCATATGCAGTATGTGCAGTTTCAAATTATTTCTACTCTATTGCATTGTAAATAGAACCATTCCTGTCCTTTTCAGGGAGACGCTTCTTCTGTCCTTAAAAAAATCTGTATTCTTAAGCACAGGAATGCTGCTGGACATGTATGCCTGCCTTCGCCTGAGAATCAACAGCTTCTGTGTGCATAGATCTTACTTTATAGTACCAGTACTATGCAGGAGCTTTGCTGTTTTTATAGCAACTAAATGTAGAGATGTAGACAAGAATGCTGGCTAGTATTTACTCTAGTCATCAGTAATACATTGTTTAGCTAGTCACAGAATGGACAGTTGGTTGGGATTCTCTAGGATACATTTGTAATTCCAGCAAGGTGGCCATCTCTTCATTTGCTGTTCATTGCAACCTGCATTCAAAATGTCTGCTTGTGGCAATGGGTGACAAGCTGCTAGGTGATTTCATCAAAGCAGCGATATCTTAGATCCTGAGTGATTTTTTTCCCTTCTGTGCATGGCAAGAAAATCCAAGATTTGGCATTCTTCTAGGTGTCAGTCTCAGTGTTTTCTTCTGATGACTGTATTGGTAGAGGAAGGTGGGTGTGTTTGCAAACAGGTCACGAGATATTGCAAATGGGTTGTTGGTAAGGATTTTCAGAAAGGGTAAATTGGGATTAATTGAGGTGCAGAGGATAATGGGCAGGTATTTTGATGCCTGCAATGTTGTATGGATGCTGTGAAAAACTTGCACCAATCCCACAATTAACACCCATCTGGAAGCACTCTTAATTATGGGGAGCTGTGCATGAGCAAGAGGAAAGATAAGTTAGCTGTTGCTATAATCTGGTCATGCAAATTAAGAAACTGAGTTCTGTAGAGTACAGTACAATTTTTTTTAATGGTTTATATTTATTAAAATATTTAATGTGCTACATTCTCTGCTATTCACTTGAAGTCAGTCTCTCCATTGTTTACACAGGGAATGGTCAAGAAATGTGGTCTAACTAGAGGAGAAGAATCATATGGTCACTGACTAGCAATGTTGTATCATACAACATGCTCAGAAGTTACCAGAGTCAAATGTACAACCACAGGGCATGTGACAAAAGGGTCCAAGAGACCAACTTTCTAAACAATCCCAAAATAAACACAACTCTGAAAATGTGAAAATGTAGCAACACAACCAATTATTGAAAGGTTTTGTCTAGAATGACTACTATCAGGACCTAGCTGGAGATGGCCATACCTGAATGTAGGCCTGGAGAGTGTGGAGAAGCTGGAAGCAGTGGAAAACTGGAAATATCTGGAGCCTGATGAGCAAGTACGGGTAGAAACCCACTTACCTATTATAGCAGATCTGCTCAATCCAGAGCTCCCAGTCTGCTTGCCAATCACAGGGGCTGATGTTGCACATTTCCTATCGCTTTCTGCTGAAAGAAGTCTCAGACTTGAGTACACAGTCTCAATTAGATCAACCTCTAACCAAGAGGTGTCTTGTTTAAGCTCCATAGTCCTTGACAGCTCACAACAAATGGCTGAGCACTTTGTTTCTTTGATAAAGCAAAACCCTCATAAGGAGGCACCCAGTATGGAAGCAAGAAATGTAGTCTTGGAAGATGGCAGGTATATCTAGGATGGTAAAGGATGGAGTCAAGAATGACAAGGCATGAATTGGTTCCATAATGTGGAACCATGAAGGGACAGATGCACATTTAAATCATCAAGTAAGTTGTAGTCACTACTGTGTAATGCTTCAGGTGCTAGACCTGTGGGAGTAATCCTAATATCATGCCAAGTGAATACACTGGTAAAGTTTTGAATTTTTCTGTTGACATTGTATAAAACATAAATGTTGTTATAGCCTGAATAGTTTCTTTAAAAGCAACCATTAATGAATTTCTGTTTTTACAAGTTCCTTTCAGGCAAGTAGATTTAAAAAATAATAATTATAGTTCATCTTATAAAAGATTAGATCTTTAGATAATTTTGGACTTTGCCTTGAAGATGTTTCCTAAAACTAGTATAACTTAAAATTATGCTTGCACAAAGCCATTAATTGCATAGTTTATATTCAGTTAACTGCCAGTTTTGCTGAATTATGTATTACAAGATCGGCCACACAAGGCCTTCTCTCAGTCCCGCCAACCAAAGCAGCTAGATTGGCGGGTACTAGAGAGAGGGCCTTTTCAGTGGTGGCCCCCACCCTCTGGAACTCCCTCCCACAAGATCTTCGGCACATCTCTTCCCTGAATATGTTCCGCAAGGCCTTAAAGACCTGGCTCTTTCAACAGGCTTTTGGGATTTCTGGGGAGGCTTAATATTTTTTGTTTACATGCCTCCCATTATGTATTGTTTGTTTTATAATCTATACTATTACACTGTATTTTTTGTATTGTATTCTGCTGTATTTATTGTATGTACATCGCCTAGAGTGGCCACTGGCCAGATAGGCGACACATAAATTAAATTTATTATTATTATTATTATTATTATTATTATTATTATTATTATTATTATTATTATTAATGGGAATCCATAAGCTCCTTTCAGTAATAGAATGTGGAGTGAAATACATTCCTTTATGTTTGGATACCACAGAACTTGTTTTGCTAAACTTGCATTTCAGCTTTATCAGCAAATGTTATTTTGATATGAAGTACCTTGGTGGGAGGGGAGGTTTATTGCCCAAGATGACTAAACATAACAAGTGTCTATTAGCCTGCCAGATTGTTGTCAGGTTTGTTTTGTTTTTAGATGGAAAGATTTCATTACTAGGAGTCATAAATGGCATATCCTATAAATGTTTACATCTTAGGGCAAAACTGGACACAATGCTAAATACTTCATTTTAATTTGCTTTTTTGATTACTTGTTTTCACAGTTAGTAGCAGTCACAGGTGGGGGATGATTTTCCACAGGATCGTAGAAAAGATGTTAACCGTTTCCTTCTCCATTGCCGTTTGGGGAGTTCTTGAGTATAGTGGTGAGGGAGGAAAGGGGTAACCCACTCCTCCTTGTACACCACAATCCTGATAAAAATTGTGTCCTCCCGAGAATGCTATTAACTATGAAAAAAAGATGAAAAAAAGACACAACTGGGCTGCGGAGCGGGATGTAAAATTATTATTATTATTATTATTGATGATGATGATAATGATAATGATGATGTTGTTGTTGTTATGTGCCTCCAAGTCAACTACAAGTTAATAATCATAATAATCATAATAATCATAATAATATGCATTTAACATTATGTGTAGCTTGACCCAAAGAATAAATTTCCATATATACGATCAACCTATAGTGCTTTAAAGTCTTGTTGCTTCAATCGGGATGGGGTGAGAGTTAGCTGAAAGCAACTGCTTAACTGTCTTATGAACCTCAAAATGCTTAACTTTGATTGTGTCACATGTGTGAGAATATTTTGTGTATTTATTTACATATGTCAGTATGGATTCCCTTATGAGTATATTTTGTATGCCTATGTAAAACAGTTACAGTAGGGCCCCGCTTACCGGCGCTTTGCTTTCCGGCGTTCCGCTAATGCGGCTGCTTTCAATTCCCCACTTTAAAGCCAGTTTTGTGCTTTTGCAGCATTTTCGTGTCATTTTTGCGCGACACGCCCATTATTCTCAATGGGTTCTGCTTTACAGCGATTTCCACTTTATGGCGGCAGTCCGGAACGGAACCTGCCATATAAGCGGGGCCCGCCTGTATTCAGAAAGTTTTTTGATGACATATAAGTAATTAGGTAAATGTTGGCAGATCCCCACAACTAGTGAAATCCATTCCTGTCAATCACTGCAGAAGCAATGTGTGTAATGAAGGAAAGAGTACTATACTAACTCATTCCGGCATATTAATTACATTACATTTAGAGTTCATTATAGCTTTCTAAGTACTTGCTCTTGGTGTCAGTGCTGGAGGCTGATATCACACATGAATATGTGTGGGAATTTAATATACAAGTCAGCCTTTGCTAGGGAATCTAGTAGCCAAAATAAGCATTTCAGTTACAAATAAATCAACATTCACAATATAAATATATACCATTGAATCTTCACTAGGAAATAATACTTTTGGCTGCTAATCCAGGAGCTCTTTAAATATTATTTGTATTTTATTATGACAATAATGTATGTGTTAATTTCTGATAAAGTATGCCATGCTTCTGTTCCCCCCATTAAATGTGCATAGTTGGTGTAAAAATCATACAAGCTTCATAGTTCATCCTCTCTTTAGATTTAAATTTCATAGGGTTTATTCATATTTTGATGCAGTCAGTATTTCTTAACAGTGTGGCATGAGATACTTGCAAGGCCAGGTGTAAACTGTCTTGTATATCTTACTGATAGCAGACCTTTAAAGAGCCAGGGCTCAAGGTTTCCCAGTATGCAGGTAATACCACTTTGAAAATGAAATGAACTGCCTTCAAGTTGATCCCAACTTATGGCGACTCTATGAATAGTGTTTTCATGGTAAGCAGTATTCAGAGGTGGTTTACTGTTGCCTTCCTCTGGGGCTGAGAGGCAGTGAGTGGCCCAAGGTCACCCAGTGAGCTTCATGGCTGTGTGGGGATTCGAACCCTGGTCTCCCAGGGCATAGTCCAGCACTCTAACCACTATGCCACACCACTTTGGGATTACTGAAATGGAGGACTGGAGTCACAAATCTGTTATGGGCCTAGTTATCTTGGTCAGAAAATTATATGACACCAGGATATGTGGGAGCGGGGTGGAGGGGGAGAATTAGCATAGGGGTTTAAGGTGCTGCATTCAGTTTTTAACTTGGGGGATATGATTTTTGAAACATTTGGGAAATGGGTGGGTGAAATATCTTAGGTTTTATGTTGGCTTAAGTTGACGTGTGAGTGTATGTATTTGATTTGGAAGGAATAAACAGCAATGTCAATTCAAAACTATATTTTTACAAGTGGAAGTAGCTAAAATCTACAAAATTATAATTGGTTTGTATTAAAATTACTTTTCCTTGTTTGTTTGTAGTCCTTCCAACACTGAAGTGCTGTCCTGAAGAATAGGATGCTGGCTTTCAAAGGGCTCCCAAGGTGGTTTATAGTATTAAACTTACAGAGCAACAGTTAAAAAAATCACTTAAAAGACAGCATAAGAATATAGGCTTAACAAACCATTTAAAAACCACTAAAAGTTTGGTGGGATAAGAAGATCTTAGCTCCCCATCTAAAAGCCATCAAAGATGGGTGGCTAAACTCTGCTTGGGAGATAGTTTCACGAGTTGGATGCTGCCATTGGGGAAAAAAAGCCTATTTTGTGTCACTCCCAGGCGTGCCTCCCTTGGTAGCAGAACACAGAGCAGGGCTTCTTTCGAACTTCAACTAATGGGCAGGTTCATATGAGAGGACATGGTCATTTAGGTACCCGGGAGTGCCTTGCTTCCCCCACCACTGAATTGTTCTAAATTGCTTCCACAGCTGCTTTGTTCTCCCTGGTGCAGTGGTTCCAAAACTTTTTTCCCCATGGACCACTTGAAAATTGCTTAGGGTCTTGGTGGACCACTTAATGATTTTTCTGTCTGTTGTAGCAATTGTAATGCACAGTACTAGATGCTGTATGATTTTTCCTTGTATTTTTATTGCTTCTTTTGTTTTCTATATTGTATTTCATTGCAATCCATATAATTCAAATTGTAATACAATACAACAGACATAAAAGAAGCAATTAAACTACAATTAAAAAGCAGTATGAATATTTAATGTCGGCATTCTGCAGACAACCTGAATGATGCTCATGGACCACTGGTGGTCCATGGACCAGCGTTTGGGAACCCCTGCCCTAGGGTTTCAAATATGTGTTTGGAGAAGAGAGGGGGAGGAGTGGTGTGTATTAGTGTGATTGTACGTTGGGCTATCCTGAAGGTGGTCCACAGACTGCAGCAGTACAGAATGCTGTTGCTGATTATTGACTGGTGCCTGGGCATGCAGGACTTTGACACCAATATTGCACTGCATTGGCTGTCTGTTTGCTACCAGGCCAAATTTAAGAGTTCAGTACTAGTTTTTACCTCCTCTAGGATGCACATCTTAACATGGTGAGGGGGTTTGAGAGGGTGGAAGAAGCTGAAAGCAATGCCATCAGGAGTCTAGACCAAGAGGCTAGACTCTTGGCAGGGTCACCAAGGTGGAATGGTCAAAGCTGAGACACCAGATTAATGCATCCAGACTAAGAGGAAGGCAATAGTAAACACCTCTGAATACCTCTTACCATGAAAACCCTATGAACAGAGTATCCAGAATGCAACACAAGATAGTGCTGGAAGTTGAGACCCCCATGTCAGAAGGCACTCACTGAGCTACTGGGGAAGAACAATGGACAAGTACAAGTAGCACGGTGACTAATGATGCTACTGGTTCAAAGCTGAAAGGAAGCCCAGAGGCTGTGCACAGATGTGAAAGGAGAGTCTGGAGTTGTATGACATTCACAATAGGAACATGGAATATGAGAAGCATGAACCAGGGAAAGTTAGAAATTGTGAAGCAAGAAATGGAACGCTTCAACATTACAATACTTGGCATGAGTGAATTAAAATGAGACATTTTCAATCGGGCAACTACAAAATATTTTATGCAGGAAATGAGAAATCAAGAACATAAGAAGAGCCTGCTGGATCAGGCCAGTGGCCCATCTAGTCCAGCATCCTGTTCTCACAGTGGCCAACCAGGTGCCTGGGGGAAGCCCGCAAGCAGGACCCGAGTGCAAGAACACTCTCCCCTCCTGAGGCTTCCGGCAACTGGTTTTCAGAAGCATGCTGCCTCTGACTAGGGTGGCACAGCACAGCCATCACGGCTAGTAGCCATCGACAGCCCTGTCCTCCATGAATTTGTCTAATCTTCTTTTAAAGCCATCCAAGCTGGTGGCCATTACTGCATCTTGTGGGAGCAAATTCCATAGTTTAACTATGCGCTGAGTAAAGAAGTACTTCCTTTTGTCTGTCCTGAATCTTCCAACATTCAGCTTCTTTGAATGTCCACGAGTTCTAGTATTATGAGAGAGGGAGAAGAACTTTTCTCTATCCACTTTCTCAATGCCATGCATAATTTTATACACTTCTATCATGTCTCCTCTGACCCGCCTTTTCTCTAAACTAAAAAGCCCCAAATGCTGCAACCTTTCCTCGTAAGGGAGTCGCTCCATCCCCTTGATCATTCTGGTTGCCCTCTTCTGAACCTTTTCCAACTCTATAATATCCTTTTTGAGATGAGGCGACCAGAACTGTACACAGTATTCCAAATGCGGCCGCACCATAGATTTATACAACAGCATTATGATATCGGCTGTTTTATTTTCAATACATTTCCTAATTATCACTAGCATGGAATAGAAGAAATGGGGTTGCTTTAATAGTGAGAAGTGATGTAGCAAAAGCAATTAGGAGCTAGAACGGAAGGTCTGAGCGAGTGATATCAATGAGATTAAACGGGAAACTTACTAACATAATATCCCAGGGCATGCAGTAATTATCAAACTATTGCCTTAATATCCCATGCAAGTAAAGTAATGCTCAAGATTCTACAACAAAAGCTCTTAACATATATGGAGCGAGAAATGCCAGATGTCCAAGCTGGATTTAGAAAGGGAAGAGGCACCAGAGATCATATCACAAACATACGTTGGATAATGGAACGGAGCAAGGAATTTCAGAAGAAAATCACCCTGTGCTTTATACATTACAGCAAAGCCTTTGACTGTGTAGATCATGAAAAACTATGGAATGCTTTAAAAGAAGTGGGGGTGCCACAGCATCTGATTGTCCTGATGCGCAACCTATACTCTGGACAAGAGGCTAGTGAAGGACAGAATATGGAGAAACCGATTGGTTCCCCATCGGAAAGGGTGTGAGACGGGTGTATCTTTTCACCCTATTTGTTTAATCTATATGCAGAACATATCATATGGAAAGTGGGATTGGACCAAGATGAAGGAGGTGTGAAAATTGGAGGGAGAAATATCAGTTTAAGATATGCAGACAATACCATACTACTAGCAGAAACCAGTAAGCCTGCACTGGTTGCCAATATGCTTCCGGGCCAGGTTCAAAGTGTTGGTATTAACCTATAAAGCCTTATACGGCGCGGGACCACGATACCTGTCGGAACGCCTCTCCCGATATAAACCGACCCGTACACTACGGTCTACTACGAAGGCCCTCCTCCGGGTTCCGACTCATAGGGAGGCCCGGAGGGTGGTGACAAGATCTAGGGCCTTCTCAGTGGTGGCCCCCGAATTGTGGAATAGTCTCCCCGAGGAGGTGCGCTTGGCGCTGACATTGTTATCCTTTCGGCGCCAAGTTAAAACCTTCCTCTTCTCTGAGGCATTTTAATTTAAGTCACTTCGTTTTAAATCCGCTGTAACTGTTTTTGATTGTTTTATTTTATATGCTTCGTTGTATTATATTGTGTGATTTTATTGTATTTCTGTTGTTCACTGCCCAGAGAGCTATTGCTAGTCGGGCAGTATAAAAATCTAATAAAATAAATAAATAAAAAAATAAAAAAATAATGATTTAAAATGAATGCTGATGAAAGTTAAAGAGGAAAGCACAAAAACAGGACTACAGCTGAACGTCAAAAAGACTAAAGTAATGACAACAGAAGATTTATGTAACTTTAAAGTTGACAATGAGGACATTGAACTTGTCAAGGATTACCAGTACCTTGGCACAGTCATTAACCAAAATGGAGACAATAGTGAAGAAATCAGAAGAAGGCTAGGACTGGGGAGGACAGCTATGAGAGAACTAGCAAAGGTCCTCAAGTGCAAAGATGTATCACTGAACACCAAAGTCAGGATCATTCAGACCATGGTATTCCCGATCTCTATGTATGGATGTGAAAGTTGGACGGTGAAAAAAGCTGGTAAGAGAAAAATCAACTCATTTGAAATGTAGTGTTGGAGGAGAGCTTTGCGCATACCATGGACTGCGAAAAAGACAAATAATTGGGTGTTAGAACAAATTAAACCAGAACTGTCCCTAGAAGCTAAAATGATGAAACTGAGGTTATCATACTTTGGACACATCATGAGAAGACATGATTCACTAGAAAAGACAATAATGCTTGGAAAAACAGAAGGGGAAAAACAAAAAGAGGAAGGCCAAACAAGAGATGGATTGATTCCATAAAGGAAGCCATAGACCTGAACTTACAAGATCTGAACAGGGTGGTTCACGACAGATGCTCTTCGAGTTCACTGATTCATAGAGTCACCATAAGTCATAGTCGACTTGAAGGCACATAACAACAAAAAGTTGCACTGACTCACAGCACACAAGATCAGTCTTCATGGCAACAAATGTGCAGACTATAGGGAAAATCTGGTGCTAAATTCAAAGTTAGCAAAATCCTCATCCATCCCTAAGGATGACATCAAGTTTCCTACAAAAAGAATCATGAATTCCTGTGGATATCATACTTTAGTCTTGTCTGTCTGCTCTTTGGTCTGCTTGACCATAAGAATTACTCATGCTTGAAATGAGCCACCGTGGAATACTTTAAATACTCCACAGGATTACCCATTGCATACACGAGTTTCCTCATGTGAAGTTCAAGAACCTGTTCAAATAATGGTGGGCCAGAAAGTTATTGAAATCAATCTGCCTGCTCAAATAGTGTTGGCAAATGTTTCTTCTTAAATACTTTTCTATGAAAGTCTTGATTTCATCTTCATTTTATATTAACTGGGCTTGCTTGTAAAGAACAGCATATTCTACATTAGTCTCTTATTTCTGATACGTCTTTGTGTCCTACTCAGTTCAGTAGCAAGATGCTTTAAAACTGGAAGGTACTGTAGGGATGGATTAATCACCCTATATTGTCCTAAAGACAGTCATGCAAAATCTTTCCTGTGGGATCATGAATTAATTAGCAGGAAAGAAAAGGATTGTAGTTGTGAGCATTTCCATTTATACACAGCACTCTTTGGGAACATATGGTCATCAGTGATGAGCTAAATGTTAAGAGCTTGTGCTTTAATTCTATAACACAGAACATTAATATAAAGATACTTCACAGCTATTGACAGATTATATATGGTGTACTCAGAGATGTCTGATGCTTCTCTGAAGTGGATTTTTAAATATGTTATGTTAATGTTTATTTATACTCCACTTTTTGGCCAAATGGCCCTCAAGGCAGCTTACAGAAAAAGTAAACACAAATATAAAAAATACATCAATAAAGCAATACATCAATAAAGCAATACATTGTACAAAAAATGAAATTAAATACACTTGTATCATTCTAAAAAGTTATTTGGAGAACGTTTCTTTCAATATATTATGTACTAGTTTTTGAATTGACTTCCACATATTTGTTCCAAAGTGATTTGCAGACATACATCATATATATGATACAAGTATATTATTTGGGCTGCAATCCAATGCACATTTAGCTAGGGGTACATGCTATTGTCAGAGGAAGGCAATAGTAAACCGCCTCTGAATACCACTTACCATGAAAACCCTATTCATAGGGTCACCACATGTTGGGATCGACTTGAAGGCAGTCCATTTTTCCATGTGCCATTGAACACAGTTTGAATTCTTTCCAAATAAAGATGCTGCTGAAGTTCTCCAACCTTTTGCGTGGAACTGTAACTTCTGGAAGAGAGGTGAATTTTCGGACCCATTAATTTTTTCTTCTTTTTGGATTATGATCAGGGCAGACTTCCCTACCCACTAGCTGTATCTGATCCCCCAAACACCTGACCTTTCTCTTTTTCTAAAGGCCTTCCTAGCAGCAGTGTGGGAAGGGTCCCCCCCCCACTTTTCTGGTCCCCCTGAGCATCCTGGTGGCTCGTGTAGCAGTGCACCAGTGTGCTTAGAGCTGGTGCCTCAATGGAGATGTAGTTCTCTCAGAGGCTACTGCAATTGCACAGCCTATGCCAGCAGCTTCTTGTAAATGTTGAGTGTTGCTAGAATCTTGCTGTTCACTAAGGGTGAGGAAACCTCAGGCCCAGGGGCTGACTGCAGCTCCCCAGGCCCTTCTCTCCAGCCCTTGGGACTGCTCTCGGGACTCTCCTCAGGGATGCCCACTCGCCTCAGGCCACGCCCCTCACTGGCATTGCTCTGCACCCTTCCTGAGTGCTTTTCCCCAGCTGGAATGTGCCTTGAACTGTATAATGCCTCATGCTTTCTTGATGGAGGATGGAGAGATGTTGCTGGGGAGGGGGGACTAGAAGCTTCTTGACTACTGCACTGCTAGAATATAGCCTTTTCAAGAAAGTAAGAGCAATAGCCTTGCTCTACCCAGTTTTGCCTCTGACTCTGCCCACCACTTGCATGTGACCCACCTGGAACTTTGCTCACAAGGGAATGTGACTGTCAGGTTGTATATGGTTCTCCACCCCTAGTGTACACCATTTCTCATGGGGTTCCACAGCACCACCTTCTGGAACCTGCCTGTCAGGTAGGAGCAGAACCCCTGCAAAGCAGTTCCTCCCACTCTCTGACTGTCTAGGACACCCTGTTTGATGATATCAAAGGCCACTTCTGTTAGTACGCTGCACTTAATTTATTGGGGTGTGCCTATGGGTGTAGTTGTTGAGGGGGAGAAGCATCCCTAATGCTCTAGGAGGAGGTAAAATGCAGGAAAGAGAAATATGTGAAGATAAATACAAGAACAGAAAGTGGGGGACAATAAAATTCCAATGTGTCAAATAGGACTTGAACACAGCCTGCATTGCTGTCTCATTGTTTTAATTAGCTACTGTCTGGCTTCAGTACTTAAAACAACTTTCCCCCCTCATTGTAGGCCTGCCTTTGCTCCCTTTTAAAAAATTAATATGCCAGCTGAGTTACTACCATACCTAATGTCGTGCTGGCACTAGGTCTGTGGTGGAAATGGAAAGAAACGCATGGGATGTGTGTGATAGTTACTAGACTGTAGCAGGGAGCTCTCCACAAATCTGTACTTTAAGAAGGCAGATCTACTACAAATTGCAACTCTCCCCCTGATTGTTTGTATTTTTTTCTTGCCATTTTAAGATTTTATTTGTTTTTGAGGAGTGAGGGAGGGGGCCTAATTTGACAATACTGAGTATACTTCATTTCAAATGATTATTTAGTGTTTTGGCTACCCTGAAGTGGGATTCCAATTTAAGCCATGTGGCTTTGGCATGTGTCTGTAGCTTCAAGTAGGACCTGAGAGATGAGTGATTCTATGGGATGTTTTTGTTTTGGGTAAGGAAGATGGCTGTGCCAGATGCAATAGGAAGAGATAACAAGTGCAAAGTTCTGGAATGCTTGGCAGCATAGCTTTTGCACATGTGCTAGGAACATTGTTGATGGAATTGCTGAAGTAGTTAGAAAGAATCAAAGCATTAACTAGAGCTACGTCAAGTCATCTTGAATTTAGAAGAATGCTTGCTAAGTTGAGTTTAAATCAAGGCTCTGATGAGATTGTCTGTCCAGTGTGTTAATTCATGTTACTTCCAGCTCAGTTAAAGTACAAAATTATTACATCAGCTTAGACCTCTTGCGTCTCTTCCAGGCATGCTTCATGTCTGCAGAATCTTCCATAGCTGCCAAAGTGTCATGCTGCAGAATCTTCTACAGTTGTTAATCTTAATTTTGGGATTAATATCTACACTACGAAAGAATCTATTGCTGAGTACCATAGCAGTTTCAGAAATGCAATTCATTTGGTTTAGGATTTCCCCCCCTTCACATTTCAGTAAATGGAGGCCTGTTTTAGTGTCAAATCCTGATAACCAGCTGCATTCCACAAGGTTATGTCACACACACAAAAATAAAATTTGCTTTGTAAATGAGATGCTTAAGCATTTTTTAAACAATCCCTTAAAGCAAAATTGTGGGTAAGCTTACTGGAAGTGGCGTCTGCTGGCTTGCTACTGATAATGGTTTCTCAGCAGCAAACTTACTAGATATATGTCAAAATAGCCTTATTTTAATGATTTGCTTGCATCTGCATTTGGGGTCAAGCACATACTATGTATTGACTTTTGACAAAGATGAACATTTTCCTGTTGTTCAAACATTTGTTTCGTTTTGTCATTTCACATGATGCAGTAGCATTCCTGTTTTTAGACTTTTTTAAAAAGAGGTGATGCTTTAAAGTAAAAGATGAATTCTATGAACGAAGTTGCCTTTCTGGATTGGTTTCTTGGTTATAATCTAACTCTAGTCATTTTTTGAAAGCAAGCTCTACATACCAAAATATCATATAAAGAACAAAGATCCAAAGCTTGTTTTTGGGGGGTGGGGGGTAGATTTAAAATTTAACTTGGCTTTTCTTCTAACAGTCTCCTATATTTTAATCCTAAAATTAAGAATAATGGAAAATATTTTGCACTGTTAATTAGCTATCAGGTGATGATGTTGTACTGCACAACAATTTTCCAATAAAAATCTTGTCTTTCAAAAATATTATTTTTAGATGACAGTGCCTCTGCTGCCAGCAGCATGGAGGTGACAGACCGCATTGCTTCACTGGAGCAACGTGTTCAGATGCAGGAAGATGACATCCAGCTGCTCAAGTCTGCTTTGGCAGATGTAGTTAGGCGCTTGAACATTACTGAGGAGCAACAGGCCATGCAGAACAAGAAAGGACCTACCAAAGGTATTGATTTTAAATACTCCCTCTCAAATTCACTTGTTGGACTTGAGAAAATATTGCAATAATTTTGATATTTTTTGAACCAGTCAAGAATATTGAGTCTGTGGAATTATCTGAGAGCAGTTTTTTGGTCTGAACTTCTCTCCATGTTATACAGTGATCAAACTTGTAGTTTGATTTGGAAGTGTTTACTCTATCTGAAGCATAATCTAGATGGGAAAGTTTTCAGTTTTCTAAGGTACCAGACAGTGTCCTGCATGATATATGAAGGGTGCTTGTTCAGCATTCCGTATATGGACATACCTATGTATTTGTGGCTCAAACTCTGTTGAAGTTTTACATTATTTTTCTTTTCTGCTATATCAGAACATGAGGAATGAATCTCTTGCATTGGTGATAAATTAATATGCATCCTGGTATATGCTTTCAAAAATTGAACATCTTCTGGATGGGTCAGATCTAGGACTATCATTCATTTAATTTTTTTTTATTAGACTGCACTCTGTTACTGTTTTTTATCAAGAATATTTTTAGGTTGAAGAAACTAGCAACTTAATGAGAAATGAGCTATTAAGTTGATTCCTGGCTACCTGAATGTTTACACTGTGGCTAGATTATGTTGTTCAAAACAAATATTTTGTTAAGGTTTTAATTGTGTACCAAATATTCCATAGATATTTGTGGTCACTTTGGGTACTTTGTTATATATGAAGTTTAGCAGTAGAACTTCAGCAGTAACATTTCTTTCTAGAACAGCTACTGATCCCTTTCAGGCATTGCACATTTTTTTTATTGGTGCTGTTGAAACGTTTTCTTCAACTCTTTCAGGGTGAGCAGAGGTGCAGAAAAGTCAAGAGAGAATTTGTAGTTTGTAAAACATGTTCGTTGGCCCGTGAATGAAAGATGTTTTGCAGTTCTACAGTATTCTTCTTTTTAAATTCTTGACCTCCAGCGTTGTTAGAAATGTGTGTTAGAAATCATTAGCACCATGCTTTTGGCCGCTGGTAGGAATCAATCCATTATTTTGAGATGAGAAAGGACAAGTTAAAATAATTGTGCAATATCTTGTCAATTTGTAGGTAATTACACCTTGATCTCTGTGACATTTAAGGAAATTGTATGTCCAGTATTTCTCCCTCAAAAATCACTTAATTTACATCCCAATCAAAACTCAAGATTGGCTGGAATGAGCAATAAGCAGATCTTCGGTTGTCCCAGCTGAGCCCGGGCTCAGCTGGAGCTCTGCCAACATAAGTCGCTCATTGTGGCTGGGCTGGGGCTTTGCCATCTTAGCCAGCAGAACTTAGGCCAGCATAAGTCCCCCAAAATGGGTGTTCTGGGGGAATCGTACTGGGCAAAGGGGAGATATACACGTTCCAAATCCTGTTCAGCTTGGTCATGCGAACTGTGGCCCAGTCCTCAAAACTTGGTCCCACAGTTACCAGCCAGCTCAGATTTTTTACTATCCATTTTTTGTTTGTCTTTATATTCCTATCCTGGGACCTTTGAACAGAGACTATTTTTATATCTATTGTGTGCTTACCTGAATAAAACCCTGCTATGCAAGGAAGCCATTCTGTCTCTGTTTCTGTCTCTAGAATAGTTTGCCAACTATCTACATTAAGAGTCTCGTTCTCATGACTGCCTCCTGTGGTACCCACAAAAGATCTCAGCAAATATCCCCTAAAAATACACAATGCATGAGAGACTGTTTGCTGTTCCTGCTCAGTTTGTTTGCACTCTCTTATATTAAACATGCCCCTTTAAATGTGCCTACATTTCATTGGATTCCAAGATTTGACACACACCCTCCCATCCACTTTGGAGATGTGCAAACAGCTTCTCTCTGTAAGTGTGGCAGTGAATGATGAGGTGACTCCCAGTGATGGGATGGCTAATGGGGAGGGCAAGCAAGCTCCAATGTCCCTGGCTTGTTTTCTGCTCTTTTAGATGTGGCAGTCAATTTTGTGACTGGAGCCCATGGCACTTTCTCAAAACTACAAATTTGCCCACTGGACCAAAGGGTTACCCGGCCTAGAACAAAGGAGAAGGATCATAATTTTTGAGGAATGGGATTGTCCTTGAAACGGAGATGAAGCATCTAGTGGTTAATCAGCACTGCCAATTGCTCTCTTATGAGATGCAGTTGAGCACAATTAATGCTTTGTTCATATTTTTGTTTAAGAGCACAGTCCAGATAGTTCTGTTTCCAGAGAGCAAGATGCAAAGCAGTTCCACTGGAGGCTTTCTGTCTGCCTGTGGATGCTGCTGCTGTTCTCACGTGTTCCATTGTTGCCAGAGCATTTGCTTCAAAGGAAGGATCTCTAGTGCCTCATGGTGAACCATTCCGTGTCCTCTACACCCTGGCCTGGTTTGCAGAACCAGGAACAGAGCCAGATGCTGGGACTTGGGGAAGAGTTCAGCTTTGCTTCCACAGGGTGGTATGGGATGGCCTCGTCTTGAAGTGAATGCTCCATCAGCAGTGCTGCATATCAAAGGACAGCAGCCTCCTCATCCTAAACTGACATTCAGTGAAGAACCAGTCCACATCCTGCTTTCTTTACACAGAGCACATAGGATTGCATCAACACACAGTAGGGCCCTGCTTTACAGCGATTTGCTTTACAGCGATTCGCTGATACAGCGGTCTCAGTTAGACCCGATTAGACTAAAGCCCCACTCATATGGCGCTTGTTCCGCTTTTACGGCGGCTTTCGGGCATCGCGCGTCATTCTATTCAATGAGTTCCGCTTTACAATGGCTGTCGCTTTACAGCGGGGGTCCAGAATGCAACCTGCCGTATGAGTGGGGCCCTACTGTACTGCCTTTTATTATTGTTTAGGAAGCCATTTCTTAAAGTTACTGAGTTATGTCGATGGTTGCAGATTGAAATAATCTCTTGTTTATCATAATATAATGAACACACACACGCATTTGTAAACTGTATGTAGTTTCTTCATCAGACAGGCCATATTCTTGTAGTTCTTCATTTTATCTTCTCCTTGTTCTACAGCAAGACCCCTTGTACAAACACTGCCTCTAAAGACTACAGTCAATAATGGAACTGTTTTACCAAAGAAACCCAGTGGCTCTCTACCTTCCCCGTCAGGAACCAGGAAAGAAATAGTATCACCAGCAGCAAAAAGGTATTAAATATCTATCTGGTGTATGTATATATTGTCTGCCTTCAGCTTCTAAAACTGCTCCTCTGAGCATTTGTTTGCTCTCTGGGTGAAAGTTTCAAGATAAATTTCTAGATAATTAAACCAAATTATAAACCTTGTAGAAATATCTTCAACTTTATTCATGCTAGATTAATTAATCAGGATTAATGTTGTTGCAAGAAATACTAAAGGAGCCCATAATTAGGCTGTTATTTTCCTGCCTCTGTAATTTGAAGTTAAGAGTAGGAAATACCTACTTAGGGATTTTGTAATCTGTTCTGCAAATGAGTGCCTTTGTTTCTGTATCAAACCAATAAAAGTAACTAATATGCTTGAAAGGTACTACATGTAGCCCCCTCCAGTTGCATTCTGTTGCCAAATTGTATAGAAATGTGATTCCTGTTCTTCCATCACTTTACCTTTCTGAAGTTTTCCTTGTTTTCAACAATTACAAGCAATCAGTGAAGTCCCTCAAAAATAAAATGAAATTTATTTATTTATTATTTATTTAATTAAGCTTATTATATACCGCCCGACTAGCAACAGCTCTCTGGGTGGTGAACATTAAAAATACAATAAAAATAACACAAAACTGTACACAAAACTGTACAGTCTAAAATCAAAATATAATAATTTACAATTAACAGGAATTAAAATTAATTAAAATTAAAATTGGAATTAAAATCCCAACCCTTTCTTCTCGCTATTTGCATGTATAAAAGCACTTTTAAAGATTTTGTCATATCTTCTAAAAATGCTTATTCTGTTTTGTCTCTTTGCCTATTTAGTCTCTTCCCAATATCTTAATCTGGCATATTTTAAATGATACCTTTGAGTGGCAAGTGATGTAACATTCCCTGGTTTCTTGTGCCAACCCACTTGTCACTGTGGCCTTGTTTTTTGGTGGGTTGTTTTTTATTGGGATGGCAATAAATTATTCATAGATGAAGGAATTTGGAGGTGAGTGCGTTAGGTTTTGTAAAGCACATTAACTGGAAAGAGAACCTGCAATGTGCTGTAACAATTGCCCTGATGAAATGCAAGAGCACATGACTCCCCACTGGATTTAAGTTTCTTATTTAATTAATTAATTAATTAATTAATTAAAAATATTTCTATCCCCCCCTTCTACCCTATAATAGGGCACTCAGGGCGGCTTACAATAAAATAAAGCCCGTACATAACAAAATTGTACACAATAAAAATCAGAAAAACATTAAAATGAATTAAAATTTATAAAATGCAATTAAAATACATAAAATAACATATACATATACACACACATACACGCATATATGCATATATAGGGAGTGGTACTGAAGGGACTGCTGAGGTAAAAATTAACATAGAAGGCATAAAATCAGTGTCAGGCTTTTCCTTCAGTCCCTCCCAGAGGCTCTCCGGAACAAGATCATTTTCAGAAGTCTCCGGAAAACCATCAGGGAGGGAGCAGAGTGGGCTTCTTGGGGTAGGGTATTCCAAAGCTTGGGGGCCACAGCTGAAAAAGCTCTCTCCTGCATGCCTGTCAGTCTAACATCTTTTATTCCAGGCACACAGAGCAGACTAGAGGCAGGTGATCTTAAATCCCGGGCAGGTACATATGGGCATAAGCAGTCCCTCAGGTACATTGGTCCAAGGCCATTTAGGAAAGGTTATAGCATTTGGGGCTTTTTAGTTTAGAGAAAAGGCGAGTCAGAGGAGATATGATAGAAGTGTATAAAATTATGCATGGCATTGAGAAAGTGGATAGAGAAAAGTTCTTCTCCCTCTCTCATAATACTAGAACTCGTGGACGTTCAGAGAAGCTGAATGTTGGAAGATTCAGGACAGACAAAAGGAAGTACTTCTTTACTCAGCTGGTAGTTAAACTATGGAATTTGCTCCCACAAGATGCAGTAATGGCCACCAGCTTGGATGGCTTTAAAAGAAGATTAGACAAATTCATGGAGGACAGGGCTATCAATGGCTACTAGCCATGATGGTTGTGCTGTGCCACCCTAGTCAGAGGCAGCATGCTTCTGAAAACCAGTTGCTGGAAGCCTCAGGAGGGAAGAGTGTTCTTGCACTCGGGTCCTGCTTGCGGGCTTCCCCCAGCCACTGTGAGAACAGGATGCTGGACTAGATGGGCCACTGGCCTGATCCAGCAGGCTCTTCTTATGTTCTTATGTAGGGCTTTAAAGGTCAGAACCAGCACTTTGAATTAGGCCCGGAAACAAATTGGGAGCCAGTGGAGTCGATAAAGCACAGGGGTGATACGCTCTTACCTACACAAAGGAATGTGCATGTGCATGCAGTGATGTCTGTGTTCCTTCTGTAATTCGGCAGGAAATGGGACACAAAATCATGAGGCATATTGCGCCTGTAAAAGCAGGAGTGGTTTTAGCACTGGACCTTCCCAGACCAGCCAGTCTAGCTATCATACGAGTCTTCAGTTCTAGATCTGGCTCTGTTCTAGATCTGCATAGCCGGTGTACACTGGCCATACCTTGATGAAACGTGTTGCATAGTCCAGCTGTGTTGGTACTCAGCGTATGATCAAATAATTTTGGCAGCTAACATGGGTGCAGGCATAGTTTAGGCATACAAATGCTGCTGAATCTGTTAGGAGTGAACTTCTCTGTAACCCATGGAGCTTGTTCTCATCACTGGTTTGCATCCACTTTTTCTAAGGCCCAGTAAGTTTGTCAAAGAGGCAAACATAAATGTGTGTTAAGAACTTTTGTTTAGAGCAGACTTCCCCAACCTGGTGCTTTCCCATCAGCCCCAGCCAGCAAAGCTGCTGGGCAGGGATGATGGGACTAATAGGCTAACAATATCTGGAGGGCACCAGGTCGCGAAAGGTTGGTTTAGAGAAATGATAACAGAGTATACAAAGATAACAGATAACAGAGTATACAAAGACAGATGCAACATAACAAACATGTCAAAATAGAACAAAAGTTATTTTAACTTCAACTTTATTAGTGAAGTTATGTGTTAGCCAGATGAAAATGGACTGCCTTCAAGTTGATTCTGACTTATGACAACCCTATGAATAGGGTTTTCATGGTAAGCGGTATTCAGAGGGGGTTTACCATTGCCTCCCTCTGAGGCTGAGAGGCAGTGACTGGCCCAAGGTCACTCAGTGAGCTTCATGGCTGTGTGGGGATTCGAACCCTGGTTATTCAGAATATTTCTTTTTCTGTTCAGCAGTATGCAAAATAACTTCTTACGGTAATAGCGAAACAAAATAAATGACGCTAACTTGAACAAATTGTATAAATGTTTTACATCAATAACCAGCCTTTTTATATATTGAAATGAATCTTTATTGTTCCACAGTTCATCACATGTAAGAAGGAAAATAAAAAATACATATTAAAATACAAGTCATATTTCCAGGAACACAGTTCAACAGCATACAGTAAAGGGACAACAGCACTAAATTTCAAATAAAATTTCCTCTCCTGAGTGAAAAAGATACCCTGACTCACCCTTATTAAATGGAAAGTGTGATAAGGAGAGAGGGTGTTCACCTTGTGCTGACCTTCTGAGCAAGAGCAAATTCCAGAACAGTTAATGAGGAATCCGCTATAAATACAAATTGGAAGCATTTGGCTGTATTAAACTAACTTGTTCTAGCAGAACCTATTTTATTTATTAGATTTATATCCCACCCTTCCTCCCAGTAGGAGTCCAGGGTGGCAAACAAAACACTAAAAACACTCTAAAACATCATAAAAACAGACTTTAAAATATATTGCAACAAAACATCCTTAAAAACATACTAAAACAAAACATCTATAAAAACATGGTTTAAAAAAAAAAAACTTTTGAAACATCTTTTTTAAAAAAAGCTTTAAAAACATATTATAAAGCAATTCCAACACAGGGATTCCCACTAGCGCAACAGGACATTCTGCCGTCTCCAAATTTCTGGAGGGTCGGGAGAGCCCCAGATCAGTGCACGGGAGAAAGAGGGGGGAGATCGTTCTGTCGAGCAAGGAGAAATGCACGCAATCACAGAACTATCTCCTTGGCTCTGTGTTGAAAACCCATCATTTCCCCTAAAAGAAAAGGTTCACAGGTTTAGTTTTAGCCATGGGGTGGGAAGCTAGGGCAAATGGCAACATACTGCAGCTTGTATAAATGGTGAAATAAATGAATGTATCTCCTTTGCACATTACTGGGCGTGCCATGGAGAAACGCTGTATGCCTGCTAATTTGTAATATATGAAGTGGCCCTCTGGAATGAAGACAACAAAATTGTTCATGAAAAGCCTTCCACAGGCACTTTGTTATAGATTGTGACATTGAAAATGTGTGGTATTCTCAATCTTGTCAATCACAAGATTTGGGGTTAGGCCATAGTTTGTGGTAGAGTGCGTGCGTTGCATGCAAAAGGTCCCAGGTTGAAACCTGAGTGGAAGATACTTCTGTCTGAGGCTGTGTACACACGACAGTTTAAATTGGATTTGGTGCATCCCATACGTGGATGTTTTTTGCATCGTCCGCATGACATGATCCTCATCCAAGTGGAAGCTCACACTTTCCCCCATTTAATTTGGATTTTCCTGATCTGCAAATAATGCAGTAAAGAAAAATATATATAAAATTACATGTTACACAACTGTGGACATACTGAAATGCATTGCATGGGTGGTTTTGTTCAGTGTGTGCGATGATGATGATTAATCAAATTTATTTATTATTATTTATTAGATGCTTTGTTGGTTGCCATCTGTCTCCACACTCCATACTTCTGTTGGTGCTCCTCAGTGGGCTGTGGTGGGGCTGGGTGCAACACACGCTATTTTTTTAAAAAAATAGCCCGCTGTTTTGTGCTAGTTGGAAAACTTGTACCTCAAAATAAAATAAAATAAAAATTGGCCCCACACAGGGGTAAAGAAATACCTGAGCATATGCCTACAATGGATCTCAGGCTTTCGGGACTCAGGGAGAATGGGGAAGTATTAATTGTGTGCAATAACACACAGTGTGAATACATCCCGTCAAGCACGGCCCACCACTAGCATGAATGGGAAATACTGAAAGAGGGTTCAATTGAAAGCGCTCATGTGTTGATGAATGTGCACAAAAGCACACACAGAAAAATAGGCTCTCTGCGACCTGCATGTGCCTTAACATTCTGATGTGTACACAGCCTGAAACCCTGGAGAATGGCTGAGAGCACTAGTATGCACTGCTGCTGATATAGTAGTGGATAATAGAGGTTGAGGTAGATGGACCAAGGGTCTGACTTGGTACACCGCCACTTCCTATCATAGCTGATACCATATGCTCTGTTATCACTCCTGAATAATTTATTTGACTTAGAGGAGTAGGGACTTGAGAAGTATCACTTGGGTAATAATGATCTATGATTCTTGAATCGTTGGCTGTAGGCAAGTATTATTAACCTCTGTTTGAATCAGCGCAGTGCTTTTGTTAATCACCTTGAGGCAGCTCAAAAGTTGTCTGTAGGAAACATTGCTACATTGGGGAAAAAATACCCCTGAAATATTTGGCATGTTTCCAGATTTTATATGCATGGCAGTTTTTAAGTATTTAGCTTTTATTTTAAACATAGATCAACAACACTACCTGATAGAGCAAATTTCAGATGAGGACATTGATAAAGCCTTCAAATGAAACCAGCCAAGGCACCAGTTTTAGATGGATTCACATCGCAATTTTATAAAGTCTTCAAAGAACAACTAAAACCCAAACTGAAAATTGTATTTAATTCCATAGTGACAGGCGAACCTACACCACACACTTGGCAGGAATCATGTTTAGTGATTCTCTTAAAACCAGGAAAGGACCTAACACAAGTAGATTCATATCGACCTATAGCCCTTATAAATCAAGATGCAAAATATTTTAGCAATATATTGGCAGACAGGCTAGGTTTGATCTTACCTACTGTTATAGATAAAGATCAGGTTGGCTTCATTAGGGGCAGACACATAGCTGACCCAATTAGATGATTAATAAACATAATTTACTATGCCAGATGGACAAAAAAGCCTGTCTCTATAGTTTTGCTTGACTCTAGTAAGGCTTTTGACAAATTAAGCTGAGATTTCCTATATGCTTTATTAGAAAAAATGTCATTCCCGAAGGAATTCCTCATGGCTTTAAAACACCTATATCGAGGCAGCCAAGCCTCTATTCGACTAAATGGCTGGGACACAGCTAAATTCAACTTGAGAGAGGCACAAGGCAGGATGCCCTCTGTCACCCCTGCTTTTTGCCCTCTCTATGGAGCCTATGGCAAATAAAATTCACCAGAATGAATTAGTACAGGGAATAAAATCCACAGATTCAATACATAAAATAAATCTCTTCGCAGATGATGTTGCTTTAATGTTAGAAAACCTATTGTCTTCTCTACCAGCAGCACTCAAAGAAATTGCAGATTATGGTGGTGTATCAGGAATGGAAATTTAACTGCAAAAAATCTGAGATGTGGAATATTAATGTATCACCTCCTGATCAATTACATCTACACAAATTATCTAAAATTAAATTATGTCCTAAACATAAAGTACATTGGTGTTCTTATTACAAAAACTGGAAAATGATGAAGAAAATGAATTTTGATGTCATGGTAAGATCTGTTAAACTAGACATGAAAAAATGGAACAATCTTCAGCTTTCTTGGTTAGGTGGGATAGCCGCTGTGAGAATGTCGGTATTGCCACGTTTCAATTTTCTAATCCAGATCCTTCCACTTTGAATTGACATAAAAATAATGAAAAAATGGCAAAAAATTAATAATTTCATCCACCAAAACAAGAGAGCAAGATTTAGGAACAATGTTTTATATAAATCAACAAAATTGGGAGGACTTGGAGTACCAAATTTGACATGGTATCATGATGCAGCCCATATACGTTGCACACTTTTAATGATGAAACATTCACAGCAATGTACGTGGATCTCACTGGAGCGTGTCTCTCTTAACAGAAAACAGGCAGCAGCACTTCCATTTCTGATGCATCACCCTGTAGTTTTAAAATATTTTAAATCCTTTTGCATTTGCAAACCTTCAGGTCTGGACTGCTTGGATTAAACGTCTGGCTCCAGCCATCTCTCCTCTTGTACCTTTTTGCCATCATCTCATGTTTTATAATAGAACTAGGGAACAACAATTTAATGGCTGGTAACAAAAAGGTCTATATACAGTTAGGGACTTGTATATAGGCATAACTCCACTGACAGGTACTCAACTAAAAGAAAAACTAGGAACCTTATAGACAAACTGGCTGACAATTCACCAAGTAATACATTTTGCCTCTAATCCTATAGTGAGATCTCAGGACATCAGACTGCTCAGAACAGCTACTTTTAAACACTATATACACATCCAAAAACTTACTATCACATATCTATAAAATTCTCTGTGATGTAATGATGGGCAATCTGGACTCTTTAAAATCACTATGGGAATCAGATTTGAACTGTACAATTGAACCAGCTGAATGGCACAAGCTTTGGGGAAACGGCCATTAAAGTCTGTATCAGCAAAAATTAAAGAGAATAGCATAAAGACACTACATAGATGGCATTACACACCTCTCGGATGTCATAAAATAAATCCAAATTCAAACCCACTATGCTGGAGAGGTTACAAGCAACTGGGATCTTATTTCCACATGTGGTGGACCTGTGAGAAGGTCCAACGATTGTGGACCTTAATAATAGATGAAGTAAGTCTTATTACAGGTCGGAAGGTTCCTTGTGATCCTAGGCTAACATTACTGAACTTGTTTACTGGAGATTTAAAAGACTTATTGTTTAAAGAATTATTAACCCTTTTTATGGTAGCTGCCAGACAGGTCTTAACTCAAAATTGGAAGACAGCTGCTAACCTGACACTGGAGTCTTGGTATGAAAAAATATGGACCATTGCACTTATGGAAAAACTCTCTAAGCAACTTAAGGCTCTAAAAGACACATCAAACAAAGGTGACTTTGCGGAAACATGGTACACTTTTATTCAACATATTAGAGGCAACATGTCTAGGACACCTCCATCAACTCTGGCCATCTCTGGAGTAACCTGCTGAGACAATGAACATAACTAAAGCCTACAATTGACCACAATACTTACACATAACTTGTTAAATATCTTACCTCTGGGGGGAGGGGAAGAGTTAGGGGTACTTTTGAGTAAGATTGTTTGTATTTATTATTGAAAATGCACAAATAAAACTATTTAAAAAGTATTTAGCTTTTATTGAAAAGGTATTTTAATTATTTTGCTTATAAAAGGTCAACAAATTAAATGTTTGCAATCACTTCATACTTAAGTACTCTGGGAGCAAATATGTAATAAGATCATGTTAAGCCTGTTTACTTCTCTCTCTTTTATCTGCTGTTTAAAGGAAATGTTTATACTGTGCTCTTTTGAACACTGCGATTTCCCTTCCTTTATTCCACTGTCTGTTGCAGTGGTGACCGACATGGTGCCTGCTATATATTCTTGGACTCCAGCTTCCTATGTGTAGTCATAGTTCAGGTTTCCTTCAGCATGCACATTCTCTCACGTGTGTGTGCGCACACAGACACAGTATAGCAACTAGTTCCACATGGTGCAACCCCCCACTGTATACCAAAAACATACATGCACACTCCCCTGTGGCATGGGATCAAACTGTGAGGAAGTAGCTCACAGGTTGCTGTGAGGGTTGGGGGCAGTTTGGATTATTACATATACCCTGTACATAGTCACTGCTCACACTGGGGGGCAAGGAGGAACATCATGCATGCTAACACTTCCAGATCCAGAAGTGGAATATGTCGTTTGCAACATCCCAAGAAGTCCCATGTATGGCCCAAGTTCCCCCCAAGCCCCCCCTCCCGAGAGTCAGCAATGTGATTCTTAGGTAGAAAGTAGGAAGGGTATGTCTCAACTGGGCCAGAGAGAAAAAGGAAGGGACAGATGGCACTGATAACTAGAGTAAGCTTAAGGAAATAATATAAATAAAATGTTATGGCATTCTTTTATTTGGTTCAGTATAAATATGAAATAGATTTTCGTCTTTAGGGAGACTCCAACATGTAAGTAATTTCCTATATGAGGAAAATAATTCAGTTGGTCCAGAGGTCAATCTTAAAAATCTTGAAATGGTATTAAAACAGCATTGCCATCCTTATTACTTGGATCAACTTCCCCACTCTTTTTAAATGATGCCAAATTGGAAAAGGAGTAGCTTATGTTCCTAGAAAACAGCACTGTCAACTGTCCCTTGATACGGACAGTGCTAATTAGAAATTCACTCAAGGTAGGGCAAAATTTTCCTGGCTTATGAAATGTTCCTATTTTAAATAATCATGTCCCTGTATGCTATTGAAATTAAAAAAAACAATATTGCTCCTGCAGATGGTTGCCCCCTTTTTTATTTCGTTGGTTTCAATAACCCATATTCTGTCACTGAGAGCCAGTGTGGTGTAGTGGTTAAGGTGTTGGACTATGACCTGGGAGACCAGGGTTCGAATCTCCACATAGCCATGAAGCTCGCTGGGTGACCTTGGGCCAGTCACTGCTTCTCAGCCTCATGAAAACCCTATTCATAGGGTCTCCATAAGTCAGAATTGACTTGAAGGCAGTACATTTACATTTATATTCTGTCACTAGTTAGAATTATTGGAACGTATTGGCTTCATTTCTGGCCTGATATATTGTGAAGAAATTTTGAATGTCTTGTATTTCAAATAATTATACACCATAATACATTATATGTGTGTCTGTCTGTGTATATAACTTCCATGCTCCTTCTTGTCTCCCCACCCTCCACTCCCGTTGCTCTAGTATTGAGCTTTCTGACTGTCCTCTGTTGGTTACTGCTGGTTGTTTCCATCAGGTTTTTTTAAACTTTAAAACCAAAACATATTGAGATATCTGCATACAGAAAGCTTTGCTTAGAATATGCTGAAGTGTTTTGCAAACTCTTTGTGAAGCCTGCAGAAGCTTTTCTTCAAGGTGGTATGAGTAGTGGTTAGCTTGAATTGTCAAGACAGCTGATCAAGGAACTTGTTACGTGATTTAGGGTAGAGACAAACATACTCTTCTGCCAGATCCACCTCTCATTTCCGAAAAAGGGGGCAGACAATGCTAATCAAACCTCACCCCTTTTTACTGTAAAACCTGGTGGGAGTAGCTTGACTACATTTTTAAAAAATTGCTTCAAATGATTTTGCAGCTGATCAGCAGATCAACCCATTCCCCCTCCAGATGTGGCCAATGGAAACGCTTTGGTGTAGGTGACTAGTGTGCTCAGAGCGTTCATTCCTTAATCCTGATTCAAATAGTATTTAAGTACCTTTTTGCACTAGCACAAGGATTAGTACTAGTGCAATGGGATTTCTCCCCCTCCCCCTACATACCACCTGCACCATTCCCAAATCTGCTCAGGTCAGTTGGGGAAATCCCCAGAGGAAAATTAAGGGTTGCACGGGAGGAGAGAGAACATTCCTTTGTATAAGGAAAAATCCTTGCACAGATGGAACATTCACCTTAGAGCTATGTTGAATACAACCCAATATATGCAGGATTGTATGTTGATTGCATGAAAAAGTATGTCTTGTATTTGTAATTTCTTTTATATAAATGTTCTTTGTTCTTACATTCTTATTTTTACTGCATTCACTTTTATTCTGCTTTGTTTATGCACTTCTCATTCATGGATTAAGCAGGTCTCTGAGTCTTCTCAATGCATGCAAACTGAAAAAACCTGCTCTAAGGTGAGGGATTCTTACTAGTATTGTAATATGTCATTTCTGTTAGTATCTGTCTCCTGTCGCTCCTAGTGAAAATAGTATCTTGCATCACTATTAGTGTTTATTTGTAGTAGGAATTAAAAACTTGAGTAGTTGAAAGAAAAAGGGGGGAAACCCAACTGAAGTAAATTCTCATAACCAGCATTTTAAAATTCATTTTACAGTTTTAAAAGCATTAACTTTATTTCCTCTGTTTCTATACCAACATTTCTATATTAACATTTCTTGCTTCTCAGTGAGGATTTCTTGCTAATCCAAATGCCTTTACATAGAAATGTTTTATGTGCACTGAAGCTTTGCCTGTTGATGGCTTTGCTATTTGAAGCCCCTTTGAAATTTTTGCTGCTTTTCCTCCCAAGTTCTAGATGCAAAAGCTTTGTCACTGGGAGACGTATGGCCCTGCAGGAACCCCCACATGTGCAGTTGCTGAGCTACCCCACATGGGCCAAACCCAGGAAAGCTCTCTGACCAGCTCAGCACAATTTCATTGAGTGATTCTTTTTATATACTATTTGTTTATAAATATGCAATATGCAAGACCTTCCCCAGTCACTTGTCTGGGGATTTGTGCGTACCCAAAGATGATTTTGAACTACTACCAGGCAATACCATAAATTATTTTTTGAACTCTCCCCAGTTTCCAAACAGTTTGCTGAGGGAAGGGACTGCTGTTCCAGAAACAGAATAATCCTGTTGAGCATGGAGAGCTTGTTGCTTGGGTCCCTGCATTGTGGCCCCAGTCATCCTACATAAGAACATAAGAAGAGCCTGCTGGATCAGGCCAGTAGCCCATCTAGTCTAATGCTGCCCTGGGCTCCTAGTGGGAGGAAGGACAGGGTATAAATCAGATAATAAATAGTCTAGCATCGTGTTCTCACCGTGGCCAACCAGATGACCATGGGAAGCCTGCAAGCAGGACCTGGACACAAGAGCACTCTCCCTCCTGCGGTTTCCAGCAACTTGTATTCAGAAGTTCTGTAACTTAACTATGCGCTGTGTGAAGAAGTACTTTATTTTGTCTGTCCTGAATCTTCCAGCGTTCAGCTTCATTGGATGTTCACGAGTTCTAGTGTTGTGAGAGAGGGAGAAAAACCTCTCTATCCACTTTCTCCACACCATGCCTGACTTTAGTGTCCCAACAATGCCCCAGATCATTGCCCTGAGGCATTGTGGGAGTATCAAGATGGCAGGTGGCTCACAGGTGCCCACTGCAGAATGTGATAGTGCTGCTGCTGTCCATCATGGTAACACTCTGCCAGAAAGCCAGTAGGGTGGGGGAATCTCCTGCATGACACTTTGCTGGGAATGGGGACTCATATCTGGAACTGGCCTTCCTCTTGTCAGCAAATTCCCCTAAAGATAGTACTCACCCCAAAATAGTTCTTCAAATGCAGTTGCACCATAGATTTGTATAACGGCATTATGTTATCAGCAGTTTATTTTCAATTCCTTTCCTAATGATCCCTTGCATGGAATATGCCTTTTTCACAGCTGCTGCACACTGGGTTGACATCTTAATCAAGCTATCCACTACAATCCCAACTTCTCACTCCTAGTCAGTCACTGCCCATGGGCATATATGTGAAATTAAGATTTTTTGCCCTGACATGCATCACTTTACACTTGCTCGCATTAAATTGCATTTGCCGTTTTACTGCCCATTCACTCAGTCTGGAAAGGTCCTTTTGGAGCTCTTCACAATCTCTTTTTGTTTTAACAACCCTGAACAATTTAGTATCAGCAAACCTGGCCACCTCACTACTCATTTATGAACAAGTTAAAAAGTACAGGTCCCAATACTGACCCTTGGGGTACTCTAATTTCTACATTCCTCCAGTAGGAGAACTGTCCGTTTGTTCCTAGTCTCTGCTTTCTGCTGTTTAACCAGTTCCTAATCCACAAGAGGTCCTCCTCTTATTCCATGACCGCTAAGCTTGCTCAGAAGTCTTTGGTGAGGTACCTTGTCAAAAGGTTTTTGAAAGTCCAAGTAAACTATGTCTACCGGATCACCTCTGTCTATATGCTTGTTGACACTGTCAAAGAACTTCAATAAGTTGGTGAGACAAGACTCACCCTTGCAGAAGCCATGCTGCTTCTGCTTCAGCAAGGCTTGTTTTCTGTATGCTTGGTTATTTTATCTTAAAAAATACTTTCTGCCAGTTTTCCTGGGACGGACATTAAGCTAATTAGCCTGCAATTCCTGAGATCTGTCCTGGATCACTTTTTAAAGATAGGCGTTGCATTTGCCTCTTTCCATTCCTCAGGTATGGAGGCAGATCTGAGGGACATGCTACATATATTTGTTAGGAGATCAGCTATTTCACATTTGAGTTCTCTGAGAACTCTTGGGTGGATGCTATCTGGACCTGGTGATTTGTCAGTTTTTATTTTGTCTATTAAACCTAGGACTTCATCTTTTGTCCCCATTATCTGCCTCAGTTCCTCAGACTCCGTTCCTACAAACGTTAGTTCAGGCACAGGGATCTGCTCTGTATCTTCCACTGTGAAGAAAGATACAAAAAAATCATTTAGCTTCTCTGCAATCTCCTTATCCTGCTTTAGCACATTGTTGACTCCCTTGTTGTCCAACTGCCTCCCTAGATGGTATCCTGCTTTGAATGTATGTGAACAAAAAAATTTGTTGTTGGTTTTTATGTTTTTAGCAATGTTCTCCTCAAATTCTTTTTTAGCATCTCTTATTGTCTGCTTGCATCTCTTATTGTTTGCTTCTTTTGCCAGAGTTTGTGTTCCTTTTTATTTTCCTCATTTGGACAAGACTTCCATTTTTACAAAGAAGTCTTCTTTCCTCTAATAGCTTCTTTGACTCTGCTCATTAACCACTCTGGCATCCTTTGGGCTCTGGTGGTACCCTTTCTCATCTGTGGTATACACTCCATTTGAGCGTCTAATATTATGTTTTTAAACAATTCCCAAGACATTTTGAATGACTTGACCCTCTTGACTCTTGTCTTTCAACTTTATTTTACTAATGCCCTCATTTTTGGGAAGTTTCCCCTTTTGAAATCAAATTGACTGTGTTGGATTTTCTTGGTAATTAGACATTTACATGTATGTTTAATTTAATAACATTGTGGTCACTGCTCACAATCAGTTTGACAACACATCTCACACAAGGTCCTGGGCACCACTTAAGATTAAGTCCAGGGTCACCACCACCCTTATGAGAACAGTCCAAAGTGTTTAAATATACTTCAGTCAATTAACAATAAGATCACATTTCAGTGACTCTCCTCTACATGTGTCTTACGGTTCAAAGGAGGGTTCCTGAAATATTTATGACCTTAAATTAAACTTAGTTAAATGTCTTATGGCATGAAACATTTAACTGAATTTATTTTAAGGTCATAAATACTTAGAAGCATAAATCCATCTGTATCTGTTCTTAAGAGAAATTCCTCTTATCTTTACATTGTACAACCATGACTAGGAATGCCACAAAGAATTGGAAAAGCAAGTGCCCCTGTTTCATTGCAAATAGGTTCAAGTTGAGCAATATCCACTTGATTCTTCTTCAATCACTTTTACCGCCTCTGCCACATGCAGCGGCGTCACTAGCGGGAGTGCGGGGGGGGTGCGGACCTCTGGCGTGCGCCCTCCCAGGGGCATGGACGAGGTGGCTGGGCGTGCGTGCGCGCGCACGCGTGCACTCGATTCCAGCCACCCCGTCCATGCCCCTGAGAGGGCGCGCACCGGAGGGGCACCCAGCCGGAGAAGGCCTGGGAACACCGGCGCGCCTCCCTTGCCCCGCTGACGCTGCTCCCGGTCTTGCCCGCCCGCCTGCCTCAGAGGAGTTGGAGCAGCGGGCAACGGCGTGGGGCGGGGCGGCTCTGGGTGTCACCCCCCTCATGGTGACACCCGGGTGTGGGCCGCACCCTCCGCACCCCGGTAGTGACGCCCCTGGCCACATGTAAAACTTCCTTCCCACAAAGAGAACATAAGAAGAGCTTGCTGGATCAGGCTGCTGTCCCATCTAGTCTAGCATCCTGTTCTCGCAGTGGCCAACTAGTCAAGCAACTTACCTATTGGGATGGGTAAAGTGATGGCCAGTGCTCCAGATCCTTCCAGACAGGGCTGTAACCACAAATCTCAACATTCCCAGTGGGAAAATGATGCCATTTGCATTAGCTTCTGCCAGGGAGAAGGCCCTTTGGGCACTCACAGAAGTTTGACCCTTTTCAAATCAAACCTAGGGATGCTTTTGCTTCCCTAAGAATGACTGAGACCAGAATATGGTGATATGTTTGATTGCATGTACTGCAATTTTGTTTCTGTATTATTTTTATTCTTACTAAAGGTTACATATCCTGAAGCACTTATTTGAATACAAATTTCTGCATGCTTGCCCATGTTCCTAAAAGATGGGTTAATAATTTCAGTTCAGGATAGATTACTATTTGGGGATCGTACTTCTGAAGAATTCTGATATGTGGGCTCGGACTAATGGATTATGTTCATAAGTGGATGTCCTTCCTTTTCTATTAGCACTGTCAAAAGAACCAACTCAGCTGAACGAGTATCTCCTGGAGGTCGAAGGGAAAGCTATGGAGATTCCAAAATCAGCCGCAATCGTGCTGGATCCACAAGCAGTTCATCTAGCGGTAAAAAGAACAGTGAAAGGTAGGAAAACATCCACATGGCTCTTAAGGCTAGTTACTGTTTGTTGCTGCTGCGGTTACTAAAAGAATATTATATTCCAGGTATATGGCACTTTACAGACTGATGTAAGCAAAAAAAGAGTGGTCTGTTCCATAAGAAGGTTACAGTTTACATTTTGAAAGTGGGAGGAAACAAACAGAAAGGAATGGAATAAGTAGCAAGGTGACAAATAGGGAATGGGGAGAAGTTTGGTTTGATTAGGATTTTAATGTGAACCTAGCTAATTTGCACTTTCTGAAACAATATGTGAACCAAAACACAGGTTACCTTCGAAAGCCACATTTCTCCAGATTTTGTGCTGCAGTTCTCCAACTGAATAACCTGTGGAAAGATGTGTATATTAGGGGAAAGTATGCATAAAAATGCATATATTGGTGAAAATAACATAAAACGCATTGTATCGGGGAAAATTGCAGAAATGTGTGTCAGGCAAAATTGCATACAACATTTTTATTTTATGAGAAATTTGAATTAAATGCTGATGAATTTTCATGAGGACATTTTTTTTAAAAAAAATTGCAAATTGATGCAGAAATGTGAAGAATTGAAGATTTGAAAAAGAAGAAACAGAGAAACTGACAGATTTGTCTATTCCTGGTGATAAATGGGGTTAGGGGGAGGAATGGGAAAGGCAAGGGTAACCAGTAATGAATGTAAACAAATGTCAGCTACAAGTGGAGTGATAATTTGAGGGGAATTGCTTGAATAAACACCATCAATTTGCAGCAGGCATAGTGCTGCTCAAACAGGCTGATGCTCCTCTCCTTCCCTCCTTGCCAGACCTCCCTCCCTTTTCAACAAGGAGAAAAGGCCTTGTATTGTGGAAGGGGGATAGGGTAGCAGTTGATAAGAGGGTTCCAGTGAACACAAGAGAGGCCTGACAGGCTTCTTTGCAGGTGACAATTGATGCTTTCCTACTGTTGATCATTGATCTTGTAATAAAGCAAATATTCTTGTCAAATCCTTGCAAAATGCCTTGAGTTGTTTTGAGTGTTCAACAAAAGCACTCAGAGTGCTCAATTGTTTTTCAGAGCAATTACTTTGGTGATTTCCCAATCCCTAGTTGAAGCTACCAATCGGCAATCTTATGTGGACTTTTGAATTTAGTGGTAAACTTGCATAAAATTTCATGTTGGGGTGAATGAGGTGGTACTACATTGTTCCTGACAGACAAGCCTGCCAGAGTTCCAGGCTTATGTAGGATACTTCTTGGCAGTTGAGGGTGGTACATATGGAGAAATGAAAGTCCCAGCCATGGATATAAATGTGAAATAGGAGCAGAAATAGAACAAATTAAACCAGAACTATCACTAGAAGCTAAAATGATGAAACTGAGGTTATCATACTTTGGACACATCATGAGAAGACATGATTCACTAGAAAAGACAATAATGCTGGGAAAAACAGAAGGGAGTAGAAAAAAAGGAAGGCCAAACAAGAGATGGGTTGATTCCATAAAGGAAGCCACAGACCTGAACTTATAAGATCTGAACAGGGTGGTTCATGACAGATGCTGTTGGAGGTCACTGATTCATAGGTTCACCATAAGTCGTAGTCGACTTGAAGGCACATAACAACAACAACAAAGGAGCAGAAATATAAGGTGAAGAGAGGTTGTGAAGAAGGATGAGCTTGTCCTTCAAAGATAAGGAGATGCAGAACAGATGAAACACCTTTGTTGGGGTTGAGAAGAGGCATCACAAGCCCTCAGTGATGAGAAATGTGAATGACTTTGGTAGCAGAGTTTTGGATGGAAGAGAAATAACTGTGATGTTTCAAGGGAAGACCAAAGAATATTGTAGATGTTGTCAGGAGAACTCAAGAGCTTTCATCAGAATTTTAGCTGAAAGGATGGTGAGGAAGAAATAGATTTTTACAGTTTGTGTATAGATAAATAACATGACTTTGTGTCACTGTAAGCCATATTCCTGGTCGTGTGACTATAATTGCATGAGAGAAGAGAATGGCACTGTGCAAAATTGCCCTGCATGTGTCCCACATTGGCCCCTCCCTATGTGCTGCAGACATGACCCCCAAGGGTGAATAGCATTGGGGAGGGGCAGGGATGGAAGAGAAGTTCAGTTCAGTTTGTATTTAAAGGTGAACCTACCTAATTTGCACTTACCAAAGCAATGTGTGAACTAATATACAACCATCATTTGAAATTTGCATTTCTCCGAATTTTGCAGTGTGGTTCTCCAGCCAAGTAATGTGTAAAAAATGCATATACCAAGGTGGTATGGATAGAAATGCATATATTAGTGAAAAATAACATACAAAATGCATTGTATTAGGGGAAATTGCTTTGCAAACATATGCAGATCAGGCAGAATTGCACAGAAAAATATTCATATTAAACAAAATGCACGAACATGCTGATGAATTTTCAAAAAAGAGTTTGCAACGTGATGTGGAAAAATGGAGAACTGGACTTAAGGCTGGAAAATGAGAAGTGGAGAGAAACCAAAATTGTCAGATTTGCCCATCCCTAGGTAGGGTCCAGTGTGGGACATAGGGCTAACATAATTAGTACTCTAGTACATAGTACTCTTGGATGAAATAGATTATCTTGACCCATCCCAGTCTGGGTTCAGGCCTGGTTATGGGACTGAATCGGCCTTGGTCGTCCTGATGGATGACCTTTATCGGGAGAAGAACAGGGGGAGTACAACCCTGTTATTCTTATTTGATCTCTCAGCGGCTTTTGATACCATTGACCATGGTATCCTTCTGGGCTGACCTGGTGAGCTGGGTATTGGAGGCACTGTTTTACAGTGGTTCCGATCCTATCTCCAGGGTCGCTCTCAGATAATAGCATTGGGTGACTGTCTTTCAGCTCCCTGGCAGTTGTGCTGTGGGGTGGCACAGGTACCATCTTGTCCCCCAAGTTGTTTAACATCTATATGAAGCTCTTAGGAGCAGTCATCAGGAGCTTTGGGGTGAGGTGATGATGATACCCAGCTCTATTTCTCCGTAACATCTGAATCAGGAGAGGCCGTGCAAGCCCTGGACCGCTGCCTGGACTCTGTGGTGGGCTGGATGAGGGCCAATAAACGGAGTCTGAATCCTAGCAAGACAGAGGCACTGTGGGTTGGTGGTTCCCGACTTTGGATAATTGGTCAGTTGCCTGCTTTGGATGGGGTCATACTCCCTCTGAAAGAGCAGGTCTGTAGTCTGAGGGTGCTCCTGGATCCATCTTTGTCGCTAGAGGCCCAGGTGACCTCATTGGCTAGGAGTGCCTTTTACCAGCTTCGGCTGGTAAGACAGCTGTGGCCGTTTCTGGACCGGGATAGCCTGACCACTGTTGTCCACACACTGGTAACCTCCAGGCTGGATTACTGTAATGCGCTGTATGTGGGGCTACCCTTGAGGTTGGTCCGGAAGCTGCAGCTGGTCCCAAATGCGGCGGCGAGACTGCTCACTGGGGCAGGGTATCACCAACATGTCACCCTGCTGTTGAAAGAATTGCACTGGCTGCCCATTTGCTACCGGGCCAAGTTCAAGGTTCTAGTTTTGGTGTACAAAGCCCTATACAGCTCGGGACCAGGATACCTGAAATACCTTTCTTACCCCTTATATACCCAGTCGATCACTGCGCTCTGCAGGTGAGGGCCTCCTGCAGGTGAGGGCCTCCTGCAGATACCATCCTATCAGGAGGTTCGTTCTGCACAATATAGGAAATGGACCTTTAGTGTGGCAGCACCTACCCTGTGGAATTCCCTCTCCTTAAATATTAGGCAGGCGCCATCTCTGCTATCTTTTTGGCACCTTTTGAAGACTTTCCTCTTTCAACAAGCCTTTTAAGACGAGACCTATCCTAGTCTGCGTCTCTGTTAGAATTGCTTGTTAATATGTTTTTTAAATAATGTGTTAAACCCTTTTTTAAAAGATGTTTTTAAAGCTTTTTTAAAAAATGTTTTTAACGTTTTGTTTTAATGTATTTTAAGGTCTGTTTTTATGATGTTTTAAAGTGTTTTTAGCATTTCTGTTTGCCATCCTGGGCTCCTGCTGGGAGGAAGGGCGGGATATAAATCAAATAATAAATAAATAAATGCGTAGCTCTGTTCTCTTGTCTCACACAGTTATAATAGCATGATTCTGAACTCTTGAATAGAGCTATAGCAAATAAAGGAGGCGAAGGAGAGACAGGAATCAAAAGGATAACCAAGACTTTGTCCCTGGTGAACTGGGTGGATGCTGATTTTGTTGATTAGATACAGAGGGTCCTGAAAGAGGAGGGCTTGGGAGGAAAGATGAGCAGCTCAGTCTTATGAAAACGATGTTTCTTGATTATTTTCACAGCAAGCCTAAGGAACCGATGTTCAGTGCAGGTAACTGTTTTGCTTTCTCTATTTTTATAACTTTTGTGTGATGATACAAGCTTTTTCTAATCATGGTTTGAATTTTTGAAAGTAACTAGGCTTTCTATAGAGTTGACTAGTCAATGAAGCTTATTACTGTTTATTTCCTAAAACATGTCCTAGTTTACTTTACAGCGATCAACAAATGGCAATAAGCAGTTTCACATATTGTGGAGATAAATGTCCCTCCAACAGTTTTTAATTCCTCTACCACCTGACTGGCTCCCGATTTAGAAGTCAAACGGGGAAGGGGGGGAGCTGAGAGGAAATTGACAGGCACAGGGAGGGTTAACCACCCTCCTACTCACTGATCTTCTCCTGCTAGTGCCTGCCTGCCCCAAATATCTTAGTAATATAGGGCTGGGAAATGTGCATTTGCCAAGATAGCATCACATTTTGGGTCTCAATCCAAACTTTCTCAAGAAGGTTAAACTTAAAATCCTGCATTTAATTCATGTGAGCCTGATCTTGATCTTGTTGAATTTGGGATAGAGATGACATGGGGGAGCATCCATATCAGTGACAGATTTGGTTTTCTTTCCAAAATAGTCTTTGTTTACTTTCTACCATGCAAATGATATCATAATGATGCCTTAATATTGCTTTTAAAATAGGGCTACATGCTACTATTGCTGTGTAGAAGAAATGAACATTAAATGCAGTTCAATGAGTTAAAGAGAGCATCTGTTACAAAGCCCCTACACTAATGACCATTTTACCACATTTAATGTGTAAAATCTTCCTTACTACTTAGCACAGTCTTCATATGAAGTCCTGATTATTCCTGCTGTGAGCATAACATCCACAACTGCAGATAAAATCAGCAGTAATACCTACAGCCTTCCACGTTCAGCCTTTCTGGAAGAAATGGTTGCTGATGATGAGATGGTTCAGATGTCACTCCAAACCATGATTTGTTGTGACATCTGACCCAATGCCATCTGACAAACCATGTTTTGCAAGTGGTCACCATACTAGGAGCTGGAAGTTTGAAGCTGGTTTGTAAAGCACAATATGTGCAAAACTGCTCTGGGTTTTACCATGATTAAAAAAGAAGAAAAGTTTGGGACATTCCTCTGCCCTCGCAACCTACTGTTTGGGATGGCCATCTGGGATTATTGTGGATCATGGGGGAAGATGGAAACTGCACAAACCCATGGTTGGTTTGTACATTTCAAACAAATCATGGTCTGGAGTCTAAATTGCAGTTAGTGCAACCTGTTACATGTGAATCATCCTGTTAACCCATGGTCCATGTGAGTGCTATCTGTGGTGATTCAAACTGCTTGCATGAACCAAAAAAGGTATTACCTGAACAGGACATAACATAATATAGCTGGGGAATCCATAGAGCAGGGATTTAGGTGAGCCTGACTGTTCTTGAATACGTCTTTATCTAGCCCTTCTATCTCTGTCTCTGTAATCACAAGGGAAGCGTCGTGTGACACATTGCAAAGGTAGGTAGGCCTCCCTTCTGAAACCTCATAGCTCTCTAAGCAAACCTATTAACAAGGCAAAAGGAACTGTCTCAATAGAGATAACATATGTCTTGTGCTGCAACAACAGCTTCAAAGAAGTTCAGTTTTCCATAGGAGGACTACCATCAAGCAGGTTATAACTCCACCTATCGTCCGAAGGCAAGAATGTTTTTGAAGTCAAGACTAGGGGCGTCAGGCCCCTCCCACTCTCCAGTTCATTCTTGCCTTCGTCAATTCAAGTTGGATATATAGCTTAGCGTCTAGATAAGTTTTTGTGTATTTGTGTGACAGGGTGTGGAGGTTTTGTGTGTGTATTCCATTTTATTTCCTTCCCTCTGTCTTTTACTTTAGAGTCTGTGGGACTGACTGTACTTTGTTTGTCTTTGTACTTAAGGGGGATCCCCTTTTTGTCTATTTTTTCCCTCAGTCCCTAGCTATTTACTGGGAGACCGTGGCTGCGGTTCTCCCTTCCTAAGGCGGCGGACGCAGCCTTGTTACGGGAGTTTGCGGCTGCAGCTCCCTGCCTAGCCGAATGGCGATTCTGGGAGACCACAGCTGCGGTTCTCCCTTCCTCAGTCGGCGTACGCAGACTTACTCCAGGAGCTTGCGGCTGCAGCTCCCTGCCTAGCCGAACGGCGATTCTGGGAGACCGCGGCTGCGGTTCTCCCTTCCTCAGCCGGCGGACGCAGACTTAATCCAGGAGCTTGCGGCTGCAGCTCTCTGCCTTGCGCCACTGCTCTTTTTTCAACTCGCCGCCTATTTTCGCGGCAGCTCCCTTAGTTTTTTCTCCAGAGCCTGCGGCTACGGCTCTTTCTACTTTCAGTGTCCCTTTCTGGTTGGGCTGCCCCGCCTCCCCCGGCTCGTTCTGCGGCATTTTAAATCTCGCCGCGACTGCCTTCGGAGCCTGCGGCTGCGGCTGCGGCTCCTTATTCCCCTCACTTGCTGAGTCTGTCCCGCGGCTGTAGAGATCTGGCTTGCTCTCTAAGCCGTGATCGCGCTTCTCAGCCCCGCGGCTCCAGAGCGTTTTTTGAGGCCGTTTTTTGAGCTCGCTGGTGCTCCCCTGTGACTGCCATTGCTTCTTCATCGCCCCAAGCCTTTCTGATTGGCCAATTTTCCTGCTCTTTTCGCAGGCGCCATTTTGTTCCTCCCCCTTTTTTCCCGCCCTTTCTGTTTGGTCCTTTCCATAGTAAACAATTCTGTTCTAGGCCTTTTCTGTCAGTTTCTGCCTTTTCTGTCAGTTTCTGTGTGTATGCTGCAGAGCAGAACCTCTATAATCCTGCTATAAGTTCTTCAACACAAACTGCTGCCTGAAGCTGACTATTGAAGCTGTTTCGTGTATCCAGCCTAGTTGGAACTGTACATTCCTCCCCATCCATGGCCGTGTGCAAAGCCTGTTTGGAACTGTGCATTCTGCCCCATCCGTGGCCGTGTACCAAGGCTGTTTGAAATTGTACATTCTGCGTATACTCAGGCTGTCTGGAACTGTACATTCTGCCCCATCCGTGGCCGTGTACCAAGGCTGTTTGATCTGTACATTCTGCCCCATCCGTGGCCGTGTACCAAGGCTGTTGATACTGTACATTCTGCCCCATCCGTGGCCATGTACCAGCGCTGTTGAAATTGTATATTCTGCTCCATCCGTGGCCGTGTACTTAGCCATCTGAGCCGGTGCATTCTGCCCCATCCGTGGCCGTGTACTGAACCCCCTAGAAAATATATGATGGCGGAACAGCCAGCGACAACTCAGGCAACCAAGCCGAAACAATCTAAGGCGGCCAAGCATAAGCACACCAAAGCAGTTGCCAAAACTAAACATCTATCCAGCCACAGCACAACCAAGCGGCCATGCTACGTCTCTGTTCCAGTTTCCGAGGGGGTGGGCCAGGAACAGTTAACGAATCTATTTCACTCTCTGACTGCTTCCTCCTCCGAGGAGGACTTTGCTGGGTTTCCTGACCAACCAGCAGCCAGCCACCCTCCTCCCATATTACCACCTAGGGCTTATTCATCTTCACAGCCTGCTGAGCCGTCCATAACGTCACCTCTGCAAGCACAACCATCTACCTCACCGGGGCTGCAGCTGTCTCATGAGTTCATATCACAACTACAAGACATGCTGTCGTTCTTCACTCAAACACAGTCACCGTCACAAGTCATCGCCATTCCTCAGCGCAGTGTGGACCACTATGTACGCAATGAGGCAGATCCATCATGCTCTCCAAATCCTTTTGACATTGCCAGGGGCAGGTTTGTTGATGACGTTTCTTGTGGGGAGGAGTCACCATTTGCTGTGCAAGCCGAAGGAGACGAATGGAGTGATCATTCGGAACATGAGGAGGATACATCTTATCGCCTGTTTGATGCCTTAGATTATCAGCCCCTTGCTCGCAGAGTATTGAACACCCTTGGTCTCCAATCTACACAACCTGCAGCTGCCACTCCCGCTATTAAAGGGGCCAGGATCTTGAAATCCCCCACACCAGCAGAGCACTACCTTCCTGTGCCAGATCCTATTGCTAAACTGACCAAGGACGAATGGTCTCATCCATTACAAACACACCGTTTTAACGCCCTTGCGGACAGACTTTACTCTTTGGCTCTGGACTTTACAAGCAGACTGGCCGTCCCTGGCATAGACGAGCCAATCTCCAGTCTAGTCTCTAGATCCCTTTTGCCGAGGGAAGGAGATTCATCTTTAAAGGACGCCGCTGAGCGGAGGCTGGACTTTGCCTTACGCAAGAATCATGAGGCCACTGCTTTCTCCATACGAGCCTCTGCATCAGCTTCCATCTTTTCCAGGGCAGCGATGATGTGGTTGGATGACCTCTTAGATGATCCTAATCCCGATCCTGTCTCTCTGAGGAGGTCACTGATGAAATTGCGCAAGACAGCGGCTTTTGTGGCTGATGCCACCTTGGACGCAAATCAGCTGGGAGCACGAGCTATGGCAGCTCAGGTAGTCGCTTGACGGACCCTCTGGCTTCGTCACTGGCAAGCGGACTCTACAGCCAGAGTTAATTTATCAAGGGCACCATATTCCGGCTCATTACTCTTCGGCGAGGAAGCCCTAAAGGGAGTGCTTGTTGACCCCAAGGATGCTTGAAAGCCTGTCCTGGCCACTGTCAGGAACGTTGATCGCAGGCCTTTCAGACGTTTCACCTCATACCGCACGACCCAGCCCTTTCGAGGAACGCAGCCCGGGGGACGAGGCCGCGATTTCCGAACCTATGATTTCCATTCCTCCAGGGGAGTCTGGAACAGACGTTTCCCAGGCAGAGGTCAGTACCAGGGGCGCAGAGGTACCTCAACGTCCTCATATAGGGGAGGGTCTCGCCAGCACAGACAGTACTGATGCGATACCGGTTGGGGGCAGACTGCTTCTGTTTGGAGACCATTGGCTGCGTCTGACTCAGGTCGCCTGGATCAGAGATCTTTTTTGTTATGGCTATGCACTAGAGTTTTCGGCAATTCCTCCAGACAGATTTCATCCCTCCCCTTGTCCCAGGGCACCAGCCAGGCACTGCATCATGCAGACAGCCATACATCACCTCTTGGACACAGCGGTGATAGAGCCAGTCCCTACAACAGAGAGGTCAGAAGGGGTGAACTCCCTCTTATTTGCTGTGCCCAAACGAGATCTGTCATGGAGGGCGGTGTTGGACCTCAAGTTCATCAACCGTTTCGTAAAGTATCACAGGTTCATAATGGAATCCCTCCACTCCATTACAGAAAGCCTTCAAGAAGGAGACTTCCTGGCTTCTATCGACCTAAAGGAAGCGTATCTCCATGTGCCTATTTGCATAGCCCACAGAAAATTCCTTCAGTTTGCTTTTGGCCCCCAGCATTTTCAATATCGAGCGATGCTTTTCGGCCTCTCATCTGCCCCGAGAGTATTTACCAAGGCCTACGGCTGGCTAGTCAATTTCGACAAAAGCCATCTCCAACCAACCCAATGCCTACAACATCTAGGGGCGATGTTGGACACCCTGCAGGCGATGGTGTTCCTGTCTCCAGACCGCATAACTGCTATCACAGACATCTCACAGTCTCTGATGCACCACGCAACTGCAGACGTCATGCTTCTAGCCAGGGCTCTCGGAATGTTGGTGTCCACCATCCATATTGTGCCATGGGCTCGAGCTCATACTCGCCAACTCCAGTGGGCTTTGTTGCCGTTTCAGCAGGACATTGCCAGATCAAATCATCGAGCAATTCCCTTGAGCCCTGCACTGCGTCTTTCATTCTGCTGGTGGACGAGGGTCCCACATCTCACCCAGGGCACTCTGTTCAGAGAACCCCACAGGACTGTTGCCAGTCTCCTTGGCTAGGGAGCCCACTGCAACTCCCAGTTCGTTCAGGGGGTTTGGACCACAGCAGAGCAGACTCAGAGCATCAATTGGCTGGAACTGAAGGCTGTCCACTTAGCTCTGCTCTGTTTTCAGTCTCTGTTCCACTTGGACCATGTTCTTATTCGAACGGACAACACGTGTGCCAAATCTCATTTAAACAGGCAAGGGGGGACCAGGTGCCGTCCTCTGCAGAACCTAGCTTCCCTCATATTCGACTGGGCAGAGCAACATCTGCAATCCTTAAAAGCAGAACATCTCAGAGGAATATGGAATGTGACAGCAGACTGGCTCAGCAGACAACAGGTCTTTCCGGGAGAATGGAAACTTCATCCAACCATTTTCCATCTTCTCCAGTGTCGGTTCGGCATCTTCTCAGTCGATCTATTTGCCTCCAGTCACAATTGCCGGCTACCCAGGTACTTCGCTCGATACCTGGACACGACAGCGGAAGCGGTGGATGCCCTATCGCTACCGTGGCCGGATGGCCTATTGTACGCCTTCCCTCCAATACCACTGTTAGCCAGAACCTTGAGAAAGGCACGACGCGAGAGGGCCAAACTGGTTCTGATAGCTCCATATTGGCCCTGTTGACCGTGGTTTTCGGATGTCCTTGCCATGTCAGTGACAGACCCTTGGACGCTCCCGGTCAGGCCAGACCTCTTATCCCAGGGCCCAATTGGCTCAAGCTAACAGCGTGGCTTTTGAACGGGGAGATTTAAGGTCTGCTGGCCTGTCTGACGCTGTTATTGACATTATCTTGACCTCAAGACGACCATCCACCACCCGTATATATCAACATACTTGGGTGGCATTCTCCAGGTGGTGTCAGTCCCAGCACCTCGATCCTTCCCAGGCCACAATACAACAGGTGCTGCAATTCCTTCATAGGGGCCTCCTGATGGGACTTAGACCCAACACCTTACGTAGACATGCGTCCACTCTGTCGTCCATTCTCTCGGTGTCCTCCGCTGGTGCTCCTATTGCCTCGCACCCGTTCATCAAACGTTTTCTGAGGGGAACTGCGTTACGCTCACCGGCTGTATTCCACCGTTTTCCCTTATGGAGTTTGTCGAAGGTCCTACAGGCTTTACAACGCCCTCCGTTCGAGCCCCTTAGGACTGTGCCTTTACATCTGTTGTCATTCAAGGTCCTGTTCCTGATCGCGATCACCTCTGCGAGACGAGTTTCGGAACTGGGCGCATTGTCTTCTGCCCGCCATCGCTGTGTCTTTCACAAGGACTCTGTTGTGCTGAAAACTGATCCTTCCGTCCCAAGGTCAATTCAGTTTTCCATTGCAACCAGGACATTGTTCTTCCTTCATTTTGTCCGAATCCTACCCATCCTCTAGAGAAGGCTTGGCATTCATTGGATGTTCGGAGGGCTCTCGACACCTACCTGTCTAGGACCCAGGATATACGACGAACTGAGTCTTTGTTTGTATCCTTTCATCCACGTTCTGTGGGGGATAAAGTAGCTAATTCCACCTTATCCCGCTGGTTGCGTGCATGTATTACCTTAGCCTATGAGTCCCTTAAGCTTCCAGTTCCAGCTAGTATAACAGCTCATTCCACTAGGTCAGCGGCCACTATGGCTGCTTTTGCTACCAACGCTCCTGTTGCTGATATTTGCAGAGCTGCTGTTTGGTCTACCCCACACTCGTTTATAAGGCATTACAAAATAGATTGTTATGCCTCTGCTGATGCCTCTTTTGGCAGACGAGTGTTGCAACAGGTTCTTAATGATGATTAGGATGTGGGTGGTCCCTCCCTGTTATGGGCTGCTTTGGTACATCCCGCTTGATGGCAGTCCTCCTATGGAAAATGGACCATTTGTCTCACCTGAAGGGTGATTTTCATAGGAGGACTGCCATCACGACCCTCCCAGTTGGAGGATACCTAGATATTTTTGGATTTTTTTTCATATATTCCTGTTACACTATTATATTAGATTTACTAGTGAAGTCAAGACTACTATTAATGTTATATCGCTACGTTAGAGTCATATTATTATGATTATTGCTATTGTGTTGTGTCTTTGCTGGTAGGCCCGTTGGCCTTTTCTCCTGCATTTTTAGATATCTCTCTTTGGACTCGCTGCGAATGAACTGGAGAGTGGGAGGGGCGTGACGCCCCTAGTCTTGACTTCAAAAACATTCTTGCCTTCGGACGATAGGTGGAGCTATAACCCGCTTGATGGCAGTCCTCCTATGAAAATCACCCTTCAGGTGAGACCAATGGTCCATTTCTTGTGATCAAAGTTCTTGCAGAGCATCTACTGGGTTCTAAGCCTTGTAGAATTTAATCCTAATGGATTTTCACACAGATTTTTAGTTGATCTGGTCAAATGAATGGTCATGAAAAGATACAAAAGTTAAGAGAGCTATATGGCAACACATGAATGTATCATTGTGTGATAATAGTTGCTTGGCACTTCAACTGAAAAGCCATGTGATAGAGCCTGCTCTATATAGTTTGTTTGGTTAGCATCCTAATGTGTTCCTAAAAAAGCATTTGGTTCTAGAGTGGTATTGCAGTGCTTGTTCACATCCTGAATTGTCCCTGGTAGATCATAGACTTAACCTGAGTTGCCAACAACCAATGTGCAGTGGCTAACAGATATTTCAATGCTGTTAACGTATTAGGTTGTATCCAGTTGTGCCCCTCTGCTCATTGAAGGCTGTTGGATCCAGAGGCATATATGAATAATAATGGGTGGGCGGAAAGCAATTTTAACTGATTTCTTCCTTCTCTGCAGGTCCCTGACACCCCTTCCTCTGAATCTGCTTCACAGGGTTTGGGAAAGTCTCCAGATAGTGTTAGAGGGAGTGCAGGAGACTGCAGCAGAAAGGAGGAATTAGTAAAAATCACCTTCCTCCTCCTCCTGTTCATGGAAGCCTCTTTTGGAGCAAAGAGCTTTCCATGAGCAGAGGGATACCATTGGATATAGCCCTATATTAATGTCAAATTAGGTTTGATGGATGATGTTGGGAGTGCTTGTTAATAATTAACATATAACCAAATTGTAATCTATGCACATTTTTTGTTCGTGTAAACAGATTTGTGTTGCATTATACAAATGGTTTATTCATAACTAATTTGCCATTAATCTGCATCTCTGAAATTTTATATAAGGCTAAATTCTTAATCATTGGTTAATCTGTGCTTATGAACCATATTGTTGAACAAGGCATATACAACTAATTCTGCAACATTTTATGGAAGTAATTTGAGGTGATGCTGGTCTCAAGCTTTCTGCCATTCTCATGGCATTCAGTGTTACTTTTCTGTTCTGTTTGCAAGCTGTTCTTGCAGTATTACAGTAATACTGCAGGTGCTTTATTTAAAGTTTAACGATTGGTTTTTGTATCCAGTGGCTTCACTTCCATAACCCAGTATCTTCTCTTGCAGTTTGTTATTCGAAGACACTTGCCATCTGTTGTTCTTCATGAGTCTTTGAATACTAAAGCAGAAAAGCTTACATAGCTATTCAAAGTGGTACAGGACATGTCACTGTCCAGATCAACCTACCAGAATAGTGTAATTAATATATATAAATTCCATATACCTGTTACAAAATGATGGCCTGGACAGTAAATTTAGCTAGATGTTTGCCTGGAAAGGATTGTTATTCATTCTTGGCATGTGACTGATAGCAAGGTTTGTTTAGGCTAATTGTGTGTTCTCAGGACTAGAGTTTCCACAGCTCAATACCTTGATTCTAAGCATTTGTACCAGTAATGTCCTAGCAATAAAAGTATAATGTTGTGAAGTGTAGTGATCTAGTGATGCAATAATTGCTGCTCATCCATCTAAGCATTTATTTGCTTGCATAGTAAATGTTAGGATCAGATTAGAAATCTGGCAGTTTTCCCAAAGGCAACTGTTTCACAATGTTTGCATGCATCGTACAATTAGTGGTTGTGTGTTTAACCTAAGTGGATATATAATATATTCCAGAAGAACAATACAGTAGCAAACATTCGTATTAAAATCTAGTCCTCAAATCACATGGGCCCCGTGCAGATGTAGCCCTGCCAGTGGTTGAGAATTAGAAGTCAGACAATTCCTGTCCTTCCCAGTGCCAAGTCACCCCTTCTTCCCTGGCTTTAACTGTGATTTAGGGCAGGGGTAGCTGAAGTGGTGCCCTCTATATCTGTTGGACTACAACTCCTATCAGCCCCAGGCAACATGGCCAATGACAGAGATGATGGGAGTTGTAGTCAAAAACATCTGTAAGGGCACCACATTGACTACCACTCGTTTAGGGTTTCACCGGCATGATGCTAACCCTGATTATCCCTCTTAACTAGGCTTTGAAATCTGCCTTGTGTTTAAGTCCTGATTAAGACTGGAAACCTGGTGAGCAGAACCATGGTTAGCATTGGTGTAGATATAACATTCAATCTTCATTAACACTATGGAAGGATAGGAGCAAAATTTGCACCAGGGTCAGCCACTATAAACTCACATCCGGCTCCCAGGCTTCTCACCATGCTTAGGAGACTGGCAGCATTACATCACCACTGGGCCTTAACATTAACTAGTCCCATAGTTTCTGATAAGTAAATGGTTTGTGAATTGTAGTCTGTATGACACTCGAGCTTTCGATATGTGCTACATAGTCCATCACTTTTAAGTACAGATGTGTGTTTTGCTTCTTGATGTAGGGGTAGAAATTTAGCCAACTGTAACTGCCCATACAACTCTACCATTATTCCAGCTAATCATTACATACTTCCCTTTTTCATGCACACCAGGAAAGTACTTTAGTAACTGCTTGTTTTCAAAGTATCTCCAACAATATGTATCAAGTGTAACATACAGCTTTGCACTGGGATACAAATGTTAAGCCTGCAGTTATGTGTTTGCTTCAGCACAGCTTTTTATTTTTCCTTAAAAAAAAAATTAAAGGGTTTCAAGTTTGTTAAACTGCAAATACGTTCCTGTCAAAACTGCGTTGCTGGTTTAAAAAAAACAAATCGCAAATCACTGCAACAACTGTTAAGTTATTAGCTAGTAATGTTGTTTAGTGAATTCTGATTGGAACTGGACTGACAACATATAAATTCTGTTGCTTCGTCCATTAAAATAAAGCCCTACCTGTTTTTTTAAATTCTAAGACTGTGGCTTTTTTAAAATGGTGTTTGACAATCCTTAGTAGTACTTTAGTAGACCTAAATTCTTTCACTGATTTACATAACATTATTACTTCTGCCCTTCCATTTTCTTTACATCCATGATTATTTCATTTAGTAACTCTACTGGTATCATTGACTCCAAAACTGCCTGATTTGGATGAGAACAAGGCTGGATCCCTTGATCTGCCAGTGGAGCAGCAGGAGACAGCAAGTTCTGAACCTCGAAAAGCTTCACCAGCTGTTCACAAGAAACCTCATTTGGCTTTGCCATTTGCTAAAAATCCTAGTCAGACCATCATATCATTTCCTAGATCATCCAGTTTTCTAAGCCCCATGAAGTCCCCAAGTCAGTACTTCCAGATCTGTTACTAAATTAATGTTTTCTTGCATGGATACCTCACTTACAACACCATCTACTGGAGTATTTCTGGTGTTAATCATGTTTACTTAATGTCAGGGAGCTCAGATCTGTAATTCTTTTGTTTTTTCTCTCTGTGTTGTCATTGTTGCTATTTCTGTTTTAAAACTTGCTCATTTTTTTACATGTATTCCAGCATAGTTCTTTTAATAATTGTTTGTCTTTACACTAAAATGCAGTGGATGTTAAAAATCATAGATGCTGATATCCAGATGATGTAAATATGCAATGAAAATAAATAAAATAATTTTAAGTGGCATTTTTGTGTTAACTGTAATCTTTGGGGTTTCTTCCTTAGTCTTTTAAAGAGATTTAAAGCTGAAAGGAACTTCATGCGTATAACTAATTAAACCAAGCTTTGGTTGCTGGGGGGGAAAGACACTATTCGTCCCTCAATATAACCTGAAAATATCATTAGACAAAATATTAATGGACTGGGATAGATGATGAAATATGTGATTGATAACTCTCTCTGTGTGTAATTCTTTTAATATTTCTGACCTTTCTGTAGAGGAAGGATATGTTAAAATGTTTCTGCGTGGACGTCCTGTTACCATGTACATGCCCAAAGATGAAGTGGAATCTTACAATTTGGAAGCAAAAGCAGAACTGCCAACCAAAAGGCTAAAACTGGAATGGGTGTATCCTTTTTTGATGGTGGCATGTTAAGCTACTTATTTCTTGGGTTCTGTTGTTTAAAATGTATCTCTGAAGGTTATTAATCTAAGCAGGCATCTTGATTATTTTTGGAAACTATCACAATTTCACCAATAAAGCAATCAAATGAGCGTTAGTATGAAACTTCACATATTTATCTCATTAAGCAGCTCCAGGAAGGTTTCAGTTAAATGTAGCCTGAAGGTTTATGTTTGAAGCAAGTTAATTATCACACGATTAAATTAGGCATATTACAGAAAAGTAGGGTGCTATGGTTACTAATTATAATGTATTTAAACAGCTTTGCTCCGTTACTGACTTATCAAAGGGTATTTATATATATCTGCGGTTTTAAGGAATACAATTATTAGAAAAAGTACCACGATTTTCATTAAAACCATTTAAACCTTATAAATGCAGCCATCATTTTTGTCACCTTCTACCCAGAAAGACAGATTATGCTAGCTTCCTTCTTTTTATTTGCTCCTAGAATTATATTTAAGATTCTGTTCTATGCTCAAGTCAATGCTGGATAATTTATGTTTACACAGATCTGAAGCAGTGTTCTAGAGTAGGGGTTGCCAACCTTTTGGGGTCCATGGGCACATTTGGAATGTGCCTTGGGTGCACATTCTCTCTGGTCACTTTTCCAACTTCCTTCAGCTCTGTGAAAAGTAGTAATCACCATCACCATTTAAAGACAAAGTGGGGGGCGGGGCGGGAATATGCCGAGGTTTCATAGATACCAGGCGTAGCCATGAAGGGTGCCAGTTCATTCACAGATGAGATGTTGGCAACTCCAGCTCTAGAGTCTAGCTATGCCATGTGAAACGGAAGACAAAAGTAGAAATGCCAGACTGTGCCAAGGTTGGGGAGCCTCTAGCCAGCAGGCCTAATTAGGTCTGCCAGGTCTCACCATTTGGCCTGCCTGGCCATGTTGGCCAAGCTATGCCCATCTGTCCTACACCTGACATCAGGTGTTTTCAGGCCAATGAGTTTTGTGCACAGTTCTTTGCAAATACAATCAGCTGATTGTGTGGCCCAAAAGGGTGACCTTGCCATTATTGTGATGTAAGGTGATTGACAGGTGGGTGGTTCTGCCTACTTGTCAAACATGGCCTGCAGGGTTGGGGGAGCTAAGGTTCCAGTTCTCCACCCCTGCTGTGTGCTATAGACAGACATGTGAGGCTTCCAGCTCCAGTGCAGAAGTACCATGGGTTTGGCACCACATGATACAAACAAAAAGGCCTGGTCTTTAAAAAATTAATTAAAAGGACATGTTGAATTAACTGGATTCAAAACTACAAGCCAGATGTACTGAATTTTTAGAAAGAAGAGTACCCCAATTCTGAAGAAAGTAGGCATATTCTTTTTGCACAGGCTTCTGGCATGTGGCTGAGAGCAGAGTCACTGGGTGTGTCTGAGTGTTTCGAAATTCTGGATGAAATACCTTATTTAAGAGAGTCAGATCTTTTATTTAATTAAAAGCTTTCAAGTTCAATCTCTTTTTTAAAAAAGATTAAAATCTTTTTTAAAATACGTGCACGCACACACACACACACACACACACACACACACGGGTTTCCTTCTTGGGCCTGGAACAGGCTCCCTTTCCTACTTGTCAGGCTGTTTCCCTCTCCTTGTGTGAGCGAATTTTGTTATTCATATTGCTAGTAAAAGTCTGTCAAGTATGAAGGTCAGCACAGAGGATAGGATGAAAGCTTCTAATCTTTTTCCTGTCCTTTTGAAGCCATTCCATCAGCCAGAGCAAGGTGAGAGCTGCACGGTCAGGCCTCCTTTTCCAACCTTACATACGAGGCTGCCTTATACTGAGTCAGACCACTGGTCCATCCAGCCCAGCATACTCTATGCTCACTGGCAGCGGCTCCCCAGCGTTTCAGACAGGGGACTCTCCCAGCCTTTTTCAGTCAGGAAGTGTTTTTTTTTAAAAAAATCTGTATACTAGGGTAAAATATGCATAAAGATGAAAATGATATACAAAAATATGTTATATAAGGGAAATTGCTTTGCAAAAATGTGGATATTGTGTAAAACTGCATACAAAAATGTGTATATTTGGAGAATTTTGCCCTAAAATGCCGATGATTTTTATGAGTATTTTTTTTTAAAAAAAAAAATTTACACCAATGTGGAAATGTGTAGAACTGGATTTAAGATTGGGAAAACAAAAAACAGAGAGAAACCAAAATTGACAGATTTGTCCATACTTGTTCACTGGGAAAGTTCCAGCCTCTTGCTTGAAATAGAGGCCTTCCCATCTCCTCACTTGGTAGGAGAATCCATTGCAAGTAACTTACTCTCTTTTTCAGTAGTGTAGTGGCAAATTCAGAAGTGCAGGCTTCTTTTATGATAATCACAGCCACCACCCCTTCTAAGATTATACAATCTTACTCCCCTGTCTCTCTCCCGACAGAGGTCATCATACAGGGCGACCAAGGCTGTTTCCATGCCAAAACCAGGCCTGAAACCCGACTGAAATGGATCCAGATAATTGGTCTCATCCAAGAGTGTCTGGAGCTGGCCTGCCACCACTCGTTCAAGGACCTTTCCTAGGAATGGAACATTTGCTACCGGCCTATAGTTATTAAGATTTTCTGGGTCCAGGGAGGATCTCTTCAGGAGTGGTCTCACTACCGCCTCTTTCAGGCAGCCAGGGACCACCCCCTCTCACAGAGAGGTATAAATCACTTCCCTGGCCCAACCGGCTGTTCCATGCCTGCTAGCTTTTATTAGCCAAGAAGGGCAAGGATGCAGCACAGAAGTGGTTGCATGAACCTGTCCAAGCTTTATTTATTATTAAATTGATATCGTGTCCTACCTCCCAGTAGGGAGCCCAGGGCAGCAAACAAAAACACTAAAAACACTATAAATCATCATAAAAATAGACTTTATAAAATATTAAAGCAAAGCATCTTTAAAAACATGTTAAAAGAAAACATCATTAAAAACATCTTTAAAAAAAAGCTTTAAAAACATTAATTCCATAAGTTCAATAGGGCCCCAGGAGGGAGTTCCACAAAACAGTCATTCATTGGTGATCACTCGTCGCCAAGTAAGATTGTCTTCCAGGAAAAGGTCTTTAACAGTGGGTCCGTAAGTGACTGTGGAGATCAATTCTGGATCCACATAGCCTCCCACAGACATAGGTTTCCAGATGGAAGATGGTCACGATGAGGATTTGCTTGACGTGCCTTCCGCTTAGCTCGTTCGTCCCTTTCGCCCACAGCCCTTTCGCCCTTTCACAGCCACCACCTCTTCTAAGATTATACAATCTTCTAAGATGATAGAATAATCTAGCCAGACGTGAATGCTGCTTTTTGCTTCTCTACCCTTGTTAATGCCTTCTCCCCCAACAACAGATGTCCCTAGGAGCTAATCAGCATGAAAGGGGAGTGTTAGCTACTGAGAAGAGTCTTCTCCATGGTTGACTTTCCTTCTTTCCTTCTGATTGGCACCAATCAGCAGGGAAGGACAAGGAAGCATGTTAGAAGACTCTTCTCAGTGGCCAACACACTCCCCTTTCATGCTGATTGGCTCGTAGGATGCTGGAGTCATGGGGACCCTGCTGGGATGTGGCTCCCAGAAAAGTAAGAGGTCTAAGACCCCCTGAGACTCTGAGCAACTACAGCCTAGCTGTTTCTGCCACTTGAAACTGAACTCACTTCAACCTATAGGAAGGACTCCCAGCCACCAGATCTGATGTTCCATGCCATGTCTGTTGACTTGAGACATAGTGCAAAAGAATGTTCAGGGAAAGCCTGTTCCTTGAAAAGGAATATCTCTCCACAATTCACCAGGAAATGGAACAATGGTCAGTTACTTCACTGGAGATCTGGTGTAAACAGCACCAGATGCTCCTGAAAAACAAACTGGTGAATACTCCAAGAATCTTGGACCCCACAGTATTGGGCCCAAAGTATCACATTAAATGCCACTCACAATTTTGGAACTGTTGCATAATTTTGGAACTGTTACATCTTAACTAAGATGCCAGCTATGGCTATAGGGGTCGGGACTGTCGTAGCAACCTGTACCTCTTACCAACAGGTGAAACTGTGTATTTCATTGCGTCGGTTGTTGTATTGTACAATGTTGAAGAGCAGCATCAGCGACATTACACTGGTCACAATGATGACGTGAAGTGGTAAGCCATTTGGCAGTGATAACTTGAAAATAAAACTAGATAAGCTTACTTGGTGACAGCTAAACTACAGTGCCGTCCCTTGGGGCGCTGGACCTGCATGGTTGGACTCACTGACATTGTGTTATTTTGATTTTCCAACAGTGCAATGCCTAAGTAGGAATGGGATAACAGAAATGAACTTATTCATACCTTACTCATTATTCATGGCATGAATTTTGAAATGGAATTAAAAGTTGAAATGAATGGGTCCCATTTTATTCACTTTTTCAGTCATTCCAAAACAAATGTACACCCCGCTACTACATGTTGCTGATGCTGATTAGAAACCTTGTGAGTTTATGGCTGAAATGATATTTAAATTGTGGGATTCCTGGCTAGCAGCTCACAATCTTAACTACTCCCGTGGGGCTGGAGAGCAAGAAAGGAGCTTCTTTATCAGAAAGAGGACCTAGGACCATTGGGAAAGCTACACTACTGCCCCCTAGGATTAACATCAAGGAAATAGGGAGCCCAACCTGGCCCTTTCCACAGGCCAGAGAAGGAGTGACTTCATGGAGCCTACTGCTACCTTGAAAGAACACTCGGCTCCAACTCCTCTTGCTCTGCTACTGCAGAAGCAAGTGGAGTACCTCCTTTCCTGGTGTGTCTTGTCTTTTTAGTTTGTAAGCCTGATACAGAGCCTTTCTCCTTTCTTTTTCTTTAATTGATGTTACCCACTTTGGAAGACAATTGTCTGGAAAGCTGAATAACAATACAGTAAATAAGATAATACCTCACAGCAGCTCTCATTACCAGCTATGCATGATTACAAGAAGTGGAACAAAGAGTATTGACGTGATCATACCTTTAGATCTCCATAGTTTATGCTTTTAGTGTTTAAATTTGTTTGGTACTAGAGGATAGTGTGGGTTGGGATGGGGCAAATTTGAGCATTGGTCATGGAAATTAAATTACCGAATTTGAATAGAAAGTTAAATTGTTTTTGAAAAGCAATTGCAAAATACTGTAATTGTTTGCACCCTTCATTGTCTTTGTAACGCTAGTATTTAAATACTAGACATGAAAATGAGTGTTTCCATGTGCATTCCAATAAATGTTTCAGAAAACATCCAGTCCAGAGTGTTCAGAATTCTTTTAGCTTGCATTGTGAGCAGTGCTTGTAAATATGCAATTTGACAGAAGGGCTTTTTCCCCCCAGCCTAGCTGTTCATCCTGACAGGATCACCATAGCAACTGGTCAGGTTGCAGGAACATCTAAGGATGGAAAAGTAAGTCAACTTATTGTTCATGTTCAAAATTTTGTTTCCTAGAAACGTGGTAGTTTTTATGATGTGCTTCTTGTGGTTGTTGTGTGCCTTCAAGTTGATTTTGACTTATGGATACCCCAGGAACTGGCAACCTACAATAGAATCTGTTATAAACCACCCTGTTCAGATCTTGTAAGTTCAGGTCTGTGGCTTTCTTTATGGAATCAATCCATCTGTCATTTGGTCTTCCTCTTTTTCTATTCCCTTCTTTTTCCCCCCAGCATGATTGTCTTTTCTACTGAATCATGTTTTGACCTGGCACCGAAAAGAGAACAGTGTTGGCTCCAGGTGCACCTCATCAGGGAGATCATTCCATAATTTGAGGGCCATCACTGAGAAGGCCCTCTCCCTTCTTGCCAGCCTCCCAGCTTCCCTCCGAGTAGGCACCTGCAGGAGGGCACTGGATGTTGAGCATAGTGTACAGGTGGGTTTGTATCGGGAGAGGTGTTTCATCAGGAGAAATAGAGCTGGGTGTCATCAGCATACTGATGGCAATGCACTCCAAAGCTCTGGATGACCGCACCCAACAGTTTCATGTAGATGTTGAACAGCATGGGGAACAGAAATGACCCCTGCGGAACCCCATACTGGAGAGTCCAGGGTGCCAAGCGATGTTCCCCAAGCACCACCTTCTGAAGCCGACCCGCCAAGTAGGAGCGGAACCACCGCCATGCAGTCCCTCAACTCAGCCAGTCTTCTCAGGAGGATACCATGGTTGATGGTATCAAAAGCCGCTGAGAGATCAAGGAGAATCAACAGAGTCATACTCCCCTGTCTCTCTCCCGACAGAGGTCATCATACAGGGCGACCAAGGCTGTTTCCATGCCAAAACCAGGCCTGAAACCCGACTGAAATGGATCCAGATAATTGGTCTCATCCAAGAGTGTCTGGAGCTGGCCTGCCACCACTCGTTCAAGGACCTTTCCTAGGAATGGAACATTTGCTACCGGCCTATAGTTATTAAGATTTTCTGGGTCCAGGGAGGATCTCTTCAGGAGTGGTCTCACTACCACCTCTTTCAGGCAGCCAGGGACCACCCCCTCTCACAGAGAGGTATAAATCACTTCCCTGGCCCAGCCGGCTGTTCCATGCCTGCTAGCTTTTATTAGCCAAGAAGGGCAAGGATCCAGCACAGAAGTGGTTGCATGAACCTGTCCAAGCTTTATTTATTATTAAATTGATATCGTGTCCTACCTCCCAGTAGGGAGCCCAGGGCAGCAAACAAAAACACTAAAAACACTATAAATCATCATAAAAATAGACTTTATAAAATATTAAAGCAAAGCATCTTTAAAAACATGTTAAAAGAAAACATCATTAAAAACATCTTTAAAAAAAAGCTTTAAAAACATTAATTCCATAAGTTCAATAGGGCCCCAGGAGGGAGTTCCACAAAACAGTCATTCATTGGTGATCACTCGTCGCCAAGTAAGATTGTCTTCCAGGAAAAGGTCTTTAACAGTGGGTCTGTAGTGACTGTGGAGATCAATTCTGGATCCACATAGCCTCCCACAGACATAGGTTTCCAGATGGAAGATGGTCACGATGAGGATTTGCTTGACGTGCCTTCCGCTTAGCTCGTTCGTCCCTTTCGCCCTGTACTCGCGCTTCTTCAAAGTCCATAGCACCTTTCATAATGGCCGACCTCCAATTGGGACGCTCATGGGCCAAGGCTTCCAAGTTCTTGATGCTTTTGTTACTTTTTTTAGATTAGCTTTAAGAACATCTTGAAACCTCTTTTGCTGTCCACCGATATTTGGTTTTCCATCCTTAAGTTGGGAGTAAAGTACCTGCTTTGGAAGACTGTGATCAGGCATTCAAACAGCATGGCCGGTCCAGCGAAGTTGATGTTGAAGGATCATTGTTTCAACACTGGTAGTCTTTGCTTCTTCCAATGTTGGACAACAATGGCACAAAACAGTACTGCACACATGGTTCCTGGTGGATACAGCCAATGTGACTGAGCCATAGCGGACCCATTATTCATATTGCATCTGCACTTTTGAAACAAATAAGAGACTCGGAACTGCAAATAAGGCATTAACAATGTCAGGCTCATAATACTTGATGAAATTTTAGATCAGATGAAATTGTTTTGTTGTTTTTATAGTTTGTATGGATGGTTTTATTGTTTTTTAAGAGTATTGAATTGATTTTATTGTTTTTAGAGCTTGTGTTTGTGTGTTGCCTTCTGTTTTTATCTTGTATACTACTTCATTGGCTTTATACAATGAAATGGTCTATAAATTTGTATATTAACAATATGTGAGGGAAGAATGAATGACAGAAAAAACAAGAAATGAGCACAACAATTAATTCAAGAGAAGGCTCGTGGTTTGTGTGTACACAAACCTATACCTGTACCTTTAATTTCCAGGCTCATTTGATGGTACCAAATGATGCAGCATCTCATTTTCCATAGGCACTGTAGTCATGATGGCTATATACAGATCAGAAGCACCATGCCTCTGAATACCTGTCACTGGGAAAAAATGGCAGAAGAGGGCTGTTGCCCTCATGTCCTGTCTGTGTAGGCTTCCTGTGGGCACCTGGTTGACCACTGTGGGAAACAGAATGCTGGGCTATATTTGCTTTTGTTTTAATCTAGCAGGGCTCTTTTATGTTTGTACTCTCTAAACAATGTTAGAACAAATACTACAATTACCATGTTTAAAATGGAACATGGGAAAGGATCAACATGAAAGACTATCAACTTCAGGGATTTTTTAATAACAATAAATAGTTGCTTGTTTGGAGTAGCAAGATTCAGTGGTTGCAGCTTTCTTTTTTCCTAAACGCTCCTTAAAACCTGAAGGTATGGAGATGCAATTGTTATCTTGTTTTTGTCAACAAAATCTTGAGTATAGAATTAATTGTTCAAAAAACTTCTGCAGATAATGTTCTAAACTGTGTATTTTTATGTCGTTATTAATAAAAAGACCAAGAACAATTCTGGCTAATCCTTTCAGTATTTATAAAGACTTTGCATGGCTAGAACCGTGACTGATTCTCTTTCTTATAGATGAACTGGCTATCTACAACATGAACTACAGTTATCAATAGGCACATATATTCTGTCAGTTCCTTTTGCACTTTGCTGTTATGTTTACCAAGATTGCTCTCTAGTGGTTCTAAAGTGCATTGCAGCAATTATATAATTCTGTTAAAGCTCCATTAGTTGTCATAGATGGGAACACCAAATGCAAATTGGATCTGCTGTTCGTTAATTTTGATTGGGAAGTACTGTAAGACCTATTGGTTTTAGCTAACTGTTGAAGGGCAAAGTGAAGTACTCAGAATGTTAAATAATTTTGTAATGTACCATTTTGGGAGCTTCATAAGGGTTTATTGTCAAATCATGCTTGCCACCCATACCTTTCTATAAACTCTAGCTGGGGAGGGGGGCATGTCCCCCTCCAATATCTCAAGGACTGGATCTTTGATGTAGGGATGCCTGAGGAATTGATCTTTGCAGATTCTTCCAGTGTGAACTGACCTAATCCACACCACCAGGACTTAATGTGCAACTTGAAACACAGTTATCTATCAGATTTTGCACTTCTCTGACTATTGTGACCTAATTTTGGGGTGAAAAATTATCAAAATATGTTTAAAAATGTATATTGTAAGGGAGTATATGGGGAGCATATACTATTTAAATGTGACTTTAAATTCACAGATTAACACAGAAACAGAATTGAACGAATTTATACTTGAGAAAGTGACATGACCGGAAAGAGTAATGTGCTCATCCTTATATCAGTGTCTCAGTAATACTTACAACCATCCTATAAGTTTGGACAAGATTACGCCCATATTGCAGCTGGAAGGCTGAGGATGAAAGAGAGCAGATTGCCTAAAGCTATCTAGCAAGTTCTTGGCAGAGACCAGAGACTCTGCAATTTGAACCATGCACTTCCTAGTTCGCAGCTCACAGCTCAGTCATAACCATGTCTAGTCAGAAGTAATTTCTGTTGATTCAGTGGCACTTACTCCCAGGTATTTGGGGTTAGGATTGCAGCCTTAGTGTCTTAGCCATAACCCAACACTAATTGCTTACTACACCTTGAGCGCTTTGAATTGAATGAGGTATATTTTAAAGTAAATACATTGTTTTCCATGCGTTGGATTGATTGCTTTAAACAAAAGCTGGCCTTTGGAAAAATGACCTAATAATGACATTTGCTGTGCACCATCTCACTACCTGGAATATATAATTGGATCTCTTCTCCCACATGAATCTCCTAATTCATTTTTTATAATGCTGTTTTTAGGCTGTATTTTTAATGAGTTTTAAATATATATATATTGTACACTGCTTAAAAGATTTTTAAAATATTAAGAGGTTTATAAAGTTTAAATAAATAAATATTTTTATGAACAGAAGATGTATTAAATATGACTAAAACATATTTTCAGGAATTTTCGCACACTCTGATTATGCTCAGCTTCCTCCCCCCCCCCAAAAAAATAACTGCAGCTGTTGCTTTTTATTTCCTTCAATTTCTGCAGCAACTGCTGCCCCACGTCCGCATTTGGGACTCTGTTACTTTGAACACGCTGCATGTCATTGGGATGGGGTTCTTTGACCGGGCTGTCACTTGCATTGCGTTTTCCAAATCAGTAAGTGATATTTTAATGTGTTGTTGAAGCACTTTTTTGCCATTTGTACAGTTTCAAAATCTAAGATCTATTGGCACAACGCACTGGGAAAACTTCCTCTGTAAACAAATGTAAGTCCTCTTGCGGAATTTCTATTGACTTCAGTGTGGGTTGTGTTGGAGATGTTCCTAGTGCGTTGCATCAAATACTATTTTATTTGATTCTAGTTTTGGTCAATTAGTTTTGCTTCAGTGAAATCTTATTCTTAATTAACAAGGGTTTGAACAGAAGAAGAATTGCATCTCACTAATTCCCAAACGTCTTATTTACCACTCCTAGAAGTGGAATTTTGACTTGCTTGGTAATAGATCTGTTTGTTCAGATATGTGGCCAAGAAGTCGCCTCATTTGTCCCCTCTAGTTTAGGGCCAAACTAGTTATGGGGCAGTCATGTGTTCTTTATTCCCATGTCTGCCCTGTATATATATAAATGTATACTAGCCAATGGCTACACAATGGATATGTTCTACCCCCACTGCCAGAACCAGTATGCCTCTGAATGCCAGGTGCTGGGAATCACAAGTGGGGAGAGTGCTGTCGTGCTCAGGCCTTGCTTTCAGGCTTCCACAGGCTTTCTGATTAGCCACTGTGGAAACAGGATGCTGGACAGATGGTCCACTGGTCTGATCCAGCAGGCACTTTTATGTTCTTACATAACGCAGGAGGTGGGACTGCTTCTTATGTGGGTGAGGGGAACGAATCCCTCCATACCTCCCATCCCACCTTCCTCACTGTCCTTCAGGGCACCAAGTAATTTATTTCCCAACCCAGCTCATTTCTGGTATTGGAGCTGGGCTGGGAGGAAGTTACTTGGAGCGACTCTCACCCGTCATCTGCACATTCATTTCATATATTGTATATATGTATGTATGTGTGTGTGTGTATCGTGTGTGTGTGTAAAAAAAAAAAGAAAGACCCATTCCTACCATCTTGTTTGTAACTGAATGTATACATAGCTACTCCATCACACCTAGCTTGGCTCCAAGTCTCTCCAACTTTATTGCTCTCTACACCCATTTCTACATAAAGACTCCATGAAGTTCTTAAGTTCTTCAAAACCATAACTGGAGAATCAGTGGTATTAGTCAATTTACAGTTAAAAAGTGACAAGTGGCACCTGCAACAAAATGTTGTAACGTTGAGTGCTGCTGCTTAGTATTCCATCCACTCCATTGCATTTCCACTCCTGCCCCATTGCTTGTCCATTCCCCCCATCCAACTCCCAGTGCTCAGTCCTCGTTGAGCTGTTTAAGTCTTCCCTTTAGCCTTTTTTTTCTAAATATGTTTTGTGCTCATACATGTCTTGGAGTTCTTTCAGACTGCTAATTCCCTCTTCTGTCTGGATGATGCTGTTTTGGCTACATAAGGAGAGACATGGAGAACAGAGTTTCCTAGTAGTATCTGTGATGATATTTAATCACTTTTTGGTGTGTTCCTCTGGTGGAATATTTCATGTTTTATTTCAGAATGGAGGGAGTAACCTTTGTTCAGTGGATGACTCCAATGACCATGTGCTTTCAGTGTGGGACTGGCAGAGAGAAGAAAAGTTAGCTGATGTCAAGGTATTTCTCAGTAAGATTCCTTGTGTGCTACTTGAGACCCACAGAGTTGTTTGTTTTCATGTTGTCATCTTCATGCTAACATCTTGTGAGTATTGCTGCTAACCTCCAGTCCTGCTATAGCAAGCTCTTCTTCCTTGGAATAGGGGCTTCATGAGTGCAAGAGAGCATAAAGTCCTACCTCTTCCTGGTAGGTTCTTCTTTTCTTTAATGGGAGTTATACAGAGAGGCAACACCTAGGCTCTTGATGTAGCTACAGGTACTACCTGAGTTATTAAACTTGTTTTCTTTCAGTGCACAGCACACTGTGCTTGGTATGGCTCCTGCCCCCCTGCACTTCAGTGTTTACTGAAAGACTAAACTGAGCAATCCCTAGACAAAATGAGCAATTGCTTGCAAGGTATTGGGTAACTAAGCTAGAATACTGGTAGGTAGCAGAACGCAAAACAAGAAGCAAATGTAAGAGCTGGTTGGAAGAAGGAATTGCAGAATATGGGATAGTTTCTAGGAACATAGGAAATCAATCTGGCAAAGGGCCAAACCAGTTATGTGTTTGTAAAATATGCACTTGCCTGCTTGGTTATAAAGCAGGAGATGCTAATTTGTATACTGAATGGAGTGCATGGCAAAGAGGAGCTAAACCTATATTAGTATATAAAGCTCTGAACAGCTTGAGACCAGGTTACTGGTGAGCCCACCGTATCCCATATATGCCCACTCAAGCACTTTGATCTGTAGAACAGGCACTCTTATAGATGCCTCAATAATACTCTTTCTGTACTTGTAACAAATGGTTATTTTAGAGTGGCAGTACCTACTGTTTGGAACTCCCTGCCTATTGATATCAGGCAGGCACCATCACTGTATTGTTTTCGGCACCTGCTTAAAACTTTTTTGTTTAGGTAAGCCTATCTAGACACATAGATGTTGATGTGTTTTAATCTTTTAGTCTGCTGCTGTTTTAATTTTTAATTACTTATTTTTAACTGTTTTATCAGTAGTTTTAAAATGTTTGTAAAGTGCTTAGACTTTCTTTACAGTCACATGGTATATACATTTTGTTTGATAAATAAAATGCAATTTGGGTAACTGAAATTGCTAATTTGTTTGCTAATTCGTTAAGCAAAAAGGGAGGAGGGAAGATACTTGTTAAGTCAAGATCAGATTATCCAAATGTATGCACTGTGTGTGGGTAGAGTGGATGTGGAGAAAACAATACAACTCATTAAAGCTTATCTTCTCATCAAACCTTGCTAAATTCTTCCAAGTCTCTACTTCTACTACTGCTATTACATTTATGTTTTGTTATTCGCCTCCCACCCGGAATGCGGGTCTTGAGGTGGATCACATAGATTTAAAAACACACAGCATACATAAAACCATACAGAAATTTAAAAATACAAAACCATACATAAACATACCCATAAAATCCTTATAATCCTTAAAAATGTAGGGTTCAGAGGCACCAATATGCTGACATTGGAAAGGGGGCTCCATACATACCTAATTCCAACTGATGGCTGTGAACGTTTGGAAGGTCAGTGCAGGATCACTCTAGTCTTTTAACTGAAATGGAAATGGGCTGCCTTCAACTTATGGCAACTCTATGAATAGGGTTTTCAGGGTAAGCAGTATTCCGAGGTGGTTTACCATTGCCTTCCTCTGAGGCTGAGAGGCAGTGACTGGCCCAAGGTCACCCGGTGAGCTTCATGGCTGTGTGGGGATTCGAGCCCTGATCTCCCAGGTCATAGTCCAACACTGTAACCACTGCGCTATACTGGCTGTCAGTCTTTTAACTAGACGCAGCAAAAAAATATAAAAAATCACACTAGCTGACTTTGGGATATATTTTGGACCCCCATGAAGTTTCCAGTGAAAGGATGGGATCACCTTGTCACCCAGAGACCTTTTGGGGGTGGGGCAAAAGAACTTATTCAGAGGAGAAAGAATTTTTTTGAGCAGCATACGTTGGCTTCATTTCCATGCATATTGAGTAAACTACAATTTCTGGGGTATTTTTGGTTCCCAGTGGTGTTTTGTTTCCAGAAGGAAAACTGTAAGTGGTAACTAGCTGAAATTTGAGGACATTGTACAGGTGACAGTTTGTGACAAAGTCCTAGAAGGACATCCCTATAGGTCTACTTATGTGTAAATTATTTTAATTTTATTTATATGTTAAATTTATACAATGCCCTTCCTCCCAGTAGGAGCCCAGACTGGCAAATTATACCATGAAAAGTGCACCTGGGGCCAAAAAGTGCCCCACGAGTCTGCATGAGGATTAAATTAGAATATATATATATATATATATATATGTCTTTGCCTGACCTATTCTTCTAATAGGTTAATTTTTGTTATTTTTACTTCTAAGTAGAACTTGTTAGAAAACATTGGAAAGCTACTGCATAAATAAAAAGTTATAGCCTATTAAGACATGGAGTCTTAAGTAATTGCATTAAGTAATTGGCCCATACCTATAAAAATTAATTTCAATTTTTAAAAATCCACAATGCACTTACTATGCTTCCAAGGCATATGAACTTATTCACCATATGAACATGGTACTCTTTATGTTGTCTGTGAACATATTGTCATGTCTGTTTTCAAATGTTAAATATTTTTTCTCCTTCTAGTGCTCTAACGAAGCAGTATTTGCCACTGATTTTCACCCTACAGACACTAATATAATAGTTACGTGTGGAAAATCACACCTTTATTTTTGGACACTTGAAGGAAGTTCTCTTATTAAAAAGCAAGGATTATTTGAGGTAACAAGTGCTTATGTTTGGGGGGCTACATATGTTCTAGAAGCCTACAGCCAAAGAATGGGCTGATTAGTTCAAATCAATATTTAAACTTCAGCCTTCTCTCTCACAGTGTTGTCAGGTCACAATGCTACAATGACATTAGAAGCTACAGCTGTCAGGATTCCTCCACAGGATCTAGACTTTAGACATAGCAAAAACTTACTGTTGCCACCCTCTTCCTTTGTCAGTTTCCACAGCACTCCTTTCCACCTCATCCTGTAGAGTAGGGGCATGGAACAGATCTTCAGCTCCCTCATGTGTTGCTTCTCCCTTCCTATACTGATGGTTCCCAAAAATGAGTTTGTTGCTCTCTATTGTTGGGTGAACACATAACCTTATCTACTACTATTATGAAGATGGCTCTGTTTCCTCACACTTTTTTTTCTTCCTGATAGTGAGACTTGTATCTTTCTAGCATCTTAGAATATCGGTTGCCATTCTTGAAAGGCAGGTAACTTTACAATGCGTAGCCCACCATATAGCCAACATCTAAGGAACTCTGTCATTCCACAAGCCCAAGGAAACTTTCTGGGCCACGTGTCGAAAACAGGTGTAGCTTGCCACCACAGCTGCATGACAAACTATCTTCAAATTGAGAGGAGGGTTCAAAAGCCACACAGCTCAACATTTTTTGAACCAAGAGAAATGTCTAAAATCAACTTGGCATGTGGAACACTTTGGGTCTACCTAAGGTAGCTCTCTGACTCCAGGTCAAGCATGTGGAATGTGATTATTTTTTCCATATTTTAGGGAAATAATCTGGAATGCCACTGCTTTAAAATAATAATAAAACTGTTTATTCCATGACCCGATATTTAAAATGCAGTTTTGATTTAAAGGAACATCTTCTTAAAGGGTGATGAGCTTTGTCATCATTTATTCAGTAACTGTAATAGTACACAGATAAGGCATTTGTGCAATGTATTCTATTTAATATACTTTATAAAACCTATATAATGGTTATCATACTACACCATTAAAGCCTTTAATGCAACTTCCTCACTTTAAGAATTCTTAAACTTGTGCTAATAAAATATGTAAAACTTGTAATCTTCTGAGTGTTACTTATTTCTCCTGATTTTTATCCTATGGTGGAAACATAAAGATACAGTTTTGAAATTGTCTAAACTGATTAAAAATATGCAATAAAGATGTAGCCACTCTGATTATTATAAATATGCTAAATCTTTTACTGTGCAGAAACAAGAAAAGCCAAAATTTGTCTTATGTGTGACATTTTCTGAAAACGGTGATACAATCACAGGAGACTCAAGCGGAAACATCTTAGTATGGGGAAAAGGTAAGAAGAATGGTAACCATTCTTTATCCTAGACCTAAGCAAGTGCTTGTTGAGTTTTTCCTAGAAAGAAACTAAAATAGAGCTGAATCAGACTCAATGGATGGGAGTGGTACATTCTGTAAACACTGTTGCCCCTGAAAAAAAGTTTACTAATTTTTAATAATCAAAGGCATGAGGGGGGCAAATAGTGTTTTGCTTTTCTATGTGCAGGCAGGAGGCATTGCCCTGACTTGTGAGGTGATCTTGGGTTACCTGGCCAAATCAATTTGGTTATGTGGTTTAATAATGACATCATGCTGGCTATGTGATTACTGATTAGTTGGGATTTTGTAGCCAGCTAATGATGATGGTGATAACTGGGAAAATGGTGCTAATAGCAGTAAAATAGCTGCCACAAGGGGTAGCAACAGGCATGAAAAATAAGATTTTGGAGGAGGCATTCAAGGAACATTTCAGTCACCTGAAAGCTCTCCTTTCAGGAAGAAAATAGTCAGTTGCAGAATATTTGACATAGACCTAGACTGCAATAGCATGCACCTTGCATGTTCCAGTCTTAACGCATGCACAGTTGAACAAATCAAACAGCTAAGCAAGTTCTGTGGATGCATTTGAAAGATAGGAGAAATAAATTCTGAAAGATTACACTAACCATGTACCATGATACATCAGTCATGATACATACTGGCCAACTTAAAACCTGTCAGTATAGCTCCAGGCCAAAGGCATCTTTCAATGATGGATATGTCTTGACCAGCTACTTAAAACTATAAAGGGATGGGGCCAGATGTACCTCTGTAGGAAGGGAGTTGCACATGTGAGGAGCTGCCACTATAAAGGCTTGCTACAGTAAAGAGAGACATAACTGAATGACCAAATAAGCTATATTGCTTTATTAAAAACTTCTTTTCTCCCTGTATCTAGGTACCAACAGAATAGGCTCTGCAGTTCAAGGAGCCCATGAAGGTGGCATTTTTGCACTTTGTATGCTACGAGATGGCACACTTGTGTCTGGAGGTGGAAAAGACAGAAAGCTAATATCTTGGAATGGAAATTACCAAAAACTTCACAAAATTGAGGTGATGTCACCAGTCTTTTCAAAGTGATCTCTTAGCATTTCTTTTTGGAAAGAGGTTTTGCAATGTGAATCCTGGCAAGTCTTCTGCCCGCGCCCCCATATTCCAAAAGCCATTACTGTTTTTTTTCATGGTAGATGCCTGCGTCCTGAGGCTAATATAATGTAATATCAGAAGGGGCATGTAATACATCTATTTTGAAGATGATACTTTTTAAAAAAAATACTTTTGGAACTCATCCTTGATGTTTGTCCAATATACAGTACTTCTTCTCTTTGAAAAAAATTATGGTTCTGACTCATGTCTGGAAAAGTGGCCTCAAGATAAAGTTCTTGTATTAATTATTGTATGAGAATGCAATGCCATGCGAAATCTGCCCCCCCCCAATGGCTGTAACTATCTTGGGCAATTATAAGATGTGTCTGAAGCTACACCATGAGAGAGAAAAGAAAACAAGAAAAGCAGCCAAACGAACTAATAAAGAAATTGATACCTCTGTTTTTCTCTGTCTGCCTCCACTGAACAGCCCACTAACTGGCCCAACCTCCCAATAGATGGTAGAGTAGTATGACACTTAGGTGTGGGGTGAATAAGAAGACGTCCAACTATTCTTTTTTCCAGGACAAATTATATTTTTACTGAAGGATTTAGTAAGGCAACAGGTTAATCAGTCTTTGAGAAAATGATTTTAGAAAAAGGATGGTTTTACAGTTCAAGTAGCTACCCATTAAAAAACTAAAATTAGCAAATTAAACAAATAAATAAAAGGATATAAATGTATCCAACGATACCTTTTCTGGATTGTTTCCCTAGTCCAGCCAATACTTATTAATTTGCATTCTTCAGTTCACCACCTGGGTCCTTTCCTGGTCCGCTGCTTGTTTGTTCTGCCTGCGATGCCTAACTGTGCTCTCTAACACTTTCTGGCATTCCAGCTCACTTAAAGTTTTCAGCCTTTTTCTCTGTTGCGGTTCTTCCATTTCAGCTCTATTTTTGACTCCATAACTTTTGACTGACTACCTTATTTTCTGCCTTGGCTTATATCCAAGTTAGTCTTTATTGTTTCAACCATGAGTCACAAGAGAGAACAAAAAGTAAAATAAGATAATCGCAGCAAAGCAGAATATTTACAGTAGCATAAAAACTAACATTATATTTTCCATTAGAAGGTGGAAAATTGGATCAAACTTTAGAAGTTGTCAAGCCTGGCTAATACCCAATATTTCCACATATCCCTCCCAACTGTTCAACCAATCAGGAGAAGAGAATCTTAGGCTGCAATCCAATACACTTGTCTGGGAGTAAGTCCCATTGAACCCAATGGAGCTTACTTCTGAGTAGACATGTATCGGATTGCAGCCTTAGTTAAGATTCTACTTCCACTACTACCACCTCTTCCTTTTTGCCTTGGGGAAGGGGAAGGAGGAGGAGACACTGGTAGGTTCCCTGCTGAGCTTTTCCAGAGTTCAGTTGAAACACTAAAAAAAAACACCCGAATGCATTTAGGGCAAGCAGGTGGGTGACGACCCATCCCTGCTTATGTATAACACTACGCACAAGGCATTTTTTATAAGTGGAGGGAAGGGGGGATTGTCATTTCTTAGAAATTTTATATAGTACAACTGTAGAGAATGTACCCTTGAGAAATAACTATATGCCAGCTTGATAATCAATTTGCTTTTTAATTTTCAAAATAGATTCCAGAGCAGTTTGGGCCAATAAGAACAATTGCAGAGGGGAAAGGTGACATTGTGTTGATAGGTACTACTCGGAACTTTGTTCTGCAAGGCACCCTCTCAGGAGACTTTTCTCCCATTACCCAGGTAATTTCTACTTTGAGCACACTCCAGCTTAAGACCAAAGTTTTTAAAAGAAGAAACTATAGCAGTGTTGTTAATTATAAGAGGTTTTTATAAAGAGGGCTTGCTGAATGAGTAATTACTGGTATTATTGGACGTACAAGTAACAAAGGGTGGGGGAGGAAACAGGACCCTGCCCCCAAAAGCTTACAAACTCACTCTGGAGAGAAGGGGGAAAGAGAAGAGCAATGGGACAAATATTAGTAAACACTGCATGTGCCAAGGCTTCATTTTAGCTGGGTGAGGATCTCATGGGTGAGAACATAGGTTTAAAAGAACGGCCAGAGGAAGGATTTGAAGGAAGAGGGAAAAGAATTTTAAAGAGCATTTTCCCCCACTATCACCAATAAAATATAACAATATTAGATAAATGTGCAGTGTTCTATTGTTCATCTACTGAAGACATGTTGCTGTATTTGTTAAGGGTCATACTGATGAGCTTTGGGGACTAACAGCCCATCCCTCCAGACCTCAGTTCTTCACTTGTGGGCAAGACAAACACATTACACTCTGGGATGCCATCAGTCATCGTCCAGTCTGGAACAAAATTATAGAGGTATGACGTCCATACTTTTTTCATCTTTAAAAAAACACTTTGAACGACCACAGTGGCAGTATTCAGACATCACGGTAACTCACATTAATGTTTTACCATGCACAAACTGATCGTGCCCACCTCATTCTTTCTCTCCTGCTAATGCCGCAGACAAACAAGCCACAATCCCTTTCTTAGTGTTATGTTCTAAGCAAGGATCATGGTTTCTTTCATTTGAAACAAACCACCATCCCTGTTTTAGTGTTGCTCCCCAAGGAGGAGGGGAGGAGCAAAGCAGCCACAGTCGGTTTGCATATATAACCATTAACAGTGGCTTACCATGGCATTGCCTACAAAACCTATATATAGTAATATACGCTGGTCCTTGAATGGATACCGACTGACAAAAAGTAAATGAGACACTGATCTAGATTTTCAGAACAAGGTTAAAGGTACTCTGATATTAGTGTAAAGGTGCTTTGTGGGGGGGAAATGGAATTAATGTTGCAGTAGATCACTCAGATCTACATTTGCTCAGGCTTCTTTGAACTAGGAGACAAAACCCCATTTAATAATTTACGCTTAACTTTTAGAGCAATTCCTGTCCTTACACTGTTACCTTTTCAGCGCCAGGTCAAGACTTTCCTTTTCTCCCAGGCATTTTAGCCTGTGTTTTTAAATTGTTTAAAATGTTTAAATTGTTTTAAAAAGATGTGTTTTACATTTGTATATATTTTTTAGGTACTGTAAACCGCCCAGAGAGCTTCGGCTATGGGGCGGTATATAAATACAATAAATAAATAAATAAATAAATACATGTGAGGAACATTTTGTTGAAATGGCTATGAAAGCAGCCTACTCAAAGACTGCTTTATGAACTACAGCTGCTGGGGGAAAATGCCTTTCATGGGAGTATCTTTTCTTTTCCATGATATTTGTCCGTTCTGGCATACCTTTCATGTGTATTGCCTGTGTCAGGGTTGGGGAACCTGTGGTCTTCCAAATGTTGCTGGCTTATAACTCCCCTCACCCCTCACCATTGGCCATGCTCTCTGGGGCTTATGGAAGCTGGGAATCCCAACAACATCTGGAGGGCCACAGCCACCATTGGCGTATGCAGAAATCGCTCTGAAAGCCAGAGGTGAAAAGTTAGGAATGATGTTGTTCTTAAAAAATGCACTTTATGGCAGCTTTGTAAATAAGCCCACAGAAGATGAAAACTTGCAAAGCCTGCTAGAGATTGATAGAGGAAGGACAGAGGAGCTTTGTCCCTCCTCCAGCAATGCTGCATTCCAATATTGGGCAGAGAGGGAGGGGTCTTTCTTCCCCTGACAACCTGCTTGCTTTCTATACTAGGTGGCCATAAAGGAGAAACAGGGCATTCCAGCCCTCCTCTGCCAGGCCACTAGCTCACTTGCATTAAATTCCTTGTCTCCTGTGGCAACTAGGCAATTGTTTAAAGAAAATGACATTTTTAATGATTACTCGTCTAGACATAAAAATTACTTATATAATAAAAAAATTGTTTCAAAAATATCCAATGTATACCTATAAATCTTAATGATTTGTATTGTCTGATATGAAAGCAATATTTTGTAAACCGCCCAGAGAGCTTCGGCTATTGGGTGGTATATAAATACAATAAATAAATAATTTTTTTAAAAAAAATTCAGTTTCTTCTCCAGACTGTAGAATTATACTGGTTTTATACAGGTTAAATGTCACGGTTTTCCTAAAGAATCCTGAGAATGGTGGTTTGCTGATAATTCTCTAAGCTTTCTCACGGTTGGCTTCATGAAAGAAATAAAGGTTATAATCTCTAGTTTAGATGAACCCTCAGAGATAGTGTTTGGAGTATAAAAGCTGGATAGAGATGGTTCATTCAGTTCTTCCAGTAATAATGGCTTCCAAGTCTGCCTTAACTTGGGTAGTCTACTTGATCTCTTTGTAGAGCATAAGCCAAACACAGTATGAGTGAATATTATGATACACATAGTGAGTTGGATGACATGAGGAGTTTTTATTGCAATGGTATGTTCAGCGGCGTCACTAGCGGGAGTGCGGACCTCTGGTGTGCACCCTTCCAGGGGCATGGACAAGGTGGCTGGGCTTGCGTGCGAGCGCGCACACTCGAGGCCAGCTGCCCTGTCCATGCCCCTGGGAGGGCATGTGCTGGAGGGGCCCCCAGCCGGAGAAGGCCTGGGAACGCCAGCGCGCCTCCCTCGCCCTGCTGACGCAGCTCCCGGTCTCGCCCGCCCGCCCACCTCCGAGGAGTTGGAGCAGCCTTGCCGGGCGGCTCTGGGTGTCACCCCCCTCATGGTGACACCCGGGTGCGGGCCGCACCCTCCGCACCCCGGTAGTGACGCCCCTGGGTATGTTTCAACTTAAGATACTCAACATTTGAAATCCCATCCAGTGCAACACTGTTTAGGCATTCCTCCAAGGTGCATATACCTGCTGAGTCTTGGTCACTTATGAAGTTACTGTTCAGTCCACTAATACTAAACTTCAGTTTAGCAAAACTCAGTTTATTCTAATAAGAGTGACATTCCAGATTCTGTGATGAATCAAATGTTCTTACAGATTAGAAAATTGTTGAAAATTTGTGATTCAGAGCCTGAATGGTAATAAATTGGTCTACTCCAAAATTTAGCTATCTTGCATATGGATGAAGGTGAAAATACAATTTCTATTGTGACATAGTGGTGACTGTTTCTAAAAGTGTTTTCCACATATTGTATTAGGCCCTTTTATTATTTCTAGATTCCTGGCTTTATTAATATTTAATCATCAGATAGAATGTTTTTTTTTCTGGGGGGTGGGGGTCTCCCTGAGTTTTTTTCTGAAGGATTTTTTTGTACTTCTGCAAACCTTGGGGGTCTTGCATATCTGCCTCCCTCTTGTGCATGGTTAGATCCACTTTGGCTATGTAAGGACTCACACTTCATTATTGGAAATAGAGGGAATTATATTAAATGGGCTTGTTTTGGAGATAACCCTTAGATGTTGTCACATGAAAATACCAACCACCTTGTTAACATGAAGCAACACTTTTTTTTTGTACATGCTTATATCTGTTTATGGATGTCACAGTGAACTATGGTATGAGCTCTTGGTTCACATACACCCCTCTCCCCTCTCCTTCGGCACAGCTGCCAGGACAGTGAAAGGTTTTGTTTCCCAGTTTCTATTAACTGCAGTCCATTTTTTTTCAAACTGTAGTTTTGAAGTTGGTTTATTTCAAACAAATCATAGTTAAGATTAACCACAGCTTGTTAGGTTCAAACGACGCAACAGGCTGTGGTAAAGCAAAACCTTCCACACTTCTCATGGCAATGTTAGAGGAAAAGCCCACGTAGAGCGTAGGCTCATTTCTGGTTTATCCATAAACTATGACTTACTGTGATGTCCAAATGCAGCATTCTGTTGGTTTGCAACCAGACATCAAACAATTTAGGACAACACTTATGAACTTTAATAGGGAAAATGCTATTCTAAATACTTCTTAATTTTTTATTATGTTTATATTTCACCTTTTCTCCAAGAAGCTCAAGGGGGAGTGTACATGGTTCTCCCTCTTCCCCATATTATCGTCATTACAACACTGTAGGATAGGTTAGGCTAAGAGACAGTGACCGGCCCAAGGTCACCCAGTGAGCTTCATGTTTGGGATACGAAGCATTATAAAGCAAAATGTGTCTCCAACTAAAACTTGCCTGTAGGCTATTTGGGGTGGTAAAACACCTCCATTAGGGAGCTCAGTTTCTTCGTCTTGCTGATAGTAGTGGTTCAATGAATCCTCCATAACACTTTTTGCCCAGTCGACGACAACCCTCAGTCATTTTTGAAACATTGTTTGAATTCTTCTTGGAAAATTTGTTATGCTTCTGTAAGTTGGTTTTCTTTGGCAAGTTCACAATGACAACAAAAAATTATATAGCTCTTTTAGAGTGTTCAGAGTGCTTCACGTGCATAGGCCCTAATCCAACACAAAGTTAGATGCTTTTAAATCTATTGGGTTGTATTCAAGTAACTTTAACCCACTGAAATTAATAGACCTAAGTTAGTAATGGCCATTACTTTCAATGGGTCTAACTCTGAGTAAAAGTTATTTGAATGCAATCCATTGGCTGTCGTCTTATGCTCCTGCCCATGTGTTCATTTAATGTGTTGAGGGGAGGGAGGGAGATTCCTTCCACTGGCCTCCATGTCTGACTGCCACACATTGGGTTGAACAGGAAAATGGGCTGTATACATGTAAGGTCTTTAGTGCGATTGAGAACCCTGCTCATGCCAGGGATCTTGACTTGTGCATGCAGTATGTTCTCATGTTCTATCCTATTTATTTCTTTTAATCAATTTTAGTCCCACTTAGGAAAATATTGTTGTAAACCAGCAAGCATAATATATAAACAGCATACAATGACCATATAAAAATAACTCAGGTTTAAAACTTTAAAACACCCAATGATAACCTTGTACCAGCCAGCACATAAGAACATCTACCTAGTACACTCATAAAATAATAAAATGACAGAATAAATGCACCCAACACTCAAAAGATCAGGAGGAGAGCCAGTGCCATGTTCCTACTCCCCTGCATGTGTTAATTAATAGTGTGGATAGGAGCCTGAGATGAGGGCAGTTGAAATCAGGGGGTTTAAATATGCTTAACTGATTGTGGCCATAAATGTTCTAACTGGAAAAAGCACTCCTTTTGTAGAGAATGAACATAACTCTAATTCATTCTTGCTTGCATTTTATTAAGTTTCTCATTCCCCCTGTATCTCCCAGGGTGACTTCACATGTTAGATTATTCACGTAAGAGATGTACACAAATCACTTTATGAACTAATGGCTAATGAAGCAAATACTTAATTTCCTCTGAGCAGCAGAAGCTAAGTTTCAGGGGTGGTCAGTCTGTTGTGTACTAGCCACGACTTCACCTGAATGCACAACTAGTACCTTCAGAGAATACTGTGTGAGGTACACCTCTACATCCTCTCCCAAGTGCCACCAGGGGTCTTGCAGGCTTGCAGGGCTGGTTCTGACTTTAGAGAGCTCTTTCTATATAAGCACTTGGAGGTACATTTTTGAAATCCAGGCAGCTCTACTGCAGTAGTCTGCTTGCCAACTCATTCACCTTTAAAAGGACAGAAGCATTTCTCTTGTTGAATGACAGATTACCTGAAAACTGTTCTTGCTTATGATAATAGTGATGATGATGACAATATTTGTTAGTTGCTTTATACAAAAAAGTCTCAAAGTGACTTAACAAATACAAACAGATAAAATCAATTAAAATATGTTTTGATAATAATGATTAGATTTCTTACCTGCCCTTCACCATAAGGTCCCTGGGCAGGTTATAACAACAAAACAGTGTAATTTAAAACAAAATGAAGCCAACCAATCATTAATCAAGTATTGCTCATCCTAAGAAATTACATAATGAATATATTGTATATCATTCCTTACTTACCTTTATATATATTATGGGTATTGTTCTTTGCATCTGTGTATTTCTTCATATATATCTAAAATACATTGTTTCATTTTCTGACTGCATTAAACATATACAATATTATTTTCTTCATTACCGTATTTCAGTTCTTTTATTTAGATTTTGCGAGTCAAAATGGCCTTTGATGTTAGACTTGATAGCATGGAGGATTTGTTTCTGGGAATAACCAGGGTAAAATCTATTCTTGCTCTTGCATAAGTCCCTTTCCTTTCAAAGAGGGCTTGGTTGAGAATTCAGTGGCATAAGCTGTACTGAGTAACTATTCCAATATACGTTATTGTTACGAATTGCTATAGCTGTTGCTATAAATATACAATTCCTTTGAAACTTTATAGGATCCAGCACAGTCTTCTGGTTTTCATCCTTCAGGGTCTGTGGTTGCAGTAGGAACACTAACTGGAAGGTAAGGATAACATCAGGGTGAGCTTGTTTTGGGGAATGGGCATTCGTAGACACTAAATATTTATATCATATTAAAAAAGGTTTTCCACATTTTCTAAAAAAATATGTAGAGTTCAATAAATTGGATCTCTCTTAACATATTTCATGAGCCCAATCACAAGGTAGAAAGATCCTTTTTTGCTATATGTGAAATGCAGCCAAGAGCTTTTCATGCTGTAAAGATGCTGGCTGGGATCCAAAGAGCTGCTGTTGTGTTCACATAAGAGATTTGTGCCTATCCCAGTAGAATGTTTCCTTTATATTTTTTATTTTTGTTATTTTTGAATTGCTGATCACCATGCCATATTGCGAAGTTTTTGAAACACCTCCCTGTCTCAAAGCAGTGTTTGCTATGCAACACGGAGAGCTACTGATGCCACCCTGGGCTAAAAAGTAACTTTTTGTTTTCTGAAACGATAAAATGTGAAGTAGTTTATATTTTTAAAAGGAAAATGTCTGAAACAAATGAAAGGTATTGTTATAACATGTGAAAGATATTGTTAAACTTGTCCATCAAAAACGGTAATCAGCTACAACTGTAATATTTGATAAGATATCTTGATATTATGATGACAATCCTCCTGATTTAACTTCTGTTTAACTTTTGTTACAATCAAAGCAATCTCACCTTCATTGTTCAGTTTCTCATTGCCCCGCAAGGTTACTGTTTTACTATGGAGAATGGTTTGGAGGGAGGGCTAAGGAGGGACATGATCAACAAACTCATTGCTTGTAGAGAGAGACATTTTTCTTCCTTCTCATAATACTAGAACTTGGGGTTGCTTAATAAAATGTATTTGCAATAGATGCAAGGCAGACAATAGCCCTGAATAACAGGGAATGGCAATAAGGGTAGTGACTTTCCAGCCACTCCCATCCCAACATCCCTATCCCTGCCCTAACTTTCCTGTGTTGAGAGAGAAGCACTACAGGGGGCTTTTTCTGTTCAGCCAAAGAGGCTGAACAGCCTCTCTGCCTTCCCACAATTGGGAGTCCTGTGGGTTACAGCAGTGCTGTTGCTATGTTTTTTATGCTGGGATTTCGCCCCTTTTCCATGCTGTACAACATGTTGACTTTCTCTCCCAATGTTTTCAACAGGTGGTTTGTGTTTGACACCGAAACAAAAGATTTGGTCACTGTTCATACAGATGGAAACGAACAGCTGTCCACAATGCGTTACTCACCAGGTTTGGCATTGTTTGTTCGGTTGTTTAAACAAAAATGGAGCTGAATGCTGTATAAAATTATTTTTTAATGTCCAAATATCATGGTGTTAAATTCTTATGTTTTTATTGTAAGCATATTTAATCACTGGAGATAAAAAGGTGCATAGCTTAACAGTGAATCTTTTAAAAAATATTCTCCTGTTTATAGAAAGCTTGAAACTTAAGCTGTTATATCACTGGGCCAGCTAAACTGAATTATGACTCCCTTAATTTTGTCTCACCAGTTGCCAGTTCACATGACCACTTTTTAATATGCCAAAGCCACCATGAATTGGCCTTTTCAGTCAGTTTGCTTAATTTTATTGTGGTGCCTGGATACAGCTTATATATTGTGTTCTGCAATATCTTTGAAAAGTAGCTGAATCGTGTAATGTTGTGTCTTGTAGTGTCAATGCACATCAGGTTGGTCACATAACTTGTCAACATGCCAAAACTCTTTACAAAAAAAATCTTAAGGTGACTTGACCAAGTACATAAATCATTAAAATTTGGTTGTGTGAAACAGCTTTTAAAGTGAGTCTTTGAAAAGAACAAAGATAGGCTGCATAACAGAGTTTAGCTGCAATGGTGTGATTCCCTCCCTGTCTCCCATGCCAGCAGAGAGAGGAACCCATCTGCAAATCCCAGTCTCTTTTGGGGTATGGAAGCGGAGAGGCCCAGCCAATGTGCCACACACCGCCTTCACTGTTGTGACTGTATCTCCTTGCCATGCTCCCATTGGTCACAGTAGTTCCACAGATTGTCACATGGCAGCTGGGCCAGGCTGACTCCCTACCATTGGTGAGGGTGGAGATTGCCTGGACTTGAAGGATTGAAAGGCTACAGTGCAGTGGGGATTGTGCACTAGTCCAAATGCAATCTACCAAATACTGAACATAAGAACATAAGAAGAGCCTGCTGGATCAGGCCAGTGGCCCATCTAGTCCAGCATCCTGTTCTCACAGTGGCCAACCAGGTGCCTGGGGGAAGCCCGCAAGCAGGACCCGAGTGCAAGAACACTCTCCCCTCCTGAGGCTTCCGGCAACTGGTTTTCAGAAGCATGCTGCCTCTGACTAGGGTGGCACAGCACAGCCATCATGGCTAGTAGCCATTGATAGCCCTGTCCTCCATGAATTTGCCTAATCTTCTTTTAAAGCCATCCAAGCTGGTGGCCATTACTGCATCTTGTGGGAGCAAATTCCATAGTTTAACTATGCGCTGAGTAAAGAAGTACTTCCTTTTGTCTGTCCTGAATCTTCCAACATTCAGCTTCTTTGAATGTCCACGAGTTCTAGTATTATGAGAGAGGGAGAAGAACTTTTCTCTATTCACTTTCTCAATGCCATGCATAATTTTATACACTTCTATCATGTCTCCTCTGACCCGCCTTTTCTCTAAACTAAAAAGCCCCAAATGCTGCAACCTTTCCTCCATCCCCTTGATCATTCTGGTTGCCCTCTTCTGAACCTTTTCCAACTCTATAATATCCTTTTTGAGATGAGGCGACCAGAACTGTACACAGTATTCCAAATGCGGCCGCACCATAGATTTATACAACGGCATTATGATATCGGCTGTTTTATTTTCAATACCTTTCCTAATTATCGCTAGCATGGAATTTGCCTTTTTCACAGCTGCCGCACACTGGGTCGACATTTTCATCGTGCTGTCCACTACAACCCCGAGGTCTCTCTCCTGGTCGGTCACCGCCAGGTCAGACCCCATGAGCGTATATTTGAAATTAAGATTTTTGCTCCAATATGCATAATTTTACACTTGTTTATATTGAATTGCATTTGCCATTTTTCCGCCCATTCACTCAGTTTGGAGAGGTCTTTTTGGAGCTCTTCGCAATCCCTTTTTGTTTTAACAACCCTGAACAATTTAGTGTCGTCAGCAAACTTGGCCACTTCACTGCTCACTCCTAATTCTAGGTCATTAATGAACAAGTTGAAAAGTACAGGTCCCAATACCGATCCTTGAGGGACTCCACTTTCTACAGCCCTCCATTGGGAGAACTGTCCGTTTATTCCTACTCTCTGCTTTCTGCTTCTTAACCAATTCCTTATCCACAAGAGGACCTCTCCTCTTATTCCATGACTACTAAGCTTCCTCAGAAGCCTTTGGTGAGGTACCTTGTCAAACGCTTTTTGAAAGTCTAAGTACACTATGTCCACTGGATCACCTCTATCTATATGCTTGTTGACACTCTCAAAGAATTCTAATAGGTTACTGAGACAGGACTTTCCCTTGCAGAAGCCATGCTGGCTCTGCTTCAGCAAAGCTTGTTCTTCTATGTGCTTGGTTAATCTAGCTTTAATAATACTTTCTACCAGTTTTCCGGGGACAGAAGTTAAGCTAACTGGCCTGTAATTTCCGGGATCCCCTCTGGATCCCTTTTTGAAGATTGGCGTTACATTTGCCACTTTCCAGTCCTCAGGCACGGAGAAGGACCCGAGGGACAAGTTACATATTTTAGTTAGCAGATCAGCAATTTCACCTTTGAGTTCTTTGAGAACTCTCGGGTGGATGCCATCCGGGCCCGGTGATTTGTCAGTTTTTATATTGTCCATTAAGCTTAGAACTTCCTCTCTCGTTACCACTATTTGTCTTAGTTCCTCAGAATCCCTTCCTGCAAATGATAGTTCAGGTTCAGGGATCTGCCCTATATCTTCCACTGTGAAGACAGATGCAAAGAATTCATTTAGCTTCTCTGCAATCTCCTTATCGTTCTTTAGTACACCTTTGACTCCCTTATCATCCAAGGGTCCAATTGTCTCCCTAGATGGTCTCCTGCTTTGAATGTATTTATAGAATTTTTTGTTGTTGGTTTTTATGTTCTTAGCAATGTGCTCCTCAAATTCTTTTTTAGCATCCCTTATTGTCTTCTTGCATTTCTTTTGCCAGAGTTTGTGTTCTTTTTTATTTTCTTCATTCGGACAAGACTTCCATTTTCTGAAGGAAGACTTTTTGCCTCTAAGAGCTTCCTTGACTTTGCTTGTTAACCATGCTGGCATCTTCTTGGCCCTGGCGGTACCTTTTCTGATCTGCGGTATGCACTCCAGTTGAGCTTCTAATAGAGTGTTTTTAAACAACTTCCAAGCATTTTCGAGTGATGTGACCCTCTGGACTTTGTTTTTCAGCTTTCTTTTTACCAATCCCCTCATTTTTGTGAAGTTTCCTCTTTTGAAGTCAAATGTGACCGTGTTGGATTTTCTTGGCAATTGGCCAGTTACATGTATGTTTAATTTAATAGCACTGTGGTCACTGCTCCCAATCGGTTCAACAACACTTACATCTCGCACCAGGTCCCGGTCCCCACTGAGGATTAAGTCCAGGGTTGCCGTCCCTCTGGTCGGTTCCATGACCAACTGATCTAGGGCATAGTCATTTAGAATATCTAGAAACTTTGCTTCTTTGTCATGACTGGAACACATATGCAGCCAGTCTATGTCCGGGTAGTTGAAGTCACCCATTACTACCACATTTCCTAGTTTGGATGCTTCCTCAATTTCATATCTCATCTCAAGGTCTCCCTGAGCATTTTGATCAGGGGGACGATAGATCGTTCCCAGTATTAAGTCCCTCCTGGGGCACGGTATCACTACCCACAACGATTCTGTGGAGGAGTCTGCCTCTTTTGGGGTTTCGAGCTTGCTGCATTCAATGCCTTCTTTCACGTATAGAGCGACTCCGCCACCAATACGTCCTTCCCTGTCCTTCCGATATAGTTTATATCCAGGGATAACCGTATCCCACTGGTTTTCTCCATTCCACCAGGTCTCCGTTATGCTCGCTATATCAATGCTCTTCTCTAAGACCAAGCACTCCAGTTCTCCCATCTTGGTTCGGAGGCTCCTAGCATTAGCGTACAGGCACTTGTAAGCAGTGTCTCTCTTCAAGTGTCTTTGGCACTTGTGGTTAGGCCTGTGGTAATTTTGCTCTTCTGAATTTATATCCTGTGCCCCTGCTCTCACAATGCCTACTTCTAGACCTACCCCTTTTAAAATTTCATCATTTCTTTGGTTTTTATCCCAGGGGGGAGGTTTATTCCGAACCGGACCTTTCTCAGCTCCTGTCAGGTTTCCCCCCTCAGTCAGTTTAAAAGCTGCTCTGCTACCTTTTTAATTTTAAGTGCCAGCAGTCTGGTTCCATTCTGGTTCAAGTGGAGCCCGTCCCTTTTGTACAGGCCCGGCTTGTCCCAAAATGTTCCCCAGTGCCTAACAAATCCAAACCCTTCCACCCGACACCATCGTCTCATCCACGCATTGAGACTGCGAAGCTGGGCCTGTCTGGCTGGTCCTGCGCGTGGAACCGGTAGCATTTCAGAGAAAGCCACCTTGGAGGTCCTGGCTTTCAGCATCCTATCTAGCAACCTAAATTTTGCTTCCAGGACCTCACGGCTGCATTTCCCCATGTCGTTGGTGCCAACGTGCACCACGACCACTGACTCCTCCCCAGCACTGTCTACCAAACTATCTAAACGACGGGCGATATCCGCAACCTTCGCACCAGGCAGGCAAAACACCTTGCGGTCTACACGCCCATCACACACCCCACTGTCTATGTTCCTAATGATCGAATCACCCACTACAAGGATCCCTCCACCCCCTGGAGATATATCCTCGGCACGAGAGGATAGCTGCTCATCCCCCGAGGAATGGGTCCCTTCTAAGGGATCGTTTCCCTCTTCCTCAGCTGGATGCTCTCCTTCCCCGAGACCATTGTTCTCCATGATAGCAGGACAGCTATAACGTCCCTGAAGGCCTCCTCCACACACCTCTCTGCCTCTCTCAGCTTTTCCAGGTCCGCCACCTTGGCCTCAAGGAAATGAAGTCGTTCCCGGAGAGCCAGGAGCTCATTGCACCGAGAGCACACCCACGACTGCTGTCCAACAGGCAGATAGTCGTACATGCTGCAGGCTGTGCAAAACACTGGAAAGCCCCCACACGCCTGCTGGCTTCTTACCTGCATAGTTTTGTTTGAGGTTTATTACGTTTATTACGTTTATTACGTTTATTACGTTTATTACGTTTATTACTGCTCCTTATAGGTTGCATTGATTAGAATGCAACATGAGCAGTAGATTGTACCATTAACAGTTAAAGCTGCTAAAAATAGTTTTTAAAATGAGAATTGTATTTAAGGTTTCAGGGAAATGCATACCATCTTGTGTTATGTTCTGTGTTGTTGTTGCCAGCGTCATCAAACATTTACGTTTATACTTTTCCTGATGACTTTGACAGGGCCCTCAAGACAGTATGTGAACTAAAACTCCTTATATAAAACAGATCAAACCCCACAATAAAATGTAACAAATAAAATGGCTAAAATCAGCAAAGAATTCATAAAAATGGGTTCATACAACAAATTAATAATGTATTTTAACTCTTTTTATTATTTGTGAGCCGCATTAGAATGTGCTATGAAAGGTGGCATAAAAATACTTTTAATTAATTAGTATAGCAATCCTCTCTCCTGGTACTCCCAACAGCCTCCTGAAACAGCTGATGTAGAGAATCGCACAACAAATGTTCCTTCACTAAAACAGCCCTTTCTATTCATAACCGTTGTTGTAATGTTTATGCTGTACATTTAAATAAATTTAAACCACCATCATCATCTCAGGCTGTGGCACCTGTAATAGGGCTTTCACAGAGTTTTTCTTTCCAGTATATGTGGAGAGGCTCACATAGGAGAAGGCAATCTTGCCACTACCCTGGTCCATCCAATATGTTCCATGTAATGTCCCATAAAACAGATGTACATACAAAAGTATCAAATGTCCTTTGAAATGGACTTGGTTGGGACCATGGCTAAGCCTAAGGTCCGGAATTTCCCCTGAGAGCAATGTGTCTCTCCATTTTAAAGACCTTCCAGGAGCTAGTAGAGTTTTATTCAGCTAAATCCTACTCAGAGTATACCCACTGAAATTAATGAACCCAAGTTAGTCATAGAATAGCAGAGTTGGAAGGGGCCTATAAGGCCATCGAGTCCAACCCCCTGCTCAGTGCAGGAATCCAACTTAAAGAATACCTGACAGGTGGCTGTCCAGCTGCCTCTTGAAGGCCTCCAGTGTTGGAGACCCCACCACCTCCCTAGGCCATTGGTTCCATTGTCGTACCACTCTAACAGTTAGGAAGTTTGTCCTGATGTTCAATTGAAATCTGGCTTCCTGCAACTTGAGACCATTATTCCGTGTCCTGCAGTCTGGGACAATCAAGAAGAGATCCTGGCCTTCCTCCTTGTGGCAGCCTTTCAAGTACTTGAAAAGTGCTATCATATCTCCCCTCAGTTTTCTCTTTTCAAGGCTAAACATGCCCAGTTCTTTCAGTCTCTCCTCATAGGGCTTTGTATCTAGTCCCCCTTGATCATCCTTGTTGCCCTCCTCTGAACTTGTTCTAGTTTGTCTGCATCCTTCTTAAAGTGGATGCAATATTCAAGGTGAGGCCTAACGAGTGCCAAATAGAAGCGAAACAATACTTCATGTGATTTGGAAACTATACTTCTCTTAATACAGCCTAAAGTAGCATTTGCTTTTTTGTGCAGCCACATCACACTGTTGGCTCATATTCAGCTTGTGAACAACAATCCCAAGATCCTTCTCGCATGTAATATTGCTGAGCCAAGTATCCCCCATCTTATAGCTGTACATTTGTTTTCTTTTTCCTAGGTGTAGAACTTTGCAATTGTCCCTATTAACTATCATTCTGTTGTTTTCAGCCCAGTGCTCCAGCCTATCAAGACCCCTTTGAATTTTGTTTCTGTCTTCCAAGGTATTAGCTATCCCTCCGAATTTTGTATCATCTTCAGATGAAGCTTTCCCTGCACCTCCTCATCCAAGTCATTAATAAAAATGTTGAGCAGCACTGGGCCCAGGACTAATCTCTGCAGTACCCCGCTCGTTACTTCCCCCTAGTTTGAGAAGGAACTCTTTGAGTATGATTCTGTAGCCATCTAGCTCAGTATTGTCTGCACTGACTGGCAGTGGCTCTCTCGAGGCTTTTAGGCAGGGTTTTCCCCCAGCCCTCCCTGAAGGTTCCAGGAATTGAAGTGGGGAATTGAACCATTGATAAACACTCCTTGAGTCCGATTCTGGAGCCAACTGTGCATCCACCTGATAGTTGTTTCATCCAGTCCACATTTAGCTAGCTTGCTAATCAGAATATCATGGTGCACTTTGTCAGAAGCTTTGCTGAAGTCGAGATATATAATATATATATATTATATCCACAGCATTCCCACAGTCTACCAGGGAAGTTACCCGATCAAAAAATGAAATAAGATTAGTCTGGCAGAATTTCTTCTTGATAAACCCATGTTGGCTTCTGGTAATCACTGTATTGTTTTCAAGGTGCTTACAGATTGGCCACTTTTTAATGTGCTGCAGAATTTTCCCATGGATTGATGTCAGGCTGACTGGTCTGTAGTTCCCAGATTCCTCCTTTTTGCCCTTTTTGAAGATAGGGACAACATTAGCTCTCCTCCAGTCATCTGGCACTTCACCCATCCTCCATGATTTCGCAAAGATAATCTACAGTGGTTCTGAGAGTTCGTCCGCCAGGTCCTTCAGTACTCTAGGGTACACTCATGTCTATTAACTTCAATAGGTCTACTCTGAGTAAGACTAACATTGAATGCAACCCCTTCTTTTTAAAGAAGAATTTTGACTTGCAGATGCCTGTCTTATCATATTGATTTTAAATAGCCGTCCCTAATCTGATAACCCAAAACATCTCAAGGGCACAACTTTCATCAGCTGCAGCCAGCACTGCCATTGATCAGTGTTGATAAGAATTATAGTCCCAAACATCTGGAGGGCATCAGGTTGAGCAAGATTGATTTTAACCCTCTCTGCTTATTTAGATTTTAATGCTGCTAGTGGTGTATTGTTAATTTTCTACTGCTGTTTTTGGTGTTTTTGTAGCTGTTACTTTAAATTGCTAGTTTTTTGTTTGTTCTTAGGTGCCTGAAGCTTTTTATGAGGAAGTGTAAGGTGCAAATATTTTAAATAAGGTAGGGGATAGGGAACATGTGGTCCTCCAGGTGTTGTTGGAATCCAGCTTGCATCACCCCATCCAGCAGTTCAGGGATGATGAGAATTGTAGTCCAACAACATCTGTAGTTGTGCCACAGTTTCCCCATCCTCGTTTTGAATAAATGAAGCATTTATGTATTTAGTCTTATTACTAAAAATGCTGGTCCATGATGCATCACTGGTTCATAAATCAGCCATATATTAAGTACCTGTATATACATTCTGCTTTTGTTTTGCAGATGGCAACTTCTTGGCAATAGGTTCTCATGACAATTGTATTTATATATACAGTGTTACTGACAATGGGAGGAAATATAGTAGAATTGGCAAATGCTCAGTAAGTAATCACTGAATTAACTGTTTAAAAATCAATATGTATTTAGGGTTCCAGCCCTTTCTCTTCGTAATGCTGTTTAACTTTCCCCCTCAAGATTTAATTGATTTAATATTCACCAAGATTCAGAAATGGCAACAATCTTTTCAAGTCATTTCTAAAATAATTTTAACAAGTAAAAATATTCTGTAAACACACTGGTCATTCTCCACCACTAAATATTTGTAGAAGTAAAATTCTTTCTAAAACTTACAAAAGCTCTGGCTTTAGCAAATCTCTTTTTTAAGTTGCTTATAGACTTGGATTTTTATGCACAACAGTTTAACAGCTTAGGTTGTTTTACTTCCATGGAACATAAACATCTTCAGTATCTGTCTAAAATTCTTATCTTAATTCCTGCGTGGCGTTTAGGAACAAGGGTGATTTAGGGAAAGGGTTTTGCTTTTGGAAATCTCCCTTTATCAGGGTTGCCTCTTTGGGGACAAGAAGAACAGCTTGGAGTTCATTTTATTGTGGCATAAACTTTCATTAATTGCAGTCCACTTAGTCCATGAAAGGTTATACCATAATAAACGTGTTAGTCTCTAAGATGCTACAAGATGGGTACTTCCAGGCACAGGCTTATTGTGGGATCAGTGCTGTTCATGCATGCAAGTTTTTATCTCTGTCCACGTGAATCATCAACATCAAATGCCAACCTGTACACTTTTTTTAACTTTTAATCTAGATTTCATCTTACCATGGAAAATCTGTTAAGTAAAAAAAAAAAAAAACCCTCAGACCCCACTCCGCTATATATCTGCAGTCACTGCAGTGGTGTGGAAGCTCATGAGCACATGGGGGGGGGGGCAGTTTGTTGTGTGTGATAATATTATGGTGGATGGTCTCTATTGCTACACTTTATTTCTGTTTGCTCTTCAGCTGAGCACAACCTAGCCATTTTGTTTCTGGTAGCCAAAACAATACCAGTGCAATCATTTCCACCAATTGCCACATTCTGAAGACACATTGGAGTTTCAGAAAAACAGCTATGTGTTCAGGGAAGCTATTCTCTCAAGATCTCAAAATGTGTGGGGGATCATGGAGACTATAATTGCAGTACATGCATTGGGACTTCTTATAAAAAAAAATACACTGATCTTGCAGAAGACCTCTATCAGAATTTCAGTATAGCAAAATATTATTTTTAAAAACTCAGCAACTGGAAATGAATTTTGCCTCACGCAAAAGAACAAGCCTCCAATTTCCCATTGTGAAACATGATAGTTAAGAGCGGGTAACATTTGTTCTTGCACGCTTCTTGTGATTTTTTTAAATAAAAAAGATGCACAGGTACACAAATACCTGCACACATGTCCAGAATGGTAAAGGGTAGTAGAGGCAGAGGAGTTGAGATTGAGGGGAGGGTCCAGAAACCACAGCAGAGAGACATTTTATTGAGAACCAGTGTGGACAGGAAACAGCAGAACACCTATGAAAAACGTAAGAATAAAAAAGGCATGTGTGGAGTGTAATGGGAAGATCCAGATAATGGTTTGAAATATGCATATAATGTGCTGAAATCATTTGCATATGCTTAGATTTGCTTAGAAGATGCTTAAGACTTACTGAAATAGTGTATAAAGTTTGTTATAGGTACAAGAGCCAACAGCAGAACTGGAGTAGTTTGAAGTTGCCCCCCCTTCAGAGTTGGAGAAAAAGCATTTAAAAAAGATAAGCATTTCTCTACCCATTTCTCCCCCTCCAGGAAGTCTGGGCATATAGCCAAGATAGTAGATTCCAAATAAACAAGTCTGTGTTAGAACATAAACAATGAAGAGAACAGGAAAGATCTGTGTAAGATTTTCAGAATGGCCAGCAGTAACTTTGCCAATTCACCTATGAACTGATATGAATCTCTGAGAACATCCATGTGTATAAAACATAAATTTATGAGAACAGAAAAGTGTTTCATCTGTCAGACTGTCCCATGAGAATGTTTATGACAAATCTGTGGGAATGAATTCATGAGAAAAGACCATGGGAACCCACCTTTCCATAGAAGAGAGAGTATATAATAAGCCATGTTTCACAGCACTCAGGGCCCTTCAGCTCTTGTAGAGGGGGGGAGGCTATCAAAGAAAGCAGGAGAACCATCCATCAATACCACCTATAATATCTGATGGGTGATGTATCATGACATGTATTTCTATGTCCTTTGTACTTTGGCTCTGTGATATGACAGAGTTTAACTCAGTCCTTCAATTATTATAATTTGTTTTAATTAAGATGTGCCTTCACAGTTTTATACTTTGAGTTAAATGGATATCCAGCAATTTCTTTTGTGCAGATATATATAGTTCTATTTTTCTGTTTTCTGTTTCTGCCATAATGGTTAAGGCCAACTAGAATGAATTTTCTTAGTTGTAGTGTCCCAAGATATGAATAAATAGCATATATTATAAAGACTGTTCTGCTGTCTGAAGTCTGACTCCCAGATAGAAAATTTCTGGTACCTCCCAAGACTCAAGAATTCTAGAGTGGGGTCTCCTCTATTCTACTCTCCTCCTACACTAGACAACTGCTGTTGATAACCTGTGAGCTTAAGTGACATAACGTTTGACATATAAGGGAGAAAGCAAGAACCCTCGACCCTATGCATCCACTGGCAAGGGGGTAGTTTTGCCGGTAACAGGAGGCTCACATGCCAGTCACACAAACAGCAGAATCAGATCTGAACAGCCTGTTTGCAACATGAAGCCTCTGCCTGGAAGCCCCCTTGGTTGTTTTGCTGAAAGAGGCTAACCACAACTACCTCTCTGAAAGATGTGAACTGGTTTCACTTCTATTCCGGGAAATAAAGTCACTGGCAACTAGGAGATTGAACCTTTGACCCCACCCAAGCAGGCTTTTTCATTCAAGATCATTAGTTTTACAGTAAAGATATGGCTATGAGATGGACTAACAGAACAGGCAAATATACTTTTCTTTAACATTGGCATGTCATATGGGGTCTAAAAGCTCCCTGTTTCCCTGAAAAGGCTACCACTTGGAAGGATTGTTGCAAAGACGAACTTAATACTTATGTGTTTTACTTTTTCATGCTTGATTCATAGCTCCAGGCACTACACTGGAACAATCCTCCCCTCTGCTTTTATTACATGCACACTGAACTTCTGTAGGAATGTGCCACTGTTTTCTTCCATCCCAAAGAGCACATGGAACTTTGGATTGGAGCCTGTTCTTCTAATGTGGTTACCTGGGTTGCTACCAAACACAGGTCACCCCCAGCTATGAATGTAAACGAGGCTTCAGTGTACCTTTCAGTGCAGCTTTTTATATGTACTAATGTAATTCTATTGGAGGATGTTCTGTTGTTGGAATTAATATAATGCATCTCTCTTCATAGGGTCATTCCAGCTTCATTACTCATTTGGACTGGTCTGTTAATTCTCAGTACCTTGTGTCTAATTCAGGGGACTATGAAATCCTATACTGTGAGTAACAAATAGTATTCTGCCCTTCATACAAAGTTCATTCTTGGCTGCTAATGGATTCCTGATATGAATAACAAACCAATGCAGAGCAGACATTTATTTTAGTCTCTTAATGTACAACTTTATAACTGATGTCTCTCTCTCTCTCTTTTGTGCCCCACTTTCTTATAGGGGTTCCTTCAGCTTGTAAACAAGTAGTAAGTGTTGAAACCACTAGAGATATAGAATGGGTTACTTACACTTGTACTTTAGGATTCCATGTTTTTGGTAAGTATATAATCAAATACATAATTCATAATCAAAAACTCCCATGCCTTTGCAATTTGCTAACATCCAGCAAATCAACCTTTAACAAGAATCTATTTCTCTATCATCTTGTCCTTTATCTCAGGGTATGCTTTGTAACAGTACTATTACTCCTTCAGAAATGTCATGTGACCTGTGCAGAAGTAATTGCAGGAAGCTGTTAATTACAGTTAAAATAATGGATGGAGCTTGTGGGATTTATTTATTTTTAAAAAATTATAAACTGCTCATGTTCAGAAAACTATACATGAAAATTATAAACAGCAGTGTCCAAAAAACCCAAAAATAAATATAAAATATACACCAAAAATAATACAGTTAAATTAAGAATATTACACCAGAAGATGATCAGTAGACTTTGATAAATAAGAAAGGTCTTAAGCATGCTTCTGAAATAATAGATTGATGGAGAATACCTTGCTGCAAGTGATGATGAGGACAGCGTATGTCCTCCCTAGCCCCTCCCTTCTGGAGTATGAATTCCCCTGCTTTTTCCAAATTGGCATTAATTATGATTAAGTTCTATGTCAGCACCAGGTTAATCCCCATGAATGTTGCCAAGGGCCCTCTTAACTGGAATTTGAACCTTAGAGTTGAAGCTTTTAACTATTATTTATTTATCTGAAGTTATAAACAATGTAGTCCCAAATCAGTATCCAAAACAAGAATAAAACAGCGTAACATTGAAGCAGAAACAATAGTTAAAAACAGTGGCATAATACCTGAGATCTTAAATGCCAAAGCAAATTTAACCAAGAATTTAAAAAACCTGAGAGAATAGGTATGTTTTGATCAGGCAATGAAAGCCCATCAGTGATGTGACCATACTCATTGCCAAGGGGAGGGAATTCCACTGTTAGGGTACAATTACTGATAAAGTTATGTCCCACTTCCCCAAATAGTGATCAATATGTGCAGGTGGGGCAAGAAGAAAAACTAGAGATTGTGTCTTATATTCATGATGGCCTGTTTCATGCATTATAATAGCCCTCATGAGTCCATATTTCTAATATAGTATGACTTAGTTAAACTGGGCATGTTACTATATAAAGAGCAAAGGTACTTAGAGGAAACTGCCATGCATTATCTGTAAAATATGGAGAAAATAAAATGTTTAAAAGGGCATGCTGACATTACAACCATAAACTGATTTAAGCCAGAGCTTTCCCCTCAATAATCAATTGGCAGTTTAGTTGTATGAAAAGCTTAAGGGCTTTCTAACAGGAAAAATCTCACCAAATCATAGCTATTGGCATGCTTTGAGGTTAATAAATAGAAGCCATGACTGTTTAAACTGGTTTAGAAATCAGGTTTAGGTTGTTATAGTCTGCTTTCATTTTATTTGCTCCTGGAATAGAATAAATGAGACAGGCATCCTTCAGTCTGGTTATATAAGAAAGTTTATTTGTGATATGAATAAAAGTTTGGAAGTTCACAATGTTATACGGTTGGGGGGAGGGAATGTCCATTTCTCCCTGGATGATAGTCCATCAAGTGAGTCTTGAGCGCTGCAAGGCATCCACAGGCAGGAATTGCAATTAAAATCTGAGGGAGTAGGTCACCTTGGTCACGTGACCCCACTGTTTATTTTGTGCCTTACCATCCAGGCAATGGTATTTCCTTTCAGCTCTTACTTTTCGTGCCTCACAATTCTTGTTGCCCAAAGAAGGAGGTGCCCAGTTCAGAGATGCCTCAACTACGCACTTCTGAAGACCCACGAGGTGGCTGCATTGTCTATCAGGGCTGCCTGAACTGCACCAATTTTTTCCAGGGCATCTATAGTTTGGCTGAATGACCTGCTAACTTCACTTCAACAAAATCCTGCTAGGATGTGTAACACACTGCTCAGGTTACCCAAGGCAGCAGCTTTTGTGTCAGATGCGGCTCTCAATGCAGTACAATTTTCCCTCGTTCTCTTGCTGCTCAAATTGTCGCCAACTGGACATTGCGGCTCCATCATTGGGATGCTAACACTGGGGCATGTGTCACTTTGTCTACTGCTCCATATGTGGGACTGAAACTGTTTGGTGATCAAGCCCTCAAGGAGGTCCTTGTGGATCTCAAAGAAAAATGGAAGCCAGCCCTTCAAAAAGATGAGAGAAGTTTCAATCATCATTATGCAACCTATCATTGTTTGTTTCAATTCCTTTGTCCAAGCTTTTGTCCAAACAGTCTTGAGTTCGGAATCATTTTGCAGGTCAATCCAACTCCCAATCTGGAGGTATCATAGGTCTCGCCAATACTGATGCCAGCAGTCCTCCATAGGGGGGCCATCTGCTGCAGTTCTCCCAGTCATGGCATCATACCACTTCAGACCGCTGGGTCGCTGGACACAATTCAAGAAGGCTACAAGACAGAGCTTCAATCTTTTCCTCCAAACCACTTCCTTCATTCACCTGTTTCCAGTTGCCCTCTTCAGTGTCAGGCTGTAGCAGAAGCTATTCAACACCTTCTCTTTACCCAAGCCATCAAGGAGGTGAAACCCAAAATACTTGTTCTCAGGAGTTTACTCTATATTTTTTTGTCATACCCAAACATGACAAGTCATACAAGGTTATCCTAGATTTGAAATTCCTAATTCAGTTTGTTTGTTACCAGAAATTCAGGATGGAGTCTCTCTCAGCTATCAGACATGCCCTGTGGTCTCAGGCCTACTTCACGTTCATAGATCTGAAGAGGCTTGTCTCCATGTCCCAATCCATCTGCAATACAGGAAGTATCCCTGGTTCATATATGGAGCTTGTCATTATCAGTATCAGGCAATGCCTTTTGGATTGTCCTTCACCCCTTGGGTCTTCACAGAAGTGTTGCTTAACTGTGCCTCCAGGGTGCCTATCTCTATCCAGTCTTGATGACCTTCTGAGTTGTTCAGACAGTGCATCTCAGTGGAGAGGGATGTTCATCTCACTTTGCAGGTCTTGTCATCCCATGGCTTCCTAGTCAACAAGACCAAGAGTCTTCCAGTGCCCATACAATGGCTTCAACATAACGGGGCCAATCTAGATATTCAAGATGCCCTGATTCTGCTCTCTCCAGAATGTGCAGCCAAGATCCTGAAGGCTGCTACACTATTGTTATCACCTTCGGGAGACCTCATGTCCCTGGTGAAAGTCGTGGCTTTGTTCATCTCGGTAATACACGATGGGCTTGTCATCATACACAGCCACTTCACTGCTTCCTCCTTCCATATCAGTGTTATGCACATCAGCCATCACACTGATACTGCCTCCTGCTCTCAAGGACTCTTTCCAGTAGTGGGTGTCTTTAACCAACCTACAACTGGGGGGTTCCATTCAGGGAACCTCAGCACACTGTGATCACAACGGATGTCAGCTTTTGTGGTTGGAGTTTTGTCAGAGTTTGTTCAAGGCTAGTAGTTGGCAGTGGAATATCATCACAGCATGGCTGGAACTCAGGGCTCAGGTTTGCCATCCAGCACTTTGTCTACATCCACTATGTCCTCCTCCGCATGGACAACACTACTCTGAAAGCCCAGCTCAACCATCAGGTCAGGATGCGGTCACGGAGTCTCCAGGATGAGGTGAAGTGCAAAGAACACTTTATGAAGATTCCTTGAAGGCAAACTGTGTACCACCCGGGGACAGGACACCACTACTCCATTCAGGAATCACTTAACCAAGGGATAAGAGCCAACCAACTGGGAGGACCAAAGGGAAAAAAATGGTGAGAGCAGAGACATGTCTGTGCAAGGTATTGGGTTTTAGGCCCAACCAAAGCTTGTCCTGAAGAAAGCAAAGGATTTGAGGTATGGCAGCTTCCAGTGGGCAAATCTTGTTTCAGGAACTCTACTCCACAAATGTATGCCGGGTAGATCTGTGAATCCATTTTGTTGAAAGATGGTGTGATGTCAAAATGGTGTGAATGCCATCCCATGATAAGCCACGTTTTCAAATAGCACCACTCAGTTGCCAAGATATCAACTTCAGCCATGCTGGATCCGGATGGTATACTGGTCCTTGAGACAGAATATCTGACTGAGAAGGCAGAGTCCAAGGTGCCTCTGTTGACAGTTGGAGCAGTTCAGAGAACCAGGGGTGGCACATCCAGAATGGAGCGATCAGAACCACTTCTGACCTTTTTGCCTGTACTTTCCTCAGAGTGTGAACTATGAGAGGCATTAAGGGGAAAAGTGTAAAGGAGCCTGTGACGCCCTTCCCTGGCTCTCCCTGTCAGGTTCCTACCTGCTCGTGGTTACTGCCTGTCTCTAGGCACCACCAGGGACTCCACCAGTCCGGACTGTCCTTTATTTTATTTTTTCTCTCCCCGCTCTAGCACAGATCTCAACAGATCCCCCTGCTAGGCAACCACCAATCACGTCCCAATACTAGTATTCCCAGAGACTCTGAATACTGGTATTGTTATTCTCTTCACCGCTGCCACCATTTGTTACAGTTCCCCTTCAGCCTTGGTCATTACCTTACCCTCCCTTCTGGTCTGTGAAACCCCAGCCAAGGATCAGGCCTTTGGTAAACCAAATTAAGTATTTATTAAAGATAACAAAGCTAACAAGATTAACAAGATTTCTTCTTAAGGCACATAAGCATATGGTTTTACTCAATACTAATCCGAACTCCACCCCCCTCCTTCTTCACTCTCTCCTGGCAAACAACTCTCTAAACCCCACCAAGCAACCCACTCTTTCTCTTCTCCCCCCAGATTCCACTCTCACTCTTCCTTTTATACGTTCAGCCATTTTAAACACTCAGCCAATCATCTAGCATTCTACTGCCCATTCACTCCCCCTCCTCTTTCACTCCACTTACCATGTATCTTCTAAACAACCAACACTTACCATATATACATTAATATAGGAACATCACAGAGCCCTGGAGACCAAGGAACTGACAGAACATCCACCACCTCTGCTTGATCTGATGGATAACATGTGAAGAACCTGTGTATCTGACAATTGATCAGAGAGGCAGATCTATGTGTTTTTAAAAAAAGAATAAAAACATTTAAAAAATACAATAAAACAAAGGTCAACTGTTGTGAAAAAAACATCTTCTTTGTTTCCTGCATAAGCCTGGTATTTGAACATCCCTTCGGCATGCTGCAAGTAGTGAAATAGGCATGCTTGTGTTGTTGGGGCCACTGGAAGCAGGCGAGGAAATGGAAGCAAGGGTATGGCATTAGGGGCCACCCATTGAAAAGTGACAAACAGCCCACCTCAAAAAATGGAGCTTCCAATCCAGCAGTGCCTGCAAATGTAAAACTTTCTTTTTCTTTTTTTACTGATTAAATTTAAAGAAAAGAAAAACTGTGGGCTGGCATTTTGATGACATAGTGTAGATACTGCAAGAAGCATATATACATGAACAGAACCAGTACCACCATAAACTCCCATCTGGAAGCACCCTGGTAGCAGAAAATTCTTGCATATTACAAATTTAGCAAACCATTTGCATATTTGAAACTTATCACTTATCTAAACATGTGCTATTGTCTTTTTTAAAAAAATCCATGAATTCTGTAGTCTACCACATGTTTGCATATGGGATTAAAAATGGTACATGTTTAGGCAGGACACAAGTCCATAGCAGATGAATGAGTTATCTGTTGTTTTGGTTAGATGATGAGCTTTTAAAACAGTTCAGTAAATAAATTATGACTCTATTTCAGGTGTGTGGCCAGAAGGTTCAGATGGCACAGATATCAATGCTGTCTGTCGCTCACATGGGAGGAAATTGTTATCAACAGGCGATGACTTTGGCAAAGTACATCTCTTCTCTTATCCATGTTCACAGTTTAGGGTAAGGCAGCAAACACATTACAGACGACACTTTCAGTTGTAAAAAGGATTATTTTGTAAATAGCCCTCAATTACAACAATTAATTGTTTTAACAATTGTTAATAGCAGTAATAGGTTTATTGCTATTAAAACACTATTGGAGGTTTGAGAAAAAATTATATTTATAATTAAAACACTCATATCAGTTAACATGAAAATTATTAATAAGTTACTTCTCATATAGTTGCCTTCCCTCAACCTCAATGAGACATTATTTTTTAGTTACATTTCAGTATTATTTTTATGACTGTATTCATTTTTTATTCCTTCATTATTTTAAATGTAATTCAGTGATAATTATTGTTATATATTCCTAATAATGTTCTTAAAAATACTATATCTAAGTAACAAATGCATATTGGAGTAATTAACTGAAAATGTAATGTGACCAGTACAGGGCTGTTGGAATTTTAAACTTCATCAGAATGTTTGAATTTCATGAAATATTATTTTACTTACTGTTTACTATTTATTTTGACAATTTATATACCACTTAATTACAGTCATCTCTAAATGGTGTACAAATAACTCAACAACGCAATAATGTTGTAAACCGCCCAGAGAACTTCGGCTATGGGGCGGTATACAAATGCAATAAATATATAAATAAATAAAATAAATAATAAATAAAGATAAAAAACCATTAAACTATAAGATCAGAATTCAGTTAAAATGCCTACTGGAACAAAAAAGTCTTCATTAGGCACCAGAAGTTCTACAGGAAGGGGGCCTATCAACTGAAAGGGAGTTCTATAAACTTGGGCGCCCAGTACAGAACACACGGCTCCTGCTGGACACGAGTCATGCATGGAAGCCATTACATTACAACGGAGCATTATATGGTCAAAATAAACAGCATAGCGTGTCAAATAACCCCCCCCCCAAAAAATACTGGGAATTTTTGGAAAGGGCCAATAGTAGCTCAGTAGCAGAACATCTGCTTTGCATGTAGACAGTCCCAAGTTCAGTCTCCAGCATCTCCAGGTAGGGCTTGAAGAGATCCTTGCTAAAGGCCAAACTAGATGTGTACATGTTTAATAAAGATGTGCCAAAGGGTTGTAATGAATGTTGCATGAGCTAAAGGCAGCTTGTGCAACCAGTCTTTCCCTTTCTGGCAGCAACCTGTAGTGTTGGGAAGCTGGGAGAGCACACACACACCCCATGCTGCCCCACCGGCCATTACTCCTATGTAGTCTGGCACATAGCTTTTGGCTACTGTAACTGACAGCATCTGTTGTGTTGCCAATGTTTTCTGTTATTGATGATGGTCTCTTTATTGATTTCTTTCAGGCTCCAAGTCACGTGCACATTGGGCACAGTAGTCATGTAACCAACGTAGATTTTCTATATGAAGATACTCATCTCATTTCCACAGGTGGAAAAGATACCAGTATTATGCAATGGCGAGTCATTTAGAGGAAGCCTTCTTCCTGTGTAACAAGAACTGGCCATGCACCGAAGTTCTGTATAAACTGTATATTTAAGAGTTAACAAATGGTTGCCGTCTAGCCTAGTCACTGTGATTTTTAAGTTTTAAAATCCTTACAAACCTCAGGAAAACTAAGTCCTTGGCTGGCTACTGTACTTATTTCAGTAATTCAGTTCATTAAGCATCACTTAAAACAACAACAAACTTGTTTTTCTTTTTTTGTTGTACAGCATATGAAGCAGTACAAGTCTAAAATGAAATCTTGACTTGGATGTTTATGCAATACATATGAACAGGACTTTTTTATTAAATAGCCACAAAAAACATATCCCAATATTAAAGAATATATGTGCTTCAGTTTCATTATTTATACTTTGTACTGTCTAGCTACATACTTAGAATATCTATAGTTGCAAAAGTTGATGGCATTCCCATGTCTGGTGGACAGCAAATAATTTATTTGGAAAGCTTAAACTAAGCTGGATGACACAGAGTGAACAAGCCACTATGCACAGCTGTTCTGTTATAGTCATTGCAATGGGGCTTCAATAAGTTTGCCATATTAAATGAAACAGACGTTTCACTCAGCAATACTTGCTGAGCTTTTTTTTTCTCCCACAGTAAAGAACTTGTTTAAATAAGAAAATGTGAATACTAGAATATTCATAAACTTGTTTTTCCCCTCCTGGCAAAGCAAAACCTTAAAATGAGAGGATGCAATCCAGCAACAGTTAGTTAAGACTTAACTTCCATAGAAAAACTGGAAAGGGATTTACTTGTAGTCAATGTAAGCCTTACTAATTTCAGGGGAACTAGTATTTGCTAGATTGTAACCAGATTTTTATTTTCTTTGAAATTAAGCAGGTTCTACCCCCGTTTTAACTAATATCTCAGTAGGGATTAGAGCTTCAGCTAATCTGTTTCAAGACAAAAACTCTTTAAATATGTATATTAACAATTTCTTATTTAAAAATCGTGAACCAACTTGGCCACATCTCCATTATTCAATTGATAGAGCGTACCCTAATCTGTATATTGATCAACATGGCTACCACTACTTTATACATGTGTAAAAGATATTAGCAATTCATAAGAAATAGTAAGGCATTCTAAGCTTTACTTGTCTATTGCTTATGGATATTGTATATTCACATTTTAAGGCCAAGTAGACAAAATATAAAGAGATCTTTTGAAGTGTACCATTAACTTGCAGAAGAAATGGGGTAGTAAAGATATATGATTCATGATGAAGACCAGCTGGACTGATATCAACAAAGTAGTATGCAATTCAAGAGATGTGCACCCCAGGAGCCTTTGTAATGTGTGTTAGTTGTAGAATCATCAGGGTTGGAAATGACCTTGAAGTCATCTAGTCCAACTCTCATTGCAGGATCTGCAATGCAGGTTGCAACCACAGCATCTCTGACAGATGGCCGTCACCATTTACTTAATCCCTCCAGCGAAGGAGAAGCCACCACCTCCCAAGTCCATTTGTTCCACTGTTGAATAGCCCTTGCTGTTAAGATGTTCCTCCTAATGTTTCACCAAAATCTGCTTCCCTGCAATGTTCAGACATCGGTACTAGTCCTTCCCTCTGAAGCAACAGAGAACAAGTCTGCTCCATCTTCTGATGCAGCCATTTGGGACAGAAAAACACATAGGGTTGCCCTACACATCACTGAATAACTTCCATCCCCTGTGTGTTTTGCATGGACTGATATTTATAGTATGAAATAAGATTGTATTTTGCAATGAAGCAAGAGTGGAGGTGGCATAAAATAGTTAAGGCGGCCTTATTTGTTTTGATTGTGACACAGACTGAAAATTATTGTTTACATTGAGGAGTGTATCTAAAGATTTTGAAATGAGCAGTGTTATAAGCAGGTTCTGAAAAGCTCAATACTAAAGTTTTTTTTTCTTATAAAGGATAGGAAACGTGAATTAATTGAGCTCTGAAGCACGGGTTGTTTAGAGTTATTTCAATGAAGATTTAATAAGTTTTGAAGCTTTTTATTACATCTCCAGCCTGCTACACTGAAAGTGCAGGATACCAATAAATATCATGTATCAAGATGAATTGTTCCAATTTGTTTGTTATAACGTCAGCATTTTAGTGCACATTTCTCCTAATAAACAGTTTTGTATGCAAGCAATTTCTCCTAATATAATGCATTTTTGTATGCTATTTTCATTAATATATTCATATTTTATATACACTTTCCCCCAATATATACATTTTTGTAAACATCATTTTGTTAGAGAACGGCATCACAAAATCTGAATGTGCATATTTGGAAGGATGGCTGTGTTTTGGTTCTCATATTGTATCAGAAAGTGCAAATTTGATAGATTCAGTTTTCCCCATCCCTAGTAAAGATACTTGTGTATTAACACATAAAACTGTGCTGTGGAAAGACAATACCGCATGAGGCTTGCCTCTTTTATATGTATTTTTGGTGTATAATTTTGCACATAGCTTTCCATATAATGGGCTCCTACTTGGGGGAAGGGAGGGGTATAAACAACAGATAAATAAATAAATAGAGCTTTTTACAAACACAACAACAATGCATTAGCAGCTTGGGCATAAGTGGGCTATTGATGCAAAAGGCAGTCCTGAGCAAAGCTTGAGCAGGTTAGAACCACCAAATTCTGTGTATAAATCTTAAATATTTTACATATAAATATTTTAAAAATATATTCTTTCTCCATCCCTTGTTACAGCATTTGTTCAGAGGATGTGAAATCACTGACCAAGGATACAAAAATAAAAAGGGAGGCAAAGCCTCGGAAAAATGCAAGGAATATTTTAAAAAAAGTGCATTGGAAAACACAATATTCTAAATAAACCATCCACATTAAAAATGCCTTTTGATACTACACCCCCACTTGGCATTGAAATGGTAATTACAAAGTAGCTAGGCAAGTCTCTCTCAGTAAGGAGTTGCAAAGTGCAGGGCCCACCACTGAATAGGTCACCACTTTGTGCCCAACTGATTTCCTATCTAGCTCCATCAAAAAAGTCGGTGTTTGGTACCAGGTAGCCTGACTGTTGGCAAGGGGAACTGTGGCTATTATTTCCTTGTGTATGTGGTTTTGATTCTTATATTTGCTTTGTATTGATTTATTGCTCTTAATTTGATTCTGTTAGCCACCTTGGATCTCTTTTATAAGATGAAAGTGGAGTATAAGTATTTAAATAAATGAACAGGGGGTTTAGGTATTTAAATCAGTGAATAAAAGTGTCACATCTTTTCCCCCAGGACTGAAAAATCCCCATATCCAAAACCTCAGAGTGGCATGGTAATTCAGGCCCCCGAGTGTGATCTTGAGGGTGATGGACTAATGGTCCTGGCACTGTGCCTAGTAAATTTCCAAGCAGGGACTTTTTAATGTTCCACATTTTGTAGAGAGATTAAGCCAGTGTGGTGTAGTGGTTAAGGTGTTGGACTATGACCTGGGAGACCAGGGTTCGAATTCCCACACAGCCATGAAGCTCACTGGGCGACCTTGGGCCAGTCACTGCCTCTCAGCCTCAGAGGAAGGCAATGGTAAACCCCCTCTGAATACTGCTTACCATGAAAACCCTATTCATAGGGTCGTCATAAATCGGAATCAACTTGAAGGCATTTACATTTTAAAAGGATAAATTCCTCTTAGTTAAGTGTGGTAGGCTCCTCACTCTTGACTGTTGCCCCACTTCAGATCTCCTCACCCCAGAGTGTGGACAAATGCAAATGCTGCTCTCTGGATCAGGGAAATTGACTGAGAAAGGGTTAGCACCCCATCATTCAAGCAAATTAACCCTACAACCCCCAGCCTGTAGTTAGGGGAGTGAAACACCAGACAGATTCAAGCCTGCTTTTTGTGAATGTAAAACATGGTCACATAAAGAAGCATACACTTGGTAAGAAAAGAAATAAAATTGTTGGGAAATCCCATATTTATTTAGAAATAGCCATTGTCTGTCTTAAAGTGTTAAGTATTTAACAGGTAGAATCTCCTCTGAAATTGGTTCTGTATTGGGTTAAGTTGCTTCTCATCTTGTCATTCCAGTTAATCTTAGGTTCACCCTTGCTGATGAGAGCTGCCTGTATCTGTTATGGTGTCTTGTCTACTGGATAGTCAGTATGTATAAATAAGTAGAAAAACAAGGAAAATATCTCCTCCTGAAGAGAAGAAAGCAACAGCATGGAGACATTCAGTCCTGGCAAAACATTCCAAAGTTTTGGAACAATGTCAAAATCAGTCAAATGACCTTGCAGACTGGAGGTTTGCCACTGGGTATGTAGATTCCTGCAAGTGTTGACCTGGCAGCAAAGATAAGCACTGAATCCTGCCAAGTTTTGACAAGGATTTTATTATCTGTAAATTAGAATGTGTGCAATCTGATCAGCTTCTTCAGACTACTCTTTAAAAGAACTGCAGGATTGTTTTAAAAATTATGCTTTTGATCCAAGTATGGTTTCTCAAAAGAACTAAAAACCCCTAAATGCTGCAACCTTTCCTCATAGGGGAGTTGGTCCATCCCCTTGATCATTTTGGTTGCCCTTTTCTGAACCTTTCCCAATTCTTGGTTGATGATGAATGAATTGGGGGGAAGAGAATGAAGAGATGTCCCACCCACTTTTCCTGTTTGCCCGCCCACCACCAGCAGCATGTGTTGCTCTCCCAACCAGTTCTCAAGGGAATGCAGCCCTCAAATCCGAAAAGGTTGGCCATGCATGAATTAGGCCTTCAGGGTTTAATTGGTCATAATTTAATTGGGCTCCTGCTGGGAGGAAGGGCGGGATATAAATAAACGAATAAATGAAATAAACTGTGACCTGTGAATGACCCAAGACAGAGAGTCAATAAAGAGGAGTTTCTTTGCATATTCACATTAGCCTGTAATTCTCGGCTCCCAAGCCTGAATTAAGTGTACCTCTGAACTTCTCCAAGCAGCCAAATGTTGCTAGCAAGTACTGAATGCTTAAAAGTGTGAAGGGTTTTAGAAATGAGAGGTTTCCTGTCAGTCAGCAATTGCACATTTGTGAGGTCCAAACAGAGCAAATGTGTCAAAGGGAAAGTCACATTTTCACATCCATATCTTAAAAATTCCTGTGAATGGAGATTAATGGAGGCCACCCTAAGGTCCTCATAACCAAGAACAGTAAGGGGACAGCCCTGTTGGGTGGGATCAAAGCTATTCTAAGGGTGCTTCTGGATAGGGCGTTTAATTACACAAAATTTGGTTGTTATATCACACTTTCTAGTGCAATTATCCTGTTACTTGTCTAAATGCAGAAAGTACAGTAGGGAAGGTGGCCACAAATTGCACTGGAAAGTGTGTGATAGCAACCACTAGCTGGCAATGTGGTATAACCTCTGTATGGACATATTGTCATGAATGCTCAACAAACAGCAGGTCTAGAAGCTCCCCAACACTCTCGTTCCCAATACTGACCAGTCAGGTGAGCTCCTAGAAAGCTCACTGAGAGGGCATGAATGCAGATGCTGTACACTGTCTTCTAGCAACTGATATATACAGGTATGCTTCCTTTGAATATGGAGGCTCCATTTCACTCTCATGGCCAGTAGCCTGTTGCTAGATGTCACCTCTCTGAATTTGTCTAATCCTTTTTTAAAGCCTTCTAAGTTGGAGGCCGTCACCACTTCTTATGATTTCAGGAGTTAATTGTAGAACTGCATGCTAAACAGGTAGACTTCTAGGCACCAAATTCCAGAGCAGTAGCCTTGGTGCAGTGCAGTCCTATACATATCCACTCAGAAGTAAGCTCTGTTGAATTCAGTGGGATTTACTCCCAGGTATAGGATAGCAGCCCTAATCTGTTGCAGTGGAACCTCAAAGACTGACAGATTTTAGGGTTGTATTCAACTATGTCCTACTCACTGTCAATAAAGTTTAGACTCACTGAAATTAACAAAGCTAAGTTAGTCATGTCCATTAATTTCAGTTGGTCTGCTCTGAGTAGGACTAGCGTTGAATACCACCCTTTATTGTAATCAGGTGTATTCGTCCAGGGTCTTGGGGGGGACTTAGACCCCTTACTTTTTTGGGAGCGAGGTCCCAGAAGGGTCCCTGTGTCTCCAGCATCCTATAAGCCAATCAGCAGGGAAGTGTGTCAGCCACTGAGAAAAGTCTTCTAACGTGCTTCCTTGTCCTTTCCTGCTAATTGAAGCCAATCACAGTATTAGGAGGTGTCATGCACTGAGGAGACTCTTCTCAGTAGCTAACATACTCCCCTTTCATGCTGATTAGCCCCTAGGGACGTCTGTTGTTGTGGGAGAAGGCATTAACAAGGAAAGAAGCAGAAAGCAGTATTCACACCTGGCCAGATTATTCTAAAATCTTAGGTTGTATAATCTTAGAAGGGGGCATGGCTATGACCCTGCACTTCTCAATTTGCTACTACCCTACTGGTTGTAATTGTATATACACACTTACTTGGGATTAAGTCCTACTGAAATCAGTGGAGTTCCACTTCCGAGCAGAGATGTATAGCACTTCATTGCTAGCTTTGGTGGACTGTTTGAATTACAATATTCTTCTCTAAACCTCTCTATTTGCCATCTGGAAAAAGCGCTTCATGCATTTAATGATGCCTGCTCTCCTTGACAAAACTTATGCCATAATATATTTGTTTGTTTTGAAGCTGACACGAGAATATTTGTTGGCTGACTGAAGCTCACCTCATCAGATGCACGAAGTAATCTCAATTGGCAGATATCCTCTATTCTGCACTAAGTTTAGGGGAGAACTGCAAACCGTCCACCAATGCTTGTGCCACAGTAAATCTGTTAAGGTTTGAAGCCTAACCCAGACCTTTGGGGGTAAAATTACACCTTGAGTGGACGTTTCATTGCAGAATTCACACAGTTGCACACTTATAATTAGGACTGGCTCCGACATTAGGTAGAGACAGGCAGCTCAAGAGGCCGCTGCTGGGAAGTGGAGGGAACTCATGGAAAAGAGAGCCCCGTGTATCATGCATGGTCTGCCCTTTGCCTCTTAAGCTAGGCTGCTGTCCACAAGTGTGGTGATATGGGCACTGTCCTCTTCCCAGTATTGAAGTAAAATTCAACTCCCAATCTGGTTGGCTTCCGTACATGAAACTGGGGTGAGGGATATGCCATCTCAGGCAGCAAAATGTCTTGGACCGGCCCTACCTTCTAGAACCGATTGGGAGCAGTGACCACAGTGCTATTAAATTAAACATACATGTAAATGGCCAATTGCCAAGAAAATCCAACACGGTCACATTTGACTTCAAAAGAAGAAACTTCACAAAAATGAGGGGATTGGTAAAAAGAAAGCTGAAAAACAAAATCCAGAGGGTCACATCACTCGAAAATGCTTCGAAGTGGTTTAAAAACACTATATTAGAAGCATAACTGGAGTGCATACCGCAGATCAGAAAAGGTACCGCCAGGGCCAAGAAGATGCCAGCATGGTTAACGAGCAAAGTCAAGGAAGCTCTTAGAGGCAAAAAGTCTTCCTTCAGAAAATAGAAGTCTTGTCCGAATGAAGAAAATAAAAAAGAACACAAACTCTGGCCTTGGACCCTTGGATGATAAGGGAGTCAAAGGTGTACTAAAGAACGATAAGGAGATTGCAGAGAAGCTAAATGAATTCTTTGCATCTGTCTTCACAGTGGAAGATATAGGGCAGATCCCTGAACCTGAACTAACATTTGCAGGAAGGGATTCTGAGGAACTGAGACAAATAGTGGTAACGAGAGAAGAAGTTCTAGGCTTAATGGACAGTATAAAAACTGACAAATCACCAGGCGCGGATGGCATCCACCCGAGAGTTCTCAAAGAACTCAAATGGGAAATTGCTGATCTGCTAACTAAAATATGTAACTTGTCCCTCGGGTCTTCCTCCGTGCCTGAGGACTGGAAAGTGGCAAATGTAACGCCAATCTTCAAAAAGGGATCCAGGGGGGATCCTGGAAATTACAGGCCAGTTAGCTTAACTTCTGTCCCTGGAAAACTGGTAGAAAGTATTATTAAAGCTAGATTAACTAAGCACATAGAAGAACAAGCTTTGCTGAAGCAGAGCCAGCATGGCTTCTGCAAGGGAAAGTCCTGTCTCAGTAACCTATTAGAATTGAGAGTGTCAACAAGCATATAGATAGAGGTGATCCAGTGGACATAGTGTACTTAGACTTTCAAAAAGCATTTGACAAGGTACCTCACCAAAGACTTCTGAGGAAGCTTAGTAGTCATGGAATAAGAGGAGAGGTCCTCTTGTGGATAAAGAATTGGTTAAGAAGCAGAAAGCAGAGAGTAGGAATAAATGGACAGTTCTCCCAATGGAGGGCTGTAGAAAGTGGAGTCCCTCAAGGATCGGTATTGGGACCTGTACTTTTCAACTTGTTCATTAATGACCTAGAATTAGGAGTGAGCAGTGAAGTGGCCAGGTTTGCTGATGACACTAAATTGTTCAGGGTTGTTAAAACAAAAAGGGATTGCGAAGAGCTCCAAAAGGACCTCTCCAAACGGAGTGAATGGGTGGAAAAATGGCAAATGCAATTCAATATAAACAAGTGTAAAATTATGCATATTGGAGCAAACAATCTGAATTTCACATATATGCTCATGGGGTCTGAACTGGCGGTGACCGACCAGGAGAGAGACCTCGGGGTTGTAGTGGACAGCACGATGAAAATGTCGACCCAGTGTGCGGCAGCTGTGAAAAAGGCAAATTCCATGCTAGCAATAATTAGGAAAGGTATTGAAAATAAAACAGCCGATATCATAATGCCGTTGTATAAATCTATGGTGCAGCCGCATTTGGAATACTGTGTACAGTTCTGGTCGCCTCATCTCAAAAAGGATATTATAGAGTTGGAAAAGGTTCAGAGGAGGGCAACCAGAATGATCAGGGGGATGGAGCGACTCCCTTACGAGGAAAGGTTGCAGCATTTGGGGCTTTTTAGTTTAGAGAAAAGGCGGGTCAGAGGAGACATGATAGAAGTGTATAAAATTATGCATGGCATTGAGAAAGTGGATAGAGAAAAGTTCTTCTCCCTCTCTCATAATACTAGAACTCGTGGACATTGAAAGAAGCTGAATGTTGGAAGATTCAGGACAGACAAAAGGAAGTACTTCTTTACTCAGTGCATAGTTAAACTATGGAATTTGCTCCCACAAGACGCAGTAATGGCCACCAGCTTGGATGGCTTTAAAAGAAGATTAGACAAATTCATGGAGGACAGGGCTATCAATGGCTACTAGCCATGATGGCTGTGCTCTGCCACCCTAGTCAGAGGCAGCATGCTTCTGAAAACTAGTTGCCAGAAGCCTCAGGAGGGGAGAGTGTTCTTGCACTCGGGTCCTGCTTGCGGGCTTCCCCCAGGCACCTGGTTGGCCACTGTGAGAACAGGATGCTGGACTAGATGGGCCACTGGCCTGATCCAGCAGGCTCTTCTTATGTTCTTAACAGGGATAAAACCCTCAGGTTTGGGACCATCTCTCTAGGCCTCTCTATCTCGCTTTTGGGACTCTTGCCAGGCCACACCCCTCCCAGCCACACCCTTCACAGGCCCTGCTTTACCAACCTCCTTGAGTGTTTTTGCCTAGCTAGATAAGGCCTCTTGCTTACTTGGATGGAGGACAGAACTGCGTGTGCATGCAGAAACTGGCTTGCTGTACAAAGATAAAACCTACATTTGTTGCTCTGCCCACTTTTTTCTCTGTCCCACCGACCACTGGGATGTGGCCCCCAGACGTTTGCCCAGATTGGGAATGTGGCCCTCAGGCTGAAAATGACTCCTTACCCCTGTTCTAGAGCCTGAGACAAAAAAATACACCAAGAAAATGGTTGGGTTTTACTACTGGAGTGATATTTTTTGTGCCCACCAATGTTAATATATTGGGATAAAAAAAGTCTTAAGAACGTAAGATGAGCCTGCTGGATCAAGCCGATGGTATACTGAGCCCAGCATCCTGTCTTACAGTGGCCAGCCTGGTGCTTGTGGGCAGCCTTATCCTCCGTGAACTTGACACCCTGGGCACCTACTGGGAGGAAGGACCGGAAATAAATAAATTTGTCTCTTTTAAAGCTCTTTTAAAACCATCCAAGATGGCAGCCATCACTGTCTCTTGTAGAAGCCAATTCCATAATTTAACTATGTGCTATGCAAAGAAGTTCTTTCTCCTCTCCCTCCCCTGCAAACAAACACTGATCCAGTGAGGGAGGCTTCTTTGGACACATTCTTTGTTTGGTTTTGGGACCTTTTACTATTCCAATGGCACCATAAGTGTAGTGGCAAATTCAGAAGTTCAAGTCCCCTTTGTGATAGTCATACCATGCCCCCTCACAGCCATGTCCCCTAGCTTGCTTGTTTGTTGTCTGTTGTTATCTCCATACTCCTCAGTCCTCCCCCTGCGTGCCTTTTCCCACAATAGATGTCCCTAGGAGCTAATCAACATGAGAGTGTGTTAAGAGTGTGTTAGCAACTGAGAAGAGTCTTCTCAGTGACCGATTCACCTTCTTTCACTGTGACTGGCGCCAATCAACATGAAAGGACAAGGAAGCATGTTAGAAGATTTGTTTCAGTGGCCAACACATTCCCCTTTCATGCTGATTGGCTTGTAGGATGCCGGAGACATAGGGACCCAGCTGGGACCCTGCTCCCAAAAAAGTTAGGGGTCTAAAGACCCCCTGAGACCCTGAACAACTACACCCCTGAAGGCTACTGCCATACAATAAGTTTACTGTGCCATCAGTGCAACTCACGCATGCAAGTTTTTTTGCAGCATCTACATGATGCCATCCTCATCGAAACGTCATCCGCTATTTTCCTTTCTAATTTAATCCAGTTTTACTGTTTCCACACACTTTTTTTGGTTAGATTTTCCTTGGAAACAATGAATCCTGCCTGATAAAGTGGGAGGGGTGCCATTTTGATGAGAACGTCAGGCAAATGCTGTGCAGAACTGAGTCCGCAAGAAACTGCCCTGTGGGATTAGCCCGAGATACATACCTCTGGGTAGAAAAATCACTCCTAAACACATTTAAAAAAAAGAAAAAAAGATCTTGGTTAGTATGAAGGTGCCACCTCCGCCTTTGAGGGCTTCCAGATAGGGGTTTAATATTACAAATGGGATGTTGGCAACAGGTTTTTCTTTTTAGTATGTAAAGCATATTCCCCCCCCCCCAGGAATTAGTTCACCCTTCAGACCAGAGAGTAACCAGTCCCAGCATCCTCCACAAACTACAGTTCCCAGGATTCTTTGTGGCAGGGATGGAGAAACATGCTTTAAATATAGGGTATGTATGCAAATCTGGATGGAGATTGGGGGGGGCAATCCCGGCTGGCATCTTGAAGCTCACACAACGTCGTGCGCACTCACGAGGGGTGCCGACTCTACAATAAACCAAAAAGCCCGGAGAGGCGCGCGCCTTCGTGGTAATGGCGCACGCGCGCTTCGCAGTGTTCGGGTGCTGCATGGCCGTTTGGGGCGCGTGCGCGCGCGCTCCTCTCTCCTTCCCTCTCTGCGCGTGCTTGGATGGGCTTGCCAGGTCCGCGGTGCCTGCGAGAGCCGTAGGAGCGGCAGGCAGACAGACAGACAGACAGACTGGCTGGCGGAAGCGTCTGGCAGCAGCGGGCAGCAGAACCCCGCGGGCTTTGTGCGCTTCCTTGCCTCCTCCTTCCCTCTCCCGGTCCGCCCCACGCCCAGCCGCGCCTCGCCACATCCCAGGAAAGCCGAGCGGGGCGATGGCCGGGCCCCTGGACCGGCTGCCAGGCGCCGAGGAGCGGCTGCCCAGCTAGCGCCTTTGGCCGGCAGAGACGAAGATGCCATTGCCCGCGAGCCGGAGGCCGCCAGCAGCAGCAGCAGGGCTGAGCAGCGGGTTGCAGCGACGCCAAAGCTCGCCGGGCTTTCTCCACCTCTTTCTCCACCTCCTCAAGGGCGCTCCTCCATTGAGCATCTGACAGCCCGCAGTAGTAGCAGCCGCCGCTTTGGCAGCAGGAGCAGCCGCGGGGCCGAATCCGGAGCCCGGGGAAAACTTCCCGCTGCGCAGTGGGGGGCAAACACGCTGGCCAGAGGCGGCTGCGCAGAGCTCAATTGCGGGGAAAATGAGGTGAGTCAGCCGAGCTGCGGCGGCTGCCCCGTCCTCCCTCCTCCTCCTGCTGCGCGCAAGCCTCCCTGCTTGCCTGCCTGCTGCTTGGAGTAGGCGAAGGGGGGGGGGAGAGAGGCGTGCGCCGCCGGGCAGGGAGCTTCTCACCTGGCAGCCGGGCAAGGTGCAGGCACCGGCTCCCGTCTTCAAGAGGAGGCTCCTGGGGCTGGTGCCTCCCGAGCCAGGATAGGCTGTGCCTTGGTTGTCTGCCTTGCCTCGGGCCTAGCCAGCGGCTTTGCCAGAGCTCCGGGCCTCATATGAGCCGTGGCACCTTTTTTTTCATACCTAGGATAAGAGTGGGGTTGCCAACTTTTTTTTTTAACCGGCTGCTGCTCCTGTGCCCTTTTAAGAGCAGCGAGATCTTCAGCTCTGTGCAGCAAGAGCAAAAAGAGCCGTTGTAACACCCTTAGGACAGGTTTATTGTGGTACGTAGATTAGAGGTGCTGCAGCTCCATAGGAGAGGCCTTTTTATCAGTCAAAGAGTATGCTGCAATACATCTGTTAGGTGCCAGGAGGTGAACTCCTTTTCAGCTCTTTTGTTGTGACAAGTGAATGCTGCTATCCCTTTGGGATTTGCCATATATCATGCTGATCTCAGTGCTATGGAAAGCTTCACATTTCCTGATTTCTGTAGATCATACTGTTGTTAAAGGGACAAGAGTGAGTTGGACTGTTTTTTCTCCTTTCCTGGACAGTTGGCAACCCTAAAACTGAGATGATGTGATCATAACCTGGAAGGTAACTTCTGAGCACATGCAAAGTACCTTGTCCTCAGTACTGAGATCTCCATGTAGTACATGTCTTTCTGGCTTGCCCACTTTGCATGCCTTAGCAGCGTCCAAATGCACCTAGTAGTGGATGAACCTTGGGTTAGTTCTAGACTTGAGTCATGCTTAGAGTGGACCCATGGAGATCAGTGGAACTACTTTAAGCATGATTAAGACTGGATCCAACCCAATGTTTGAAGGCAGGCATGTGGTCAGATGATGCAGATTTCACTGTGTTGAAAACACCTTTCTGAAATGTGAGCCAGTTGTAAATAGTAAGAACCGGCTACGGTGGCAGGCCACCGTATGTGTGTGTTTTGTGGCACACAAGGGTGGGGGATGCACTTCAGGTGGGCTTCAGCATCTGTGCCTACCTTAGAAATGTGAGCAGAACTATTGGGGTGGTCTAGTAGATCTCCTCTTCTCCTTCATTGAAAAAAAAATAATAATTGAGGAGTCACTGTGTCTCCCAGTATTTCTCCATGCTAGCGTGTGGTGTGGCTCTCTTTCCTTCAACTCATACGACAGATTGCACGTTCTGCATCTTGGCAAGCAGTTGTATTTTCTACACATGATTTCTGCCCCCATCTGCATCTCTGCAAGAGGAAAGTCTCACATGCAGCTTTCCAAAACGTAACAAAATTCCTACATTTCTGTGCTGGAAAAGTAAATATGTGAAGTGGCTTTTGTTGCTAGTGTGCATATATATAGCCATTATACTCTCCAGATATTTGGTGCATGGTCAAATAACGTAGGTTTTCCAGTGAGGTGGCTCTGTGTGTGATGCTCCAATCACTGAGCATGTGTGCATAGGTGCGCTTTATCAGCTAGCTCTCTCAATGCATGCGGGCATTGCTATGCCAAATGACTATGGAGTGCATCATGTGGAGAAACACAGAGGATGTGCATAGCAACAGAGAAGGAGGAAATGCACAACTCCCCTCTGTTGCCATGAATGTGGGTGTGTTCATTTCCTTCATCACTACAGCCTTGCATTCACTGTGTGTGTTGGTCCACAGATTCCTTGCTTTATCTCTGTTAGGTGTTGTGTGTATATGGATTTATTTGCTTACATGTGGTGTTTTGGAGAGGGGGAAGGACCTTCACCTTCCAGCCCTCCACCACCTCAGATAAAAATGTGTATTAGCTGCTTGAAGCCTTGCATAGTCTATTTCCATCCCCATCATTTCCCCTCCCATCTCTGTGTTCAGTTCTGCTTTCTGTGCCTATAGATAAAGGTGTTGCTAGCTATATATTTATCTACCACCACCCCTTTCCCCCCCCCTAACATACCTTGTTGCTCGCACATGCAGTTCTCTTGTGTGTTTTCTCAGGGAGTGAAGATGGAAAGGCATGGGAGTTCTCCAATAGACCCTTATTGACTTGTTGTGGGGATCTGGGAGGAGGGGGGGAGTCACACTCATTGGATCTTCTCCCAGTTGTGTTGATGGAGTAAGAGATACTGCTGCTGATATGGTGGGAACACTTTTTTGTCAGTGACTTTGGAAAGATACAGGGACAGACTTCTGGCCTGAGGCTTTTGGTTTAGCAGTGGAAACTCTGTGCAGACAGCATAACTGCTCTTGCGTGTGGCATTTCAGAATAACGTGACAGGTAAAGAGTCTGTCCTTACTTGATCTTTGCCTCCTGAGTTACTTCCTAGCCCGATCCACATTTACAGAACCACCTCCATTTACAGTGATTTGGACATTGCAGGAAAAGGGGATTTTCTCCCACTCTTTCACCAGGATAGATGGATACAATGCTAGTGTGTTTTTAGCATAAATAGCTGTCATTAATTAAACCCACATGACAGATCAGGGTTATAAAAAGCTGCAGTTAACACATTGAAATAGTGCACCAGCCTGGAGCTGTGTATGCCTGTGCACATTTTGCCTCCTGCTAATACAGGACAATGCATGTTCTTAGCAGAGTGCTTCTTAAAATTCTCATTTTACCCATACATTTTAAGGGTTATGGTCAGTAGAACACGATGTTAAAATGTTTTAAAAAGCAACCAGTGTTAAATTCAGTCCAGACAGTTTAGTCATGATTTAGGAACTTTAATTATGGGTTCATGTGATGAATAAAATAGACAAACCACAGTTTGTGATTAGCTGCCAGCCATAATTGGAAACCATTGTTTGAAGTGGGTTTGCAAATCATGGGTTGTGCTAACTGGTTTGGCATTGTTTCTGAATTAACAAACCATAGCTGTAGCCATTGTTTTGCCTCTAGAGCAGCCTTTCCCAACCAGTGTGCCTCCAGATGTTGTTGGACTACAACTCCGATTAGCCTCAGCCAGCATTGCCAATGGTCAGGAAAGATGGGAATTGTGGTCCAACAACATCTGGAGGCACACTGGTTGGGAAAGGCTGCTGTAGAGGCAGCTGCACTGTGGAGAGCGGGAGTGGATGTATGAAACTGAGTATAGATTGGGTGGAAAATGAGAATAGACAAGCTGATCAAAGTCATGGTTTGCCTGTTGTGCATGTGAAAGCTTTAAAGCCATGGTTTGGGCTCTGTACAATGGTTAGTGTTGTTTCTGTGGCACCAGGAGTTAGATATACCTGGTGAAAGTTTCAGGGAGACAAGTATTTGGGATGGTATCCTAAAAAGATATGGAAATAGCTATGACACTCAACCATCATAGTTGTTGCCTGTTGCCCAAACTATTACATCCATCCTCTGCTGCCTGAGTCCATTGTGCCTGTCATAAAAAAGTGGTAAAACATCAGGCAAGCCTATTTCTTCCACTTTGTTTGTGGGTTCTGCACAAATGAATGTTATGCCCTGAAATTTTCCTGGGACCATTTTTTCCCCAGTTGTCATTTTGTGAAACTTTAACTTTGTAAAACTATGGGGAATAGGGATACTGTGCAATAAAATGTTCCATTAAATAAGCCCATAATGTCATGAACGCAGTGGCGAAGAAAGATTATCAATGAGGGTGGCAAGCAAGCAAAATACTTATGGTTGTGGTGCCAACTGGGAAGAAGATTCTTGGCATGGGATTAGCTCTCTGCTATCTACATGCACAGTTCACTTATCATTTGGCAACAAGTCTCTGAGCACACGGTCAAAACAATAAATTTTAACATTTAACAAATTGGAGCTGCGGCAAACTGCAGTGCAGACAGGTGTTGACGTGTCCAAATATAAGTTGTTGTTTTTAAAAATCATCCATTTGCCCTGATGTGTTGTGCCTGTTTACTGGAAATACTGTATTTATGTATTTTAAATTGGTCCTGCTTTTCATGTCTGGCTAAAGGCTTATATTTGGAAATGTAATGCTCTGAAAGGTCTGTTGATTCCAAGTTAAAGCAGGTTTGCTCTACCTCTTATGCACTGGCATGATTCCTGTCCCAGGGTTGAATTATTTCCTAAACTCTGCTTGCAGGGTCAGACTAAGTCCCAGCTTAAGGTTGCTGCTTGCCCTGAATCTCAGCCCCACTGCCTGCCCTCTTCCACTGTTGCAGAACATCTTGTGCACAACATCAAACCCAATGTTTTGTTCTTACCTCAGTTGTTACTGAGCAGCAAAAGCTTTGTATATACCAAGGCAGTATTTGGAAAGGAAATGTTCTGCCCATTTAAATCTGTAGCCAAAACACTGTTTTCTTCAAAGTGCTGCCCTACAGTCATGTAGGACTCCATAATGGCTCTAACTCTCCTGCCTACCAAATGCATGGGTTTGCAAATGCACAAGAAGTGTGGGTACGTGTGTGTATACACACAGAAGCATGTGTGCGCGCGTGCACACACACACAAATACTACACAGCTGTAGCAGTAATAATAAAACAATATTTTAAACTAAAAAATAAGCAATACCTGAGCCAGATATGACATAGAGTGATGCCTAATGTCGCAAAACTGCATCCTTGTGCTTGATTGCGTAAGTACTTTCAGTGCCAACATCATCAGATGTCTTGATGAAGTAACTGGATTGTCCAAGCTAGCTACCCAGATATTACAAGCATCCATTTGGAGCATAGGGATCTGCCTTAGGCATCTAGGCCATTGCTGCCTGTTCTGACTGGCAGTGGCTCTTCAGGTTTTGTTGCAGACAGTTCTTCCTTAGAGATGTGAAGGCCTGAAAAAAAAACTGGAAAATTTTGGGGGGGAAACCTTTTTCCGAAGCCATTTTTGTTTTCTTCCCCTCCCAAATTGGAGACACCCCCCGCCAATGTTTTTCACCTGATTTTTTCTGTTTTGCCCCGACATCTTCACGTCTCTAGTCTTCCTCATCACCTGCTACCTTATCCTTTTAACTGGTGATGTGAGGGATTGAATTTGGGACCTTTCGCATCTAAATCTTCTGCTCAACCACTGAGCTATGCCCCCCCCCCCGATGTGGCATAGGAGCCATGCAGGGCTTTGCAGCAGCGACTATATGACAGGACTCGTCCATGAATTGTGCTTGCATAGCTAAAACGTACAATTATTCAGTATTTACCCTTTTTAACCGGGAAAAGAATTTCAGGCAAACAGACATATCTTTGCGTTATAATATGGAATTGTGTATTTTAATTATGGATGTTTATTGCAGGTATCTGCGCACATAGCACACATGCGTGCCATCAACCAAGATGGCGGCAGAGGCATCAGCCCCTTAGGGAAGCCACAGCCGCCACCTTGGTTGATGGCAGGCATGTGTGCACAGCGTGGCAGCATTCACTTCAAGGGAAAGTAGGTAGGTGGGGTGTGCGTGTGGGGCCTGGGGCCTGAGGCAGACTGGTGCCCAAGGGCCCCAGCATGCCTGGTGCCATCCCTGCCCCCACCAGTGGAAAGGGGAAGTTTTAACTGCTGCGATCCTGACAAAAATCTTTCTGAAGCTGCCTTTTTCATTTCAAGGGACTCTCCCATTGGCACCAACTGAGGCTTCAGTGGTTTTTTTTTTTGTTGGGATTGTGCCTGGGAAAGAGAGAGTTAAATATAACCTCCCTGGCCCTGAGGCGGCATAGACTTCCCTGTGGCTGCTGTTGATTAACATAACAGAAAACATGCACATAAATTGCGTTCATGCAATTAATGTTATGTCTAGTGTGGTCTATCTTTCCTGTCTGAAGGCAGAGAAGATCCTAGTATGCGGCCTCACAAAAGGTATTATCTTGTCTGATGCTGAATCTCTCCCTTTTTGTTTTCATCATGAGACATATTAAAGGCAGACTGAAAAAAAGAGTGAGGGCTGCTTTGGACTAAGTCATGAGAGTAAGTTCATTAATTTCCAAGTAACTTAAGGCTAACTTAATCCATCAGGAACACAGGAAGAAGCTGCCTTATGCAGAGTTGGACCATAGATCCATCTCACTTGGAATTGTCAGCACTGACTGGCAGCGGCTGTCTCTGGGATTTCAGCCTGGTGTCTTTGCTCATCCCTACCTGCAGATGTTGGGGATTGAACCTGGGAGCTTCTGCATGCAAAGCAGACGGCTTTACCTCTGAGCTACAGCTTACTCTGAATGTGACATAGTCAGCTACAATGCTAAAGCTGCTGCTGTTGTTTCTGTGTAGATTATTGTTCTCTCCAGCTGCCATCTGATGCATGATTGTACACACTTAATTTTCTCTAAAATTAGCAGAACTTAAACACTGAGCTCAGGATTACAGCCCACAGATGCCTACTTTAGCAGACTTAAGTATCTTACGTTTCCACACTTTCTACCCTGTAGAACTTGGTATTTAAAAATAATAATGATAAACTATTACAAAAGCTACCATTGAGGGGCAGCAGTAGCAAGCCTTTTTAAAAAGTTTTTTTTAAACAAAACAAAACATTGATAGCATACAAGGAAGGAAAAAGAGGACAAACATACTGTATAAGCAAATACACAACTTAAGTTGTCTCAAACTTAAATGCATTGTGATAGCAAGGTGGCTGTATTTGGTATGTGGAAAACTGAACATAAAGAATATTATGCAGATGATTCCAGGGACCTTGTAATGTACAGCAAGATCCTTCCCTTTGATCAGAACCAAGCTATAGAAATGAAAGCAGTAATGAAATCAGTTAATGCTGTGGCATTAATACTAGAGATTTAAACACTGGCTTGGCCTTAGTGTACAGGGATTTAACAAAAGCCAAGGGAATATTTCCCTTATGTTGCATTTAAACCTGCAGAAGAGGAGGTTTAAATAGAGGACATCTTCTACAGCTGAGAGCTGGGTATGGGAAGCCTCTTTTATTTGAATCCCCGGTTGCCAGTGTTTAGCTGGGCACTGAAAAGCATCAAAGGACACATTTAGATGTTGATGTGTTTTAATCTCTTTACTTACTTTCTTTCTTTAACATATTTCTATCCCACCCTTCTACCTTACAACAGGGGTCTCAGCGTGGCTCACAATAAAACCATAAACAGTAAAAAACACAAAAACATTTAAATAGATAAAAATACATAAAATACAGTTAAGAAATCTAGGGGAGTGATTTTAAAAGGGGACTAAAAAGGTAAAACTAAAAAAAGGGAAAATAATATCAGTTTCAGGATATACCTTCAGTCCCTCCCAAAGTCTCTCCGGAAGAACAAGATGGTTTTCAGAATTAATTTTTTATTATTTTAAAATGTATTCAGTTGCTTGTTTTTAACAGTTTTTATTGATATTTTTGTAAGCTTCTTAGAGATTTTATTACAGTCAAGAGGTATATAAATTTTGTTAAATAAATAAATTTATGTGCTCGGCAACAGTATTTCATATGCAATTCAGGGCAAGTAAGTGTAAAGTGGGTGGTGGTGACACAATGAGACAAAAAAAAAGCTTAACACTGCATAATACACAGATGGCCTTTACATAGGCTTCAGTTTTCTGGGAACGAAATCTTGAAATCCCAATGCAAAGTTCATTAAAAAAGTGAAATGTGTACAGTGGCAGTGCAAAATGCAGTTTCAGTTTTAGGACTTCTTAAGAAAGGGATTGAAAATAATTAGAACAGTGGTCCCCAAAAATCTTTGCCGTGGACCACTTGAAAATTGCTGATGGACCACTCGAAAATGACAGGTTTAAATGCAACAAAAGTAGTGGACCGCTTAAACATAAGAACCTAAGAAGAGCCCTGTTGGATCAGGCCAGTGGCCCATCAAGGTCCAGCATCCTATTCTCACATTGGCCAACTAGATGCCCCAAAAGGAAGCCTGCAAGCAAGACGTGAACACAAGAGCACTCTCCCCTCCTGCAGTTTCCAGCAACTGGTATTCAGAAGCAGCCACCTAATTATTTTTATGCGTGCTCTTGCAATTGTAATGTGCTGTACTTAGATGCTTTATGATTTTTTAATTGTATTTTATTGCTTCTTTTACTCCTTACATTGTCTTTTATTGGACTTCAAATTGTAATATAATAAGATGCAATATAAGGAATAAAAGATGCTATAAAAATACCATGAAAAATCAATATGAATATTTAATGTGGTCATGCTATAGACCACCTGAATGAAGCCCATGGACCACTGGTGGTCCATGGAGCACAGTTTCAGAACCCCTGCATTATAGTACATATCTCAGCACTATTACAGTGCAGTCTTATACACATCTGTTCAGAAGTGTTTAAATAGGTTCAGTGGGCCTTACTCCCGGGTAAGTGGGTTTAGGATTGTAGTTTTTTCATATACATGACATTTTAGAGAATAACAAAAGCAAAAGGGGGAAAACGACACTCTACTCTTATTTGCTTATTGATATTTAGTTATTTCTGTCAATCTCTGCCGACTGAGTTGAAATAGTTTATAGCTGCAGCAAAATAATTAGCAGATAACGTCCAGCGGCCGAGCCGTAAATGTGTCAGGCTGGAGTGGAGGAAGAGAGGGTGGCAACTGCAGCAAGTGTAAATACCGAGTGGGAAGAGCCAAGAGAGTGTAGATCAGATGAGTCCTTGGGATCCCAAAGTCAAGGTACCAGAGATCCAATCATGCAGGGCAGGGTGGAAGGCACAGGATCACAAGCAGGGCTGGCGATGATCTTACATGGAGGTCTGATGTTTTTTCAGCAAGAGCCCAAGTCACTCAGCATCTGAAGCCAGCTGTTTCCAAAGAATATGTGTTTTCTTTGTAAAATAAATGATGATGAACTCATTTGTTCCGACCATCCCTATTTATTAGGGGCAGTTATGATTTACTGGTACCCACTCTAGATAAATCACTATTCCTGTTTCTTTTACTATTGAGGGTGTGCCTTATTAAATGGTATGAATTACTTTTCTTGCAAAGTTTATCTCCCTCTCTAGGGTGTCTAGAACACAAGTCACAGACTGGAGATGGGATGCCTCTTGTCTCTTGTGCACATGAACAAGCACGCATGAGGACTAAGGCACCATACAGTGCACAGCCTACTGTGTCAGTTGTGGTACTGAGAACATAAGAAGAGTCTTCTGGATCAGGCCAGTGGCCTTTGTAATCCAGCATCCTGTTTTCACAGTGGCCAACCCGATGCCTATGGGCAGGACCTAAGGACAAGAGCACTCTCTCTTCCTGTGGTTTCCAGCAACTGGTATTTGGAAGCATACTGTCTCCAACAATGGAGGTAGAACATAGCCGTCATAGCTAATAGCCATGAATTTGCCTAATCCTCTTGTAAAGCCATCCAAGTTGGCTTGGTTCAGTTTTGTCCAAGGACTCTGTGTCTGTGCTTTGCTCAGTGGTGGCTGCTGCCCTTTGGGACTGGTAGAGGGGAAGGCAGGGAAGCTGACGGTAGGGAGAGCCACAGCCAATTACAGGCGGAGCCAACTAATTCTAGTTTTGTCCTTGCCCTCTTCCCTTGCTGAGTTCTTCACATGCAACAGTGAGACTAAGGAGGAGAGAGCTGACAGGCAAGGTCATCCCCTGGACTGGATGTCCAGTAAATAAGAAGGCAGGCAGGTTGGGACAGTGCCTCATTTCCCCTAAGGAACAGCTTCCAAGGGTTTTGCTCTGAACAGTGAGCGCAGGAATAAGAGGAAGCCAGAGCGATTTAAGCCAAACCTCTTCCCACAGCTACAGCATTAAGGGCCAACCTGATTAGTCCCCAGAATACTTTTGTGCAAGTATTAGATGCCTTACTCAGTAATTAATTAAGGAAAGTTAGCAATACAGTTTCCTCCAGCAAGCGTCTTCTGCCAGTACTTAGAGTAAGTCTACATATGCATTTCTTGAGAATCATTACACCTCTCCCCATAAGGGACAACACAGTCATCTGAATGACTTATTTGCCAGAGACATGGCTCTCTAGCACCTGCCTTTACCCCATATAAGGCAAATACTCTGCCTACCTCTGTCTAGAATAGGAATGGTTTAAGTTTATAGGCCAGACAATATGGCCTATGTAATTTGTAACAGCTTGCTATTTTATATTTCTGTACTGATGCTCTGATCCGCAAAGCTATTTTACTCACTGTCTGCTGTTTGTGTAAATAAACTTTATTTATTTATATTGGCATTCGTTGGGTTTGAAAATATGCTGAATTATTATTCTCCACTGCTGTAGATCCCCCTTTAGGATGCACACCTTAACGTGGTGAGGGGGTTTGAGAGTGTTGAAGAAGCTGAGAGCAATGCCGTCAGGAGTCTAGACCAAGAGGCTAGACTCCTAGCAGGGTCACCCAAGGCGGAATTGTCAAAGCTGAGACACCAGACTAAGATGCATCCAAACTCAGAGGAAGGCAATGGTAAACCACCTCTGAATACCTCTTACCATGAAAACCCTATGAACAGAGTATCCTAAATGCAACAGGAGATAGTGCTGGAAAATGAGACCCCCAGGTCAGAAGGCACTTACCGAGCTAATGGGGAAGAACAAAGGACAAGTACAAGTAGTGCTGTGACTAATGACGCAGCTGGGTCAAAGCTGAAAGGAAGCCCAGAGGCTGATGCGCACAGATGTGAAAGGAGAGTCCGGAGTTGTACGACGCACACAATAGGAACATGGAATGGGAGAAGCATGAACCAGGGAAAGTTAGAAATTGTCAAGCAAGAAATGAAACGTATCAACATTACAATACTTGGCATGAATGAATTAAAATGGATGGGAATGGGACATTTTCAATCGGGCAACTACAAAATATTTTATGCAGAAAATGAGAAATCAAGAAGAAACGGGGTTGCTTTAATAGTGAGAAGTGATGTAGCAAAAGCAATTAGGAGCTACAATGCAAGGTCTGAATGAGTTATATCAATGAGATTAAATGGGAAACCTATTAACATAACCATCATCCAAGTCTACGCTCCAATATCAAACGCAGAAGAAGAGGAATTGGAGAGATTTTACGCAGGAGTACAGGAGGAAATTGATCACACACCAAAGCAAGATGTGCTAATAATCATGGTGGACTGGAATGCAAAAGTAGGGAACAGAGAAGAAGTAGGAATTGTGGGGAAATGGGGCTTAGGAGACAGAAGTGAAGCAGGAGAAAGACTTATTGAATTCTGTGAAGCCAGTAATTTGTTTCTTGCAAACACATTTTTTGAGCAACCGAAAAAATGACTGTACATGTGGACATCACCAGGTCAATATAAGAATCAAATTGATTATATAATTGGTAACAGAAGATGGAGAAGTTCCATACTTTCTGCAAAAACAAGACCAGGAGCAGACTATGGTACAGATCATGAACTGGTAATATTGAAAATCAGAGTAAAGCTAAAGAGGAAGAACAAAGCAATCATAATGCCAAAATACAATTTAAATAACATCCCAGAAGCATATAAAGATCAGATAAGGAACAGGTTTGAGGCTTTAAACTTAGTTGACAGAGAACCAAAGGAAATATGGATTGAAGTCAGAGACATTATCAGGAAAGAATGCAAAAAGACAATACCTCTAGTTAAAAAGAGAGAAAAGACCTCAATGGGTGACTGAAGAAACTCTTAAAATGGTTAAAGAGAGAAGGAAAGCAAAAGCAAAAGGAGATAGAAACATGGTCAGAACTCTAAATGCAACAATACAGCGACTAGTATGTAGGGACAAAGAGAACTATTACAATAGTTATTGTATAGAAATAGAAGAGGACAACAAAAAGGATAGAACAAGAGCCCTATTCTAAAAGATTAGAGAACTGAAAGGGAAATTTGAACCAAGAGTAGGGATGTTGAATAATCAACAGGGGAACACACTGACTGACCGAGATGAAATAAAAGGAAGATGGAAGCAATACACTGAAGAACTCTGTAAAAGAGATGCCAGGATGACAAGATTCATTCACGGAGGAGCCATATGATGAAGAACCAGAAATTTTAGAATGTGAGGTGAAAGCTGCTCTTAAAATACTTGGAAGAAACAAATCATCAGGAACAGATGACATACCAATAGAGGTGCTACAAGCAACTGAGATGGAATCTGTCCACATTTTGACAAAAATTTGTCAAGAAATATGGAAAACTGGCCCACAGACTGGAAGCGTTCAGTATATATCCCAGTTACAAAGAAAGGGGATCCCAGGGAATGCAGTAATTATCGAACTATTGCCTTAACATCCCATGCAAGTAAAGTAATGCTCAAGATTCTACAACAAAGGCTCTTAACGTATATGGAGCGAGAAATGCCAGCTGTCCAAGCTGGATTTAGAAAGGGAAGAGGCACCAGGGATCATATTGCAAACATACGTTTCAGAGCTTGGAAAAGTTACTTTTTTTGAACTACAACTCCCATCAGCCCAATCCAGTGGCCATGCTGGCTGGGGCTGATGGGAGTAGTAGTTCAAAAAAGTAACTTTTCCAAGCTCTGCATTGGATAATGGAACGGAGCAAGGAATTTCAGAAGAAAATCACCCTGTGCTTTATAGGTTACAGCAAAGCCTTTGACTGTGTAGATCATGAAAAACTATGGAATGCTGTAAAAGAAATGGGGGTGCCACAGATCTAATTGTCCTGATGTGCAACCTATACTCTGGACAAGAGGCTACTGTAAGGACAGAATATGGAGAAACTGACTGGTTCCCAATCGGAAAGGGTGTGAGACAGGGATGTATTTTATCACCCTATTTGTTTGATCTGTATGCAGATCATATCATACGGAAAGTGGGATTGGACCAAGATGAAGGAGGTGTGAAAATTGGAGGGAGAAATATCAATAATTTAAGATATGCAGATTATACCATACTAGCAAAAACCAGTAATGATTTAAAATAAATGCTGATGAAAGTTAAAGAGGAAAGCACAAAAGCAGGACTACAGCTGAACGTCAAAAAGACTAAAGTAATGACAACAGAAGATTTATGTAACTTTAAAGTTGACAGTGAGGACATTGAACTTGTCAAGGATATCAATACCTTGGCACAGTCATTAACCAAAAATGGAGACAGTAGTCAAGAAATCAGAAGAAGGCTAGGACTGGGTGGGGCAGCTGTGAGAGAACTAGAAAAGGTCCTCAAATGCAAAGATGTATCACTGAACACCAAAGTCAGGATCATTCAGACCATGGTATTCCCGATCTCTGTGTATGGATGTGAAAGTTGGACAGTGAAAAAAGCAGATAAGAGAAAAATCAACTCATTTTAAATGTGGTGTTAGAGGAGAGCTTTGCACATACCATGGACTGCGAAAAAGACAAATAATTGGGTGTTAGAACAAATTAAACCAGAACTGTCACTAGAAGCTAATATGATGAAACTGAGGTTATCATACTTTGGACACATCATGAGAAGACATGATTCACTAGAAAAGACAATAATGCTGGGGAAAACAGCAGGGAGTAGAAAAAGAGGAAGGCCAAACAAGAGATGGATTGATTCCATAAAGGAAGTCACAGACCTGAACTTACAAGATATGAACAGATGCTCTTGGAGGTCACTGATTCATAGGGTCGCCATACGTCATAGTCGACTTGAAGGCACATAACAACTGCTGTAGATTGTCTTACGTTCAAATCTTCATATTACACATTTTGAATGAATAAAGCTTTGTCTACATAAGCATTTCACTATCTCAAAAAGAGAAAATATTGTATTGGAGTCTCTCCTAAAAGTATTCACAAAATTTACGGAAAAGTTGAAAAATGTCCTAAAAATTGTTTTCCCCCTGCCTTTTCAGTTTTTTCCTTGGGCCTTCACACCATTATCCTAGTATAAATTTGATTTACCCGATTGTGTGCCATGACTCTCAGCTCAGCACCACATGTTCCTTCTGTACATGTGTAATCATAGACCTGGGTGGACAAAGACATGCACTGTGACACCTATTATTTTGAATGGGGTTTTATTCTACGTTGATTTGCAATTGGACCAATAATGTTCAGTTTGGAAAACCAAGAAAATACTGTGTTGGAATGGCCTCTTTGAATGCTGAAATAGTCTCAAAGGGACTATTTGAAAATTAGGCATTCAGTAAAGGTACACAAATGTATAATGAGCTCCTAAAGTCAGCTACCAGTTACGATGAACTAACGGCTTTAAAAGAAATGGGGGTGCCACAGCATCTGATTGTCCTGATGAGTAACCTATACTCTGGACCAGAGGTTACTGTAAGAACAGAATATGGAGAAACTCATTGGTTCTGCGTCGGAAAGGGTGCAAGACAGGGATGTATTTTATCACCCTGTTTGGTCAGCTATGAGAGAACTAGAAAAGGTCCTCAAATGCAAAGATGTATCACTGAGCACTAAAGTCAGGATCATTCAGACCATGGTATTTCCGACCTAGTGGTTAGAGTGTTGGATTACGACCTGGGAGACCAGGGTTCGAATCCCCACAAAGCCATGAAGCTCACTGGGTAACCTTGGGCCAGTCACTGCCTCTCAGCCTCAGAGGAAGGCACTGGTAAACCACCTCTGAATATATCTTACCATGAAAACTCTATTCATAGGGTTGCCATAAGTCAGAACTGACTTGAAGGCAGTCCATTTCCATATATGGATGTGAAAGTTGGACAGTGAAAAAAGTGGATAAGAGAAAAATCAACTCATTTGAAATGTGATGTTAGAGGAGAGCATTGCACATACAAGAATACCCCGCTATACGGACCTTCACTTTACGGACACTTGCGAGTACGGACATATTTACCGTAGTACCATTCTCCTGTGTACGTACTCTCACTTTGCAAGTACGGATACTTAACGGCATGACACCACCCGATCAGTTTACAACTACAAACTTTTTCTTAAAATAAGGCCTACTGTGTTTATTTTAGTTATAAATGCATTATTTAAATCAGTTATGCCCGTATATGACGATTGCAGTGCAATATATGCATCGATAAGTGAAAAAAGGTAGTGCTTCACTTTATGTACATTTTCGGTTTACATACTCGCTCAGGACCCATTGTGTACGTTAATGCAGGGTATTCCTGTACCATGGACTGAAAAAAAGACAGATAATTGGGTGTTAGAACAAATCAAACAAGAACTATCACTAGAAGCTAAAATGATGAAACTGAGGTTATCATGCTTTGGACGCATAATGAGAAAACATGAGGTCACTGATTCATAGGTTCACTATAAGTCGTAATCGACTTGAAGGCACATAACAACAATTGTATATTTATCATATGATATTAAACATAGATCCATATATGACAAAGCCAACTTCTTGAATCTTGGTGAATGGGACTTTATCTGGGCCAATACTGTTAGGTAGCATGCACACCTCAGGTGCTTACTGTAACCCATTGCAGTTGTGTTTTATAGAGGCCTTTGCGTTTGCTATGGGGAGGGGGAAGAAGTGAGGTCTGCAACAGAATGTTGCAGTGTATCCTTACCTCCTATCAGGTGTGATTATGTTCAGGATTCCAGCAAGCCAATCATGCTTTTCTGCATGATACTTTAAGCTATAAGAAAGTCAAGCACAGAATTCTCTCTCTGTCCTTCCCCCCTTCAATTTTCTTTCCCCCCCCCAGCTGACACTGAACATTCTGGGGCTACTGAGCAGGATATCATTGAAGGTTTTTGTGTGTGTGTGTTTTGGTATGTGTGTATGTGTGTGTTCTTTGCCTCCTTAGGGTTTTTGTACCTCTGTAAAACTTTGGGTTTCCCCAAAGCCTTCTAATACCTCCCTCTGGTTTCTCAGTGGCCATGTTTTATCTCCAGTCCTGTTGGCAATCACTACTGGAGTTTGTTATTAGAGGAAGTGATTTAAGTTTTATTAAATATCAGGGAAGTAGCTTGGAGAAAAATCAATGCCATTATGTGCAAGCATATGCATTATACACTTTTAATCCTTACCCTTCTTTGAAAGAGGTGGAGAAATGTATACAGTGTGTTATTATGGTGCAAAGGTAATCCTAAAATTAGTTGTATTATGCATTAATATGATGCAACAAGTTGGAGACACTTTATCAGTTCTTTGAGGCTTAATGTGAAACAGGATTTGCCACGTAACTGGGAGTCTGAGTGATAGATAAATTGGCATAATTTTCAAACATTGAGACCCTGTGGGGCAGACGGAAAGAGTTAGGGGCAATTTTGGAGTGGAGAAGCGGTGGGCAGGGAAAAGATTAAGTACTTCCTTACCGCAGATTCCAAATTTCATGCTCCAAATTTGCCCTCCTAGTTTACTTTTGAATGAATGAATAAAAGGGGGTCAGTTCTGTTTGCTTGTAATATGTAGTTAGCTGCTGGCCAAGAAGCAATGAATATAACAGTTGGTTCCTGTAAGGAGCCAGGATGGCCGGTAAGAATACTTAAAACCATGGTCTGGCCAGGGATGATGGGAATTGTAATTCTGCAACATCTGGAGAGCCAGAGGCTCCCCACATCTGGTGTATACACTGACTGGTGGTGGCTTCTCAGGGTTTTAGGTGAGTCTTTCCCAGCCCTACCTGGAAATGCCAGGGACCTGCTCGTACCACTGAGGTACAGCAGACAAAGAAGTGCAGGACCTGAATTGGGGGGAAGAGATGTCTGGTTTATTATAAGGAGATATAGTGGACCTGACTTGAAAGGGCATATATGCAAGCTCTGGTAAAATGCAGATTAGATTACTGCAATATGCTATATGTGTTTTTGCCTATGAAGACATTTTGGAAACTGCAAAAGATTTGGAATATAGTAGCAAGGATGTTAATCAGTATTAATTGATGGACATTGTATCTCCCCCGTGAATTTTACTGGCTACTAGTGTGTTTTCAGTTATAATTCAAAGTGTTGACATTGAAAGCCCCCACAGGTCTGGTACTGGGGTACCTGAAGGTTATTAAGATCTTGATCAGAGACTATGCTGTGTGTCCCCATCTTCTGAGATGAGGTGGGGTGGCTTCCAAGGGGAGGGACTCTTTGGTGGTGGGACCTTGTGTGTGGAACTCTGTCCCCTCACACACTCCCCTGCCACCTAGTGTGCTGTGATGAATTTTAGGTGCCAGCAAAGAAGGTTGTGCAAAAACATGTCAGCCCTTAAGGGTGGCCTGCTGGTGCTGTCTACTATGCCTAAGCGTGTAGGCCCCTAGTTGTTGTTCTGCTGGGGTCTCCTGATAAGGCATTTTGCTTGGGAAGTTGGAGGGACTTAGCCAGCATCCCATTTTCAAAGCATCTGTGGGGTTTTGCAGCACACTCCTCTCCATTTAGGAGGCAATAAATTCACTTGAAAACACAGAGATGCTGGTTAAGTCCTTCAGTTCTCCGGGGGGTCTCCTAACAAGCTTGCTTCAAGCACCTTGGCTGCCTTCCCATCATCTTCCCTGTTTTAAAAATATCAGTAGATCGGATATTTCTAAACAGAGAGATTTTTCCATGAGGTGACGACAATTTGTAAGGGTTTAAAGGGATGAGTTGTTTCAAAATTCTTTCCTTATATGGAAAGTTGTTCCAGACTTGGCTGTCATCGCTACTGAATATTTTGGCTTCCTGAGAAAAAAGCATCTTCAGTGTTTGTAAAAATCTGGCTAGTAAACAATGTGCATAGCTTCCTAGGACGGTTTTCTCTTTATGGCCTGGCAACAGGATCTGAGGAGTCAAAGCTGACACAGGGTTAAGCTGGAAACTGTGGGTGTCTGTCTTCTACCTTAAAAGAGGCTGTGTGTGTGTGATATGAATAGTGGGAGGAAATGTCACCTTAGAGATTTCGCTTGAAAATGTCACATGATTTGACCACACAAGCTCTCATGACAAAAAAGTGGTTTTAGAGTTAACACTTGAAGTGCCTGCACCGTGCTTAGCTGTAGGAACACAGGAGCATAGGAAGCTGCCTTAGTCCATTTAGTTCATTATCATCTATACTGAATGGAAGTTGCTCTCTAGGGTCTCAAACGGGTATCATTCTCAGCCCAACCTGCAGTTGCCAGGATTGAACCTGGGACCTCCTTCATGCAAAGCAGGTGCTCTACCACTGAGCTACGATGGCTGTTCCCCATCAGTGTTGAAAGCTCTTATTTCAAAGAAAGCAGGAGACACAGTTAGAGTAAATCTTAGTTCCTCTTAAATCTGGCCTGCACAACTTGTGACCAACCAAGTAGAATGCAGCCCACCTTCCACATAAATGACCCCATCTAGTGCTTATTAGGGACATAAGAACCTTAAACCAGGTCACACCATTTGTCTACCTATCCCAGTATTGTATATTCTGACCAACAATGGGTATCCAGGGTCTTGGACAAAAGTCCTTCCCATAACCTGCTGTCTGTTCATTTTACCTAATCCTGATCTTGCTGCATGCCTAGGACTGGAAAAATAATTCAATTCCTAAAAAATAGAATAGTCAAGTGCAGGACAGGTTACCATACTGATCTGGTGTTGGTGTTGTGGCTTACAAGCTGTGCAGGCCTATCTAAATTTAACCTTGTGTTGACACCACTCTTAACAGCATACAGATTATGATACAGTAATGGCAACAGTGACCATAGTGAACCTTCTGTAATGCGAAGGACCAGATAATGGCTTAAAATATGCATATAATGTGCTGAAATCATTTACATATGCTTAGATTTGCTTAGAAGATGCTTAAGAATTATTGAAATGGTGTATAAAGTCTGCTGTATGTGTAAGAGCCAAAGAGTAAAGCAGGAATAGTTTGAAATTGCCCCCCTTTTTCCCTCTGTCTCCTGACTAAAGCTGTAATTTTCCTGAGAAACAACTGGAAGACAAAGCATTATTTTCTCATGAAGCTGAGTACGGTACAAGATAACAGGTCTGGGCAAACAGCCAGTGTGCCATGTAAATTGTCAGTATGAAGTAAGAGGAAATCCTTATATGGAGAAGTTAAGCAGACTAGTTGAGAAAAAAGGCTCTTCTGGACTATCTGATTATTAGAAGTAGCAAAAGGCAGATAAGACCATCGAAACACACCTTCCCATAGAAAAGAAAGTATATAAAAAGCCAGGTTTTATAGTACTCAGGGCCCCTCAGCTCTGCTAGAGTGGGGGTCGAAGAAAGCAGGATAACCATCCACCTATTCCATCCATAACATCTGATGGGTGATGGAATACGTGACATGTATTCCTATGTCCTTTGTACTTTGGCTCTGTGACATGATTTACAGTTTAACTCAGTCCTTCAACTTTTGTAACTTGTTTTAATTAAGATGTGCCTTCAGAGTCTTATACTTTGATGTTAAATGGATATCTATCAATTTCTTTTATGCCGATATATATATTTCTATTTTTCTGTTTTCTGTTTCTGCAATGATGGCTAAGGCCAACTAGAATGCATTTTATTAGTTGTAGTGTGCAAGATATGGATAAATAGCATATATTATAAAGACTGTTCTGCTGTCTGAAGTCTGACTCCCAACTAGAAAATGTCTGGTATCTCCAAAACTCAAGAAATCTTGAGTGGGGTCTTCTCTATTCTCTGCCTACACTAGACAACTGCTGTTGATAACCTGTGAACTTAGGTGACCTAACTTTAGACATACAAGGACTCTGTGTAGACATAGAGGAAGGGAGAAAGCAAGAACCCTCGATCCTGTGCATTCACTGGCAAGGGGGCTAGTGTTACCGGTAACACTTTCATTTTGGGAGGGAGAGAGAGAGAGAGACAGAGAGTGCTTTTTTTGTTAAAAAATGAATGCTGATACTCATACCTTGATAAAAGTACCATGAGTGTCAAAAAAAGGCACCAGTACTCTGTACCAGTGAGTACTGTCACAAAAACCATTTAATTGAGTTATTATGATTCATCATAATAATTAAATTTCTGTTCTTCCTTTCCTCCCAGAAGGAGCCAAGGGTGGCAAACAAGGGACAAAACTCTAAAACATCTTAAAATATCTTTAAAAAAGTTTTTAAAGATATTTTGTTTTAATGTATTTTAAAGTCTGTTTTTATGATGTTTTAAAGTGTTCTTAGTGCTTTTGTTTGCCGCCCTGGGCTCCTGCTGGGAGGAAGGGCAGGATATAAATCAAATAAATAAATAAACAAATAAAAACATTTAAAAAAGCAGTTCCAACACAGACACACATTGGGATAAGGTCTCTACTTAAAAGGCTTGTTGAAAGGTGTCTTCAGTAGGCGCTGAAAAGATAATAGAGATAGTGCCTGTCTAACTTTTAAGGGGAGGGAATTCCAAAGTGTTGTTGCCATGGAGGACAGGGCTATCAATGGCTACTAGCCATGATGGCTGTGCTCTGCCACCCTAGTCAGAGGCAGCATGCTTCTGAAAACCAGTTGCTGGAAGCCTCAGGAAGGGAGAGTGTTCTTGCACTCGGTTCCTGCTTGCAGGCTTCCCCCAGGCACCTGGTTGGCCACTGTGAGAACAGGATGCTGGACAGGCCTGATCCAGCAGGCTCTTCTTATGTTCTTATGTTCTTTTTATTGTGCATCCATTATGGTTTATGCTGGTGATGCTATTGGGGTTATCATATATGATCCTGCCTTTAATACTGTTCATACCTGCAAAGGTTTTGGGGTGATCACACAACCTCACTTCCAGTCAGTGCATATCCTGTAATGTCCTGCTGAAATCCTTTTATACTACAAATGTTCTGGGTTTTTTTTGTCCTGCTTTTGTTGTGGTATAGCCCCTCTGTACAACAATAATGTAGCATTGGAGAAGCATCACAGAACAAGCTAACACAATATAAATCCACCACTAATGCATGATGATAGTGTTAAGAACATAGTGCCAGGCCTGGTGCCAGTGGGCGGCCAGATCAGGCACTGGTTGAGGGCCTTTGCAGCTGAGGGGGGCCCTTGGGGCTGGGAGGGTAGAGCTCCCGTTCTGCAGTACACACCAACATTGGGTCACGGCACACAATCCCAAATCATGCCCTGTGACCCAACACTGTCCAGGATCACAGCACTGACGTTCCACCCTACTAGGCAAAGCAACACCTCCTTCATGCACAGGATTGGCTGTATAACCTTCTGCGTTGCCTTGCCTGCCATCACCCAAGATGGCAGGCATGTGCATGCATTCAGCATGATGTTGTGGCAACACAGGAGGAGGCTCAGGCACAGGCCTAGCTGTGTGACCTCCCACATCAGCTTTCTGAGTGCGTGTGCATACCTGACATCTTGGCTGATGGTGTGTGTGTGCATGCAGCATGCTGTTGTGGCGCCACGGGAGGTTACACAGCTGGGCCTATTTAAGCCTCTGCTGGTTGCAGGGGGGGGGCTGAGGGCCTGCTGCAGTCTGGTCGGCCCTGCATGGTGCAGAATATGCCCACAATAAAACAGCAGTCTGGAGGGGCCCTTTAAAAGCCAGCAGAACAGACAATTTGAAGAGGTAAGGGGGATGGGGAGAAAGAATATACAAAGCCTTTCATTTTCTCTGTTACTTCCATTGGCAGTTTGTTTATGCTGTTGTTCAAGATGGGTTATGGAGGATGGGGACCTCAGTATTAATGTTGTGCAATAATTTTGTTTTCTTGAATCTGTTCAAATTTATTATTAGGACCATTCATTCATCTATCAAGAATTTAGGATCCTTTCTGGCTGCTGCAATAATGACCAATTATCACTTGGGATTAATGATTTGATATTTAGAGGAGAGGGACTATTGACCACTGCCCAGATTTTATAGTCTGTCATGGTGTGTGATAAGGGGAAGGCTGAGACCAAGTACGAAACAAGAGCAAAACAGCTTACTGATTGATTTTGAAGCATCTTCAAGTTTAATTCTGGGACCTCAGGGGAAATTATTTCATTACTTTCCATTTTGCATAATTACCATGCAGGAATGTCAGAATGATTGCAGAAGGATGAGGTTTTGGTGTTATAGGGGAAACTGCCTTATACCAAGTCAGAGTGTTGGTCCATCTAGCTTAGTATTGCTGACCGGTAGCAGCTCTCCAGGATTTCAGACAAGAGTCTCTTCCAACTCTACCTGGAAATGCCAGGGATTGAATTTGGGATCTGCATGCAAAGCAGATCTTCTACCACCGAGATATGCAGTCATCCAAAGAGTGCACAAATTCTGTTAGGAAATAATTTTGGTGATTTTTATTCTTGTGGACAGAGTAGTAGTATATTACTGCCCATGTTAGGGAGCACTTTAATAATAATTAATGCTTATGAATTACAGTATTAACCTTCTGTAGGTTGAAGGCAATGCTTATGCTGGATAGAAGTCTGCTTTTGATACCACTATGAAAACAAGGGGTTGAAATTTAAAAGTTCTTTAGAATTTTCATGCAGCTACATGGAGAAGGTGATTGGTGCTTCAGCTATTCCAGAGACTGCACAGATTAGTGGATAGGACAAAAACCATTCTGTTAATCTGTTTTTGCACCGCAAAATATGTTTTACCTGAAAAAATAGAAACTGGAAAAGACAAAGGAAAAATAGAATAAAGGGAAAAAATTGACACCATAGTTCTGTGGTAAGTAGAGATGAAATGAATTTACTCCATTAAATTTGCCTGAATCGAAATGATGGCAAATGTCTTCTGGGTGGGTGAATATTTGGAAAAGACTCAATATCGAAGCTCCAGTGCTTGATATTGAATGATTTTTCACTAATAGTCAACATATGACCCTCCTGGCAAACATGTAGTTGAAGGGGCTGGATTGGAGTTTGAGATTGATAGACAAATGGTCAAGGAATACCTAATCACTTTGAATGAGTTCAAATCTGCAGGGCCCAATGAACTGCATCCCAGACTATTGAAGGAACTGGGTGAAGAACTCTTGGAACCACTGTCTATTAGTTGTGTGGATGTGAAGTGTTGGATGACTAGAGGAGGGCTAATGTCGCAATCTTCAAAAAGGGCAAAAAGGAGGAATCTGGGAACTACCGGCCAGTCAGCCTAACATCAATTCCTTTGGAAAATTCTGGAGCAGATGACAAAGTGGCCAATCTGTAGGCACTTTGAAAATAATGCAGTGATTATTAGAAACCAACATGGATTTATCAAGAACAAATCCTGCCAGACTAATCTCATCTCATTTTTTGATCTGGTAACCTCCCTGGTAGACTGGGAATGCTTTGGACATAACATATCTTAACTTCAGCAAAACGTGTGACAAAGCGCCTCATAACATTTTGATTAGCAAGCTGGCTAAATGTGGGCTGGATGGAACAACTATCAAGTGGATCCATAGTTGGCTACAGAATTGTACTCAAAGAGTGGTTATCAGTGGTTCCTTCTCAAACTGGGAGGAGGTAACAAGTGGGTTACCACAAGGCTGGTTCCAGTGCTCTTCAACATTTGTTATTAATGACTTGGATGAGGAGGTGCAGGGAATGATTAACAAATTTGCAGATGATGCAAAATTGGGAGGGATAAATAGCTAATACCATGGAAGACAGAAACAAAATTCAAAGTGATCCTGATAGGCTGGAGCACTGGACTGAAAACAGCAATATGAAATTTAACAGGGATAATTGCAAAGTTCTACAGCTAGGAAAAAGAAACCAAATTCACAGTTATAAGATGGGGGATACATGGCTCAGCAATACTACATGTGAGAAGAATCTTGGAATTGTTGTAGATCACAAGCGGAATATGAGCCAACAGTGTGATGTGGATGCAAGAAAAGGTAAATGCTATTTTAGGCTGCATTAACAGAAGTATAGTGTCCAGATTGCGTGAGCAGAGCTTGGAAAAGTTACTTTTTTTGAACTACAACTCCCATCACCCCCAGCCAGCCTGGCCACTGGATTGGGCTGATGGGAGTTGTAGTTCAAAAAAGTAACTTTTCCAAGCCCTCTATTTGGCACTGGTTTGGCCTCATATTGAGTGCTGTCAGGTTCTGAACACTGCACTTTAAGAAGGATGAAGACAAACTGGAACAAGTTCAGAGGAGTGCATTGAGGACGATCATTCGATTGGAAACAAAGCCCAATGAGGAGAGACTGAAAGAAGTGGGATGTTTAGCCTTGAGAAGAAAAGACTGAAGGAAGATATGACAGCACTCTTCAAGTACTTGAAAGGTTGCCACACAGAGGAGAGCCAGGATGTCTTCTTGATCATCCCAGAGTGCAGGACACAGAATAATGAGCTCAAATTGCAGGAAGCCAGATTTTGACTGAATATCAGGAAAAACTTCCTAACTTGTTAGAGTGGTATGACAATGGAACCAATTACTTAGGGAGGTGGTGGGCTATGCAACATTGGAGGCATTCAAGAGGCAGCTGGACAGCCACCTGTTGGGTATGCTTTAAGTTAGATTCTGCATTGAGGAAGCAGTTAAACTCAATGGCCTTATAGGCCCCTTCCAAGTCTACTATCCTATGATTCTATGTGATAGAATCGCATCTGTAGCAACCAGCATTTGATAGCATCTGACAGGCTGGCCTGCTGCAAAAGTCAATGCAATAGTGTCTTCTCACAAGGCCGCCTAGAATGGTTTTTTGTTGTTGTTTTCTTTCTCAGAACTTAATTCATTCAACCAATTAGCAAACATCCCCTTGAATATATTCAAAAGTCAAAGTTAAAAATTTTTGATGTCAGAGTTTGTTGATTCCAAAATTCAGATGCAAAATTTTGATGTCAGATTCAAAATCTCACTATTGAAATTTGAAAAATGGTTGGATTTCACACTTTTTTCAGCATTTTTGGGGGGGGGGGAACCATAAAACAAGTACTAAGTAGAATAAACCTGGAATTCACATTATGTAGTATAGGCCAAAGGAATTATGGAGTTAGTAGGCCAGGACTGTGTGGTGTAAAATGGAAGCTAAAAAAGCTCAGCACAGTGAAGAGCTGGAGACCTCACATTAAGAACTCTCGGCCCTCTCCTGAAACTAGGATATTTTAAGGCAGGAGTGCAACTCCTATCAACCCTGACCATTGGCCATGCTGGCTGGGGCTGATGGGAGTTGGAAAGCACCAGGTTGGCCACCCCTGTTTTAAAGCATAATGGTCAGTGTGGTTTAAATTTATAATACCCTGCTGTCACAGAAGATATAAATGTATTTATATAAAGTATAAACTTAGTAGTCCTTGCATCTGGCTGCAGCAAGAAAGAAGAGATGCTGTGCAATTGCCAGCCCTGCTGAGAAGCCAAGCTCCTTCCTCCATCAAATGATACCTGGCTGTAGCAGAGGAGGGAAGAGAAGGAATGCAAGCCCACTCTATTGGCGCAGTGGAGAGACAAGCAACTTTTGGTGCCTCCTCCTCTTGATCTTTTCCACACCAGCTGATCATTAGATTTTATTAGATCGTAAGAGAACAGCAGTTCTTAAGGTTTCATGGTTGTGAAACATGGTAGTTAAAAGTGAATGAATCAGGTTTAAATTTGTAGTGTAGAAACGCTCTTAGAAGTTGATAAGTGTACACATTAACTTTATGACAAGAAGTCTGGGCTATGGTTGTCACTGAACTGAATGCTAACACGGACTGACTTCACAGTAAAAAGATGTAGGATTGAGGTACAAACCATGTTTACATAAACAGACCAGCATCTTTTGAACCTCTCCAGATTGTTTTTCAGCAGATGGTACTTCTTTGTTTGGAAGTATTTTAGGAATGTTGCTCTGGTATGCTCCCTAATCCCCCCCCCCTTATCTATACATTGCAACAATGCATTGACCTTTTAAAATGTCCTGTCATTCAAAATGGCTTCTTTTTGTCAGCCCTATTGCTTCGACGGTAACCGTATTTTTTTAATAACAAGTCATGCTTATGTTTCAGTGGCATTTCCCATTTGTTCCCATGACCCCATGTTCTTCTGCCCTAGAATGTTCCCCCTTGGTTCTTGTGCTGTTGCTAGGCAGTTCAGGCATCAGCAATAGCGTGCTCAATTCCTGAGACCTTCAACTTTCCTCAGTCTCATTTCACTCCACATTATATTTGAAGTGTGACTTCGCTAATTTGACTCTTTTCAAGCCACGCCACTCAGTTATTCTGCAGTGACTCTTTCTGTTCTGCAATGGTCTTTGGACTAAGCAATAAACATATTAAACTTTAAACCTGCAGTGACTCTTTTCCTTGATAGTACCTTTGCATGCTAAGATTTGGGTGTTTTAGTGACATTTCAGTGGCATGGCAAAGGATTTGAGGAGATGATGGGGAAGCAGAAGTATGTTGTTGTGTAGGACTTTTATTTCTTGCATGTCCAGCAATTCTGATGGGCGGCTGTAGTTTCACTGGTGTGTAGAAACCTGCCTATTATCAAGGTGAGATCATTAGTCCATCTAATTTAGTATTCTCTACACTGATTAGTGGCAGCATTGCAGGATTTCAGTCACAGGTCTTTCCTAGCCTCAGCTGGAGATGCTGAGGATCGAACCTGGGACCTTTTGCTTACAAAGCAGATGCTCTACCACTTAGCTATAACCCTATGTCACAGGTGTGGTTTGTTGCAATCCTTTTCTGTTGTGACATTTGCATATCTAGCATAACAAATCAAGACATGATCCAGCCTGTGTCACATTGATTTAAATCAATGAGACTTGCATATGCTTAGTGTAGGCTGGAACATGCCCTCAGTTTGCAGGGAATGCAATGGATGTATCCTGTTGAAAAATCAGTATCATTTTCTATCCTGTCTTGCTTCTATGAATAATTTTATTGTCCACTTTTTTTTAAGCCCATCAAAATCAGAGATATTAACTACTGCACATGTCAGGTTCTGTACGGATGGCACTTATTCGGCTTGAATAATAAAGATATCAGCCTTGTATTCTTGGAGTATGCTGGGTTAATCAGACTTGCTGGAATGATCACATGGTATTCTATCGCCTTTCCCTGCGAGCTGCTGCTTGTCAGCAGCTGGTTGAGCTGCAGGCTGCAGGCCAGTATCTGCATCCCCTTGGCTCCCAGAAGCTTTCCAGCACACTGCTCTCAGTTATGCCTGTAGCTTGACCAACTAAATGTTTCTCCTGCGCCTTACAGAGGTGATTTTGCAGACCTCAAGGCCTCTGCTTTATTTCGTAGGCCATGTATGCATTTGAAGATTTCAGGTAAGCGCCGTGCTTCCATACATCAGCATGCTTGGTTTTGTTTTGTTTTTTTCCTTGCAAGAATTTTGCTGTGTAATGTCAGACTGCTTTTACAGTTGCAGAGCTGTAAATGGGGGGGGGGGTTGCCGTTGTATAAAAATTGTAGCCCTTGTCTAGTGTTTTGGGGGTGGGTGTGTCAAGAATGAGCTATAGGTCAACAATAGCTAACTGCATGATGAAGTCCACAGATGAGTAATAGCTTCTTATGCCTTTTGAGAATTTTTTTATCACTTTTGCAGCCTGAAGGTGTAAGTTCATTTATAAACATTAAAATATGCTGTTCTGTTGGGGGAAAATGAAAAATATCTTTGCTATTTTTGGTACATGACAGATGCCTCTCCTCTGAGTTTTTGTGTGTGTGTTTTTTTAAAATACAAATTATGACAGTTAAGGGGGGAAATATTGATGCCTCACTCATGTATGGGATTAGATTGGGGAGCTTTTGCTCACTATACATGTCAGCTGCTTGAGGTGTCATTGCTGCAGCAAAATAGAATGTAGTAAAAATAGAATGCTCTAGATATTAGTACAGGTGTTTTATTTTTGGTGAGAATTTAAAGTGGTGCAATAGATGTGCAGAAAGACAACCTTTTTATTAACTGTTATGTTCCGTATTCTTCTTTTTTGAGATATATTAGAGAATCTGGGAGTTCTTTCGTAACTTTTATTTCCTATGCATCCTTACAGATATATTAAATGTATATACAACACAGTTAGCGGTGTTCTTACCTGCAAGAACACGATACAGGAATCTTACATTTTCTGACCTTCAGTGGTCTTTCACCTTCTCTCTTTTGTTTTTAATAAAAAGGAGGCTCATCCACTTTTTTTCTTCTTTTGAAACTAACTGGTAAAAATCATGGGGTGAGGGAAATATAACTAGCAGTTCTTTTAGTAGTGCAAATGCCTGCATTTTATGCCATTTCAGTAATGACAGTCTGTAAAATAACTTGGAGCCTGTTTGCTTGGAAGGAGGGATTTCTTTAATTGAAGGCATAACCATGTTGAGAGGGAAGGACTGGGGGTTTGTGGCACACAGGCACTGGAGTTAATAACATCATTTTCCTGTTAAACATATTTTAATGTCAGACATAGCATCTTGGTAGGATCTTTGTGTTCATTTTGGCTGAGGTATCCCTAATATTGAAGAGTAGATTATTAACAGCATTTTATTCTTAATTGTTCTTGAAAAGTAAGTGGTCAGTTTCTGTACAATGCATGATGAAAAATAAGAAGGAACTTGTGCTATTTTTGAAACATAGGAGAATACCATTTTGGGAGGGGGAGGAGGATTCTGCCAGAAGCCAGTGCAGTAGTGTGTTATAACTGCAGTATTGTTCAGAAAACGCTTGCAAACCTTGAAGAGGCCAATTACTGTCACCAAGTTAAGCTGCAAATACAAGGCAACAAGCCTACCATCCTTTTGTCTTAGTCATTCTGCGCAGATGGAGACCAAATGATGCAAAAGTGATTTTCTTAATTTTTTTCTGATAAGATTGCCACACAAAATAAAATTCATTTTGATATGCAAAGGGCAAGGGGCACCCTGTTTTCCATTGACAGCCTCCATTCATCTCAAAGGCATTTCAGTCGAGGCAAGCATTTACCTAGTAGCCTTGACGTATGCCATACTTCTGGATTCAGGCTTCTGGATTTCTTGGGTTATCTGCCATTTCTTTGTTAGGGAGGTTTATTTTGGAAAACAGTACCTGCTTTTCTAGTCACTGTGCAGTCTAGGTATATAGAGATATGGCTATGATGGCCTCTGGGGAAAAAGCAGTTGTGAAACAGGTTTTATTATTCAGACACAATCTTGACTCTGCAACAGTGTGCAACTTTTTAAGCTGCACAGACTTCTTCATCACGTAGAATGGGAAGGTAACAATTACTCCACCAAAGCAAGTGCAGATGGTTATGAAAGAAAATGTTTCTAGTCATTTCACATAAATAGCATCCTAATGTCAAAAATCACATAAGAAACATGCAACAGCAGCCAATGAATTAGGAACCTCCAAATTATTAGCCGTTTATAAAGCCAAAACTCCATAACTGGATTCTAAATCTGTTATACATTGAGGATCAGGAACAAAGCAGACTATATAAATTTCCTGGCTGGCCTAGTTTGCATTCCTGTCATTTCATACAATGTGACTTTTTTTCCTTGATGCCTTTTATACCCTGGAGCTGCCTCCTGTTACACCTCTTACTTCCTTAAAACCTACATTTTCTGTGAACACATTGGGTGTGCTATTCAATGAAGTAATTGTGTAAGTGGAACAACTTCCATTTATGCAATGAGACTTTCCCTCCCTCTCCTCCCCAAGTACTCCTTGTGCCATCCCCAAATCTGCTCCGGAGGGTTGGGAGAAACCCCAGAAAAGATTTAGGGGATGCACAGGAGGTGGAGGAGGGGAGAGGTAGAACCTTCCGTTGTGCAAGGAGAAGTGCTACGTTGAATACCACCCTTAGTTCCTGTACTTCACTGTAACTGATAGGTGTTTCAGAAACCTCCATCTTTTTGCTTCCACTTCCACTGTTGCCTGCTCCCCTGTAGCAAACTTTTGATTGCAAGCTTCTCTGGGCAGGGTCCTGCCCTCCTGGACATTATGAAAATGAGATGGACTGCCTTCAAGTCGATTCCGACTTATGGCGACCCTATGAATAGGGTTTTCATGGTAAGCGGTATTCAGAGGTGGTTTACCATTGTCTTTCCCCGAGGCTGAGAGGCAGTGACTGGCGCAAGGTCACCCATTAAGCTTCATGGCTGTGTGGGGATTCGAACCCTGGTCTCCCAGGTCGTAGTCCAGTACCTTAACCACTACATTATAAAGCACCATTTAAAATCTTACAAGATTTTTTTACAGGGTAGGTTACAACATTATAATCATACAATGAAAAACAAGTACCGTATATTCCGGCGTATAAGACGACTTTTTAACCCCGGAAAATCTTCTCCAAAGTCGGGTGTCGTCTTATACGCCGGGTGTCGTCTTATACGCCGGAATATACGGGTACTTCGCCAACTGAGGCATTGCTGTCTTCTACAAGAAACAAAAGTGGGCGGGCCGAGGAAGGGCTCCCAAACTGACCCCGGAGACGCTTGGCGGGCACGTGAGTCTAAAACATTAAGTCTATGGCTGCAAACGCCGCCGGAGTATCGCCGCGCCTTACACCCTACGGGTGGCGCAGTGGTCCAAACACAACTAAGGGAGGAAGAAGCCAGCCAAGGAAGGAAGGAAAGGAAGGGGCGGAAGTGGTTCGCGCGCCTGCACGTAGGAGGCGGGGGGGCAGCTTGCGGCTGCCTGTGGTAGGGAGTTAAAAAAAAAAAACCAACCACAAACCGGCTCGCCGCTGTGAGGAAAAAAGCACCGGGTGCCTTGGGCGGCGGTGGCGGTGGCGGAGCCTTCTCCTCCTCCTCGGCCATGAGCGTCGCAGCGCTGGTTTCTCCCGCGCTGCCGCCGCCGGGGCCTCCGCCCCCCCGCCGCTGCCGCCGCCGCCTCCACTGCGCTGCCCGCCAGCATGGGCCCCACCGCTGCCGCCGAGAGCTTCGAGGAGGAGGAGCTGGACAGCCCTGCCGATGAAGAGGATGGAGAGCGTAGCGGCCGTGCGCGGGATTCCGATGAAGGTGAGGCTTTCTCCTTGTCTCTTTCCCGCCGATGACCGGTGGCCCCGATCCGGTGTCGCGCCGGCCTTCTCGGGCTGAGTTCTACCGGGCTTGCTGCCCGAGTCAGTGTGCCTGCGGGGGTGCTGTTCGGCCCTGCTTCGTCCTGACTCGAGAGTAGCCCCATGGAAACTAGTAGAGGTAGCTGGCTTAGTTGCACCAATTTCAGTGGGTCTCTTCTGAGTAGCGTCGGATGCAGCCCTAAGCACTGCCCGGTACCATTGGGTTTACTCTTGAGTCAGTGCGCACATAGGATTTTATCCAGTGTTAGTTCTAACCAGAGTAGACCTACTGAAACCAATGGGGCCTGTCTAACTGAGGCCCTTCAGTTGGTTTATGCCAAGTAAGGGCCGAACCCAGGAAAGTCTTCTCAAAAGTTGGGGGTCGTCTTATACGCCCAGTCGTCTTATACGCCGGAATATACGGTAAATCAATTTATACTGTTATAAAAACAAGAAAAACAATTCCAAGCCAAACCAGCATGGTATAGGTTAAGCAGAACAGAAGAGTAGGTCCCACAAAAATAACTGTTGAAGGCCAGGGAAAAGAGGTGTGTCTTCCACACACATTGGAAACTGAATAATGGTGGCGCTATCTCTCAGGGTTTCCCAAAGTGGTCGATACTGACCCGCTGGGGATGATGGGATTGTGCCGAGGGTGAATAAAGGACTAGTGGTCTGAAGGGGGTGGAAAATAAGCTTTTATGTACTGTGTGAAAAAGAACTAATTAGGAACGATGAGCCTCAAAAATAAAGAGGGCACCTTCCTTGCCAGTGAGAAATTTCTGTATTTAATAGGATGATTCCACAGTACCACAGTTAAAGCTCATCAGGCCCATCCAGTTCATTAGCAAAGATAAAAAGTGTTGTTTTACTTTCTAATTTTTAACATTTTATGATTCCTAGTAATGGTGATTGATTATTAATAAATTCTGTTTATCTGTTGATATTTCTTGACTTTAGTTCATTTAGTTTCATTTAGTTCATTTGTCCATAAGTCCCAGGCTATGGTCTGAAGGCACATGAGGCCAGCTCCCTACTGAAGCAGGGTCAGGTCTGGTCAGTGCCTGGAAGGGAGACTGCCTGGGAACCGTATGTAAGCTGCCTTGGGTTTCATGAAAAAAAAGGTGGGGTATAAATGTAATAAATAAATGAAATAATAAATAAATAAATAAAATACATTCTTTAGAATGTAAGCTCCTCAAAGGGTCAAAGAAGTTTGGGAAATCCTGTGCTAGAAGCGCCTCTATTGGGAGGGAGTTCCACAATTTAAAAGGCTTGAAATCTGAGAAAGGTCTCTTTTGTACTCCTGAGGGTGGCAGAACTACCAAGAAAACTCTCTCCCAATTTTAACCCTCAAGAGGATCTGTAGGGATGGAGGTAGACTTTTAGCTATACCTTGGTTTGGTTTGGTTTGATATATTATGTAGCTTCAGGGATATCCAGTAGGAGATTTGGGTGTCTTTATTATAACAAAGCACTTGATGCAGAAAAGGGATACTAAGAATTTGGATGAGTGGGAATTAGACCAAATAAGATGGAACCAAAGATGAATGAATCAGTCTTTTTTCCCCAGATTCTCTTTTTTCCAGTCTAAAATTAAATTCTCCACATTTCTGCATCAGTTTGTGCTGCTGCTGCTGCTGATTTTAAAAAAGGTTCTCAGGAAAATTCATCAGCACTTTGGCGTACATTTCTCTTAATAAGTACATTTTGGTATGCAATTTTCCCTAATATACACAGGTTTACAAGGAATGACCCCTAATATAATGCATTTTTGTATGTTATTTTAACTAAAAAATGCATTTTTATGCACACTTTCCCTTAATGTAATGCATTATTGTACGCATTTTTGGTTTGGAAAACTGCATCACAAAATTTGAAGAAGCGTAAATTTTAAAGGATGGGTGCATTTTAGTTTGTGTATTGTTTTTGGAAGTGTGAATTACGTACGTTCGCATTGAATTTCTCCCTCATCCCTATGAGGGACTGCATGTTATAAAAAAACATTGTTTTACCGTATGTACCTGCCTGAGCTTTTAAGATTAGCATCTGTTAGGCTGGTGAGTACCAGAGACAGGACTTCCTCTGTGGTGGTCTCATATCTTTTTAATACTTTCTCCAGGGAAATATGTTGACCTTTACGAAAGCCCTGGATACCTTTCTGTTCCAGTCTACATTTGATTGATTTTATAATGCTGTGCTGTAATCATGTTTTTAATTGCGGCTTTTTTTCTGATGGTAGTCACTGGTGTGGAGTACTGTCACCTCTTTTTTATTTTCTGCCCATGGTAGCCATTTTGTTATGGCATCTATGGCACTTTTATCAAGATATGAGTATTGCCACTTCATCTTTTTAACAACAAAAAAAGCTGTTTTCATCTGCTGCTGTTATTTTACTGTTGCTTGTTTCACTGTCTTAATAATCTATAATTTTATATTGCATTGTATTGAGATATTGTGATCCACCTTCCGGGGGGGGGGAGGAGAGATAAGATGCCACAAAGGTGGGCTAAAAATCTATTAAACAACTAATGACAATGTTTTGTTGGAGGAAGTATTTGAAAGGGGAGAATCAGCGGATGGAGAAAGGGTTTCCCCCTTCAACTCCTCACCCCTGGCTGGTTTTCCTGCTAGCAGGACAGAGAGTAGGCCTTGAGGAAGGAAAGAGTTGGCAGTCAGGGGAAAGGTTAAGTGTCTTCTCTTCTCATTAGATCTTTGCTTCATATGCTCCTGTGCTTTCGATTTACCTTTAACTGGAAAACATTTTCCCTGGGATAAGGCGCAGAGTGGTAAGCGGCAGTAACGCAGCCGAAAGCTCTGCTCACGGCCGGAGTTCGATTCCAACGGAAGGAGGAAGTCGAATCTCCGGTAAAAGGGGTCGAGGTCCACTCAGCCTTCCATCCATCCATGGTCGGTAAAATGAGTACCCAGCATATGCTGGGGGGTAAAGAAAGGCCGGGGACGGAACTGGCAATCCCACCCCATATATACGGTCTGCCTAGTAAACGTCGCAAGACGTCACCCTAAGAGTTGGAAACGACTTGCACTACAAGTGTGGGGACACCTTTACCTTTATGAGTTTGCAGTCATACAAAACCAAAATGTTTTAAATCCTGGATTTATATATGGTGCATGAAAATCTGATGTGATGTTGAGGTATTTCTTTTTAATCCTAAATCTGTTTCAAAATAGCTCACGTGGTTAAAGATGTGCTTTTAGGATTTTAAGCAGTGGTCTAACAGATGGCTTCAGACATGGAAGTTCCAGGCTGACTTTGTGGACTTGCTGCATCTGTATTTATAAGACCATTGTGAGATTCAGTGCCATAATGCGTGTTCGACATTTTACAGTGCTGCTTAACTGAGGAGACCATAAAAGCATAGGTTAGATATTGCATCTGTATAAGCTTACAGCTACCTTCCTGGGTTGGTTATATTCTTCTCATCAGCAAAACGTATTGATACTTAGCCATAACATCTTGACTGGTGTATAAATATGGTCATTATGTTACACCTACTCTGCAGCTTTAATTTGAAGCCCACTTTTCATTTTCCAGCCTACCATATATTGTTGCACTGCGTAATTGGGCATTCTGAAACAGCTAATAGATCTCCTCCTGAAAGATGTCAAAATATGAAGCACCTGTGTGAAATACTTGGAGGAAGGTGTGTGTTTAAATTTAGTTTGATTTGCAAATCTTGGTCTGCTTTGAAAGGTTCCCCCCCCCAGTTGCTTTATTATAGTTATCCTTTTTGATTGTATTAAACTTCAGTTGTACATTGCCTTGAAATCAAAACTGGATGAAGGCTGGTAAATAAATATTTGAATAAATAAATACTTTGCATGAAGAAGATCCTGTCATGAAGCTATGGGCCTTCCCCTCACATCACCAAATATCACTCTATGGCAGTTAGGGATGGGGTTCACTGCCTAGTTCCGATCCTCTTATATTTCAATAGTCTGTCTTTCCATCCTGATCCACCCTTTTTTTGTTCCCTCTCTGCAATCTGAAGGAGAAGTGCAGAGGGGGTTGATCAGCTGATGGGCAGATGAGAGTGCTCCTTCAAACCCCTGCCTTCACTAGTGACGTCAGCTGGTGGGTGGATGGACATGATTTGGGGGACAGGGCCTCAGGGACCATTATTGGCCTGGAGACTGGAGTTTCGCCACCCCTGTTATAGCGGATAGCGCAGTGAAAATGTCAACGTTCTAGTTCTGGTGTACAAAGCCCTATACAGCTCGGGACCAGGATATCCATCTTACCCCTTATATGCCCAGTCGATCACTGCGCTCTGCAGGTGAGGGCCTCCTGCAGATACCATCTTATCAGGAGGTCCGTTCTGCATAACATAGGAAACGGACCTTTAGTGTGGCGGTACCTACCCTGTGGAATTCCCTCCCCTTAAATATTATACAGGTACCATCTCTGTTATCTTTTCGGAGCCTATTGAAGACTTTCCTCTTTCAACAAGCCTTTTAAGTTAAGACCTATCCCAGTCTGCGTCTGTGTTGGATTTGCTTTTAATATATTTTTTAAAAAGTCCTTTCTCCCCCCTAAACATTAGGTTTTTTTTAACCCTTTTTATTTAAGATATTTTTAAAGCTTTTTTAAATAATGTTTTTAGGGTTGTTTTATTTTGATGTATTTTGGGGTCTGTTTTTATGATGTTTTAAAGTGTTTTTAGTGCTTTTGTGGGCCTCCCTGGGCTCCTGCTGGGAGGAAGGGCGGGATATAAATTAAATAATAAATAAATAAATCCGATATTGGCAAATTCCATGCTAGGGATCATTAGGAAAGGAATTAAAACTAAAACTGCTGATATCGTAATGATGCTGTACAAATCTGTGGTGTGAGTGCATTTATAATACTGTGCATCATTCTGGTCTCTTCGTCTCAAAAAGGATATTGTAGAGTTGGAAAAGGTTCAGGAAAGGGCAGTCAAAATGATCAAGGGGATGGTGAGGAATGGTTGCAGCATTTGGGGTTTTTTAGTTTACAGAAAAGGCAAGTAAGAGGTGACATGATAGAAGTTTATATAATTATGCATGGCGTGGAAAAAGTGGGTTTTTTTCCTCTCTGTCATAACACTAGAACTTGTGGACATCCTGTGAAACTGAATGGTGGAGGATTCAGGACAGACAAAAGAAAGTCTGTGTTCACACAGCACATAGTTAAACTATGGAATTTGCTCCCACAAGTGGCAGTGATGGCCACCAATGTAGATGGCTTTAAAAGAGGATTAGACAAATTCATTGAACATAAGGCTATCAGTGGCTAGTAGCCATACTGGTTATGCTCTGCTTGCATGGTCAGAGGCACCATGGAGGAAAGCACAAACAGATACACAGTCCTAGGACAAAGACTGAACCAAGCCAACTTCGATGGCTTTACAAGAGGATTAGGCAAATTCATGGAGGAGAAGGCTATCAGGGACTACTAGCCATGATGGCTATGTTCTTTCTCCACTGTCGGATGCAGTATGCTTCCAAATATCAGTTGTTGGAAGCCACAGACGGGAAGGGTGCTATCCCTCCCTCCCTCCCTCGCAGCAGGAGCCCAGGGCGGCTCTTGCACTCAGTCCTGCTTGTGGGCTTCCCATAGGTATCTGGTTGGCCACTGTGAGAACAGGATGCTACACTAGATGGGCCATGGGCCTGATCAATCAGGCTATTCTTGTGTTCTCACGTTGCACTATGTTGTGCCGCTTGTTCCCACAAACATTACCTGTCACAGATTTTTTGGGAAAGAACAATTGGGACTTTGATGTGTTCAGAGTTGCTTATGTGTCTGAATGGAAGCATTTCCTATATAATTACTGCTTGCTCCCAATGTAATACCTGTGCATTTGTAAATAAACAGATTCTTACAAAGATATCAGAAGTCTTCGGTGTTCCCTTGCCTGAAGTTCTTCCCATTTAGGAACACTGTAATGTTTGGGAAGATGAGGGAGCTGCTTCTTTCTGACAATAACAACAGTGAGCCTGGGAAATTTAAGGAGTTAAGTTTGTTGGCATTTCACGGTGTCAGTGCAGGAGAGATAGCAAAAAGTGTTTTAAAAATAACACATGTAGATTTTGCAGATGTGGGTGCTATGTTTGAGCAGTGTTTACTAGACAACGTTGTCTCAGACTGTACCAGCCTGCCATTGGTACTGCAGTTGCTGCATTGCATAAAAATGGTTGAAAATCTTGAAAATCTATGCAGTCTATAGGTTGATAGAATGCAATGTTTTAAAACCTGTTTGCACTACAGTAAACAGAATCAGAAGATGATACTTTCCTGACAAGCATTTGTCTCCAGAGTTTCCTATTATTACAATGTATTTTCCAATATTCCAAGTAGCATGTTCATTTTTCATTATCTTTTTGCAAACAAGGGAATGCCACAACTTGACAGCTTTTTGGTTGCACAAAAATACCGGAGGAGTTGTTATCTAAGTTATGATTTTCACCATTTGGCCAAATGAAACCTCTTTTGTGTTAGCAAAACCAAACGAGACATTGCAGAAAGAACTGAGTGAGTGTTGCATTGCATAAAAAACACTTGAGCTTTATGGCATCACTCCTTGAAGCTTATAAGAAAGGACCCCATTCCTGCAAAGTATGTAGATTATATGGGTCCTTTGGCAAAGCGAGTTCATGCACAATGTGCATGTGGGTTTATGTTTTCTTTATACTGTCTTATGCTTTCTCTACACTTTTAGCTGAGTGCTTGTGTCCTGCCTGAACACTCTGAAGTCAGTCACAAATGAGGAGCTGTGCTTTTCTTTGTTGTTGTTACGTGCTTTCAAGCTGACTTTAGGAGACCCTATGAATCAGCGACCTTCAAGAGCATCTGTTCATATCTTGTAAGTTCAGGTCTGTGGCTTCCTTGATGGAATCAATCCATCTCTTGTTTGGTCTTCCTCTTTTTCTACTCCCTTCTGTTTTTCCCAGCATTATTGTATTTTCTAGTGAATCATGTCTTCTCATTATGTGTCCAAAGCATGATAACCTCAGCTTCATCATTTTAGATTCTAATGATAGTTCCGGTGTAATTTGTTCTAACACCCAATTATTTGTCTTTTTCGCAGTCCATGGTATGCGCAAAGCTCTCATCCAACACCACATTTCAAATGAATTGATTTTTCTCTTATCCGCCTTTTTTCACTGTCCAACTTTCACATTCATATATAGAGATCGGGAATACCATGGTCTGAATGATCCTGACTTTAGCGTTCAGTGATACATCTTTGCATTTGAGGACCATTTCTAGTTCTCTCACAGCTGCCCTCCCCAGTCCTAGCCTTCTTCTGATTTCTTGATTATTGTCTCCATTTTGGTGAATGACTGTGCCAAGGTATTGATAATCCTTGACAAGTTCAATGTCCTCATTGTCAACTTTAAAGTTACATAAATCTTCTGTTGTCATTTCTTTAGTCTTCTTGACATTCAGCTGTAGTCCTGCTTTTGTGCTTTCCTCTTTAACTTTCATCAGCATTCATTTCAAATAATTACTAGTTTCTGCTAAGAGTATGGGATTGTCTGCATATCTTAAATTATTGATATTTCTCCCTCCAATTTTCACACCTCCTTCATCTTGGTCCAATCCAGCTTTCTGTATGATGCTTTTCTTTAATAGGTTTATCAAAAGATTTTAGTTTAGAGTGCTTCATGAATCAATGTACAGGTTATGCAGGATTCAGCATCATTACTAGGCTAGACTAGACACGACTACACTACACTGTTGTTGCAGTGACTAGACTCGCCCCCTCACCCAGCTTAAGTAAGGTTGGGCAGGCCCTCTACTTGTGTGAACTGAGCGTCAATTTTGGGAGCGTGTGCGCACTCGAGAACTCCGCCTCAGGGGAGTTGTTGGGGTGTGTTCTTGCCAGCGCTGGTGCCTGCCTGAGCCTCAGCAGGACCCTCCTTGTCAGAGGGAGGGACGATGCACTGGGGAGGTGGCAGAGTGGACATGGGTAGAGGAGGCGCATCAGGCTGGATGGAATCTGCCTGACTGGGCTGAGCCTCCTCATGGGTAACTGGAGCTTCTGGGGTGGAACTGTCATTGGTCAGAATGAGAGACTTCTCAACATAGGACACGTCAGTCCATTCCAAGTCCTCTTCCTCCTCAGCTGTTTTGCTGCTCCACCACTGTTCTTCTGGGCCCATGGCAGCTTGTGGCTCAGGATATCAAATTTTGTACCTGAGGATAATACAGTACTGTTCCTGCTTCCTGTCTGATAGCACACCCAGTCCCATTGCTACTGCTGCTGCTGTGCTGAATGTGGCTGTATGAGTGTTGCAGGAAGGGACTTGTTGGATATTTCATTGTTTTATGAACCTTTCTCCATTATTATTATTATTATTAGTCATTCAGTGGCTGTGCAACTTGAGTAAAGTGAAAAAGCAGGCATTCCCATCTTGACATATTGTAAGCCCTTTTTTAATTCTATTGTTTGCTTGGCCTTGGGGATCATTACTCCCTCTTGCTATGGAAAGCTAGTGATAAAATGCTCGTTTGAAACAGCTCTGGGGGCCGGACAGCCAGATTGTCCACCTGGGGCCAGGCTATCCCCCAATATATGGGGAAGGGATATCACTGTCTGCATACACACCATACGTTTAAAGAATCCTGGTAACTGTAGTTTGTTAAGGGTGCTCAGCATTTTAACTCTGTGAGAGGTAAACTACAGTTCCAAGGACTTTTTGTGAAAAGCTATGTGCTTTAAAGTGCTTTGCATGTATGGTGTGTATGGAATCTATATTTGCACTTGACCGAGACTTTCTCATATGCCATGTTAAGAGCAAAGGTGACCAGGAGGACAAATGTTTGCAGGAAGACATTCCTTTAGTGTGGCAGCGCCAGTGTTCTGGAACTCCCTGCCCATTGACATTAGGCAGGCTCCATCACTATACTCTTCTAGATGCCTGCTGAAAACTTTGCAGTTTTGGCAGGCCTTTCCAGACTGATGATTTGGTTGCATCTGTTTTTAAATTTGTTTCGATGTTTTATCATTTTTAAATGTTATAGATGTTTTTAAATGTCTTTATTTTGTTGTTAATGGCATTATTTTATCACAGATGTGCTTGCCACCCTGGGCACCTTTGAGAGGAAAGGTGGGATATAAATTTAATAGATGTATGTATGGTTTTCTGGCCCTGCAAGAGGGTTTTGAGTGCAGAAAGTAATAATGGAAACCAATGTGAACTTTGCTTCAGCAAGTTCGTAGAATATATTCAAAATCTAGGATTGAAGAAACCACTGAAGGACTTTGAAGTCCTTCTGTCTCTACTGGATACAGAGATTCATAATTGTGGGTGAGGGTGAAGTTTGAAAAATGTATGGAGGGCACACAGCCAAGGAATGAACTAGGGGCAATCGTGAACTACTGAGTACCATCCGCGCAAGGATTTCTGCTTACGCAAAGAGATTTTCCCCCTGTCCTCCCCCTGTGTGCGCCCCACGCCCTCCCCAAATTTGAGGGTTGGGGGAAACTCTAGGACAGATTTTGGGGATGTGCAGCGGAGGAGAGGAAGAAATCCTTGAGCTGATGGAAAGAGACTTAGCAGTATGTTGAATTCCACCCAAGGTTTCTCAAAGAGGAGAGGGGAAAAGATACAGTGACTGGCACACAAGTCTTTGCATATATGAATGAAATAAGAATAAGCCGTAAATTAGAAAGGTGAGGTAGAGACAAGGAGTGATGATGATGAGCTGAGCAAGAGTCATCTATCTGGGAAATAGGTGAGGCTATAGGTTTCAGAGAGGACGATGGCAGAGCAGGTCTCACTGATGGCAGAGCATGTGGCTATTCCAGGTAAGTGCAGAGTAGAAAAACAGATAACATGAAAACAGGAGTTGGAAAAGGAGACAAGGGATGTTGATAGCCAATGAATTTGTAGAGTTCAGAGCATATTGAATGAATACAATACATATCAACTTGAACCAAGGGAACATATTCAATACCACAACTAAAATAAAAGTTGTAATTAACATTTTTTTCAGGTGACTATGCTTTGGATGCCCATATACTTTTATGTACTGTACCTGGATGCTTCTGCATGCAATTGGGCAAAGCCACAGTCACCACTAGATGCAACTGCACTAAAGGATTGTGCATCTTCACAGCACCGCTTATGCAATGTGGAAGAACCTGGTCTGAATTGTCATGTTAGAGGTTTGAATGATCGGGAAATAATGCAGCCATCAGTATATTTGCACCATCCGTATGCATGGTGTTTTACAGACTACAAGAGGTCCCTGCCCTGAGGAGCTTACCGTCTAAAATTCATAAAGTGTGCTTGCTTCTTCATCAGGGGAGAGGCCCTGATGCTCCTGAGTCTGCAAATTGCAGTCTGAAAGAAAAAAAGCTAAGATCACCATGGAAACAGCCAGGTTCAAAAGTCTCACCCTGGATAATCATGTATATATGAACAGGTACATGTTAAATCTCTGAGTCTGAGAGATTCCCAGGAGAAGAATCAAATCAGCATCCGAGTCATTGACTTGACGGCAGTTGGTCAGAGGATGCAACATGAAAAGCAGTATGCCAACCAGTGGTATGCCACTTAAAAACCCTTCCCAGTTGTGTGGATGAGCCTTTGGCAAAGAGTAGCTTGTTCTTGCTTACTGGAGAGTTCATAATGTGATAAATCACAGCAGATGGGATTACTAGAATGTTTAACTACTGAAAGGCCTCAGCGAGGGATAAATGTCTTTATTGTGACAGATGAGGCATTTTGCTTTCATAAAAGCAAAGGAAATGTGGACTGCTGTATAGTGATTCCAACATCTGTGAGTTAGTGTGGAGGTTGCACATTGCACCATCTGTGTAATTGCACAGAGTGGTCGGCATTAGGCTGAGAGCTGTGCCTGTCTGCCTGTCAATTGTGTGTGAGTGTGTGTATGTATGTATGTTCAGGTTTCTGTTTCATTTCATGATTATTTAATTGTCTGATTCTGTATGGTTTATTTTATGTACACCACTTAGAATTGCAAATGATCAAGCAGTATGTAAATGCCTTAAATAGACAAATAATATATAGATATCTGCTACTATATATTTGGAAAGTTCTTTATGCATTTGGACACCTCTTAAGATATTGCAACCAAATTTTGCTCGACGGTTCCTGGCATGCCATTTAAAATCAAGATGGCAGACTGAAGCTTTCAAAACCACTGATTTTTTTTGGTTTCTTAGAATTCTTGAACAATGCCAGGAGCGTGTGGGTGTGGGTGGATTAAATCTTTCCCATTCTTTCCCTTTTGGATCATGTACGTCCTTGATCCAGAGGCCCCTGAAACTCCTGAAATTTTTATAAATATAATTGTTTTTATAAATGTAATTGTTTTTCATTGTATGGTGTTCAAACAACTCATGTGTCAGTCACAGCTCTGACTTCACTCATTAGCTAATAACACTGACAGGCAGGAGCAGCCAGGCTGGCTCATATCATAGAAATTGCTTAGAGGTGTACCTGCATGTTTTGCTCCAGAACCTCCCTTCTAGGACAGCTAGAGACTTGCTTTTTTTTTTAAAAAAAAAAGGAAAGCTCAGATTCTGGACTACCTGCTGGGGATGCCATTGAAGGCCTTCACAGATACCATGTAAAGCTGTGTGTCATCAGCATATTGCTTACAATGAACTCCAAAACTCCAGGTGATTCCACTCAGTGGTTTCATATAGATGTTGAAAAGCATGGGGGATTAAATTGAACCCTACAGAACCCCATGCTGAAGGCTCCATGGGACCAAACAATAGCTCCTAAGCACCACCCTCCGAAAATGACCATATGCAAGCTTGCCTAATATACTCACTTATGCAAGGCAATTTCCTCTAAAGTAATGCACTTTTGTGTGATATTTTCACTAATATATCCATTTATTTGCAAAATTTATTTATATTTTTGTACACATTACTTGGCTGAAGAACTGCATTGTAAAATTTGGATAAGCATGAATTTCGGAGGATGGCTGTGTTTCAGTTTGCATATTGTTTTGGAAAGTGTGACTTAGGTCTTTACAAAAGTGAACCCAAAGCGACTTACAATCAGTTAAGGTAAGTTCGCCTTTAAATGCAAACTGAATCAAATTTCTCTGCCATCTCTAGGAGTAGCATTCATATGCAAGTATCTTGTGACTGCATTTGATCAAGAAATGCAGCAGATGGGCTGATGACCTTTAATCCTGTGTTACTCCCTTTTAAAAACTGGAATTTGTGTATATTCATACACGGGATATGCTTCTCTTCATTGCATACTGTTGTCCACTTGTACTGGCTATATCTACTTTTGAAGCTAGACTTCAAGTGAAAAGCAAGCAAGCACTTTTGAGCTGCATGACTGTTTTTCCTAGGAAGTTGACTGTTTCTTGAAAAGGCTCCAAAGGCATGGGGTAGCAGTCAGACTTAGGTGGTGTTTGCCCAAGCTAAAATTGCTGCATGTGCATTGAGTCAATATTGGTCCCCACCCAGGAATCAATGTCAAACTTGGCAAAGACCTGAAGACTACTTGAAAAGTGCTGAAATCTCGGTCTGTGCATTTCATGCTGAAGTGGTTATGATGCTGCTTTATTGGCAGGATCTGTCTTAAAAATACTGTGCCAACCCGAGGCAGATTGAATTATTTATTTTATCAGCTTCTATGCCACCTCTCCACGTGCTCAAGGGCAGCTTAGAAAATTAATAAAAACACAGTAACAATAATCCCAGTAAGTAGGGTGTGGGGTGATAGACCATGTACGCTGCCGTGAGGTCACTGAAGGAAAGGTGGTTTAAAAACAAAATCAAATGTGATCCAGAGTTTTCTTCTCTGCTCCGGTGCCCTGTTTGTGGAATACCCGACCCAGGGCTGTTATGCCAGAAGCCTTTGTCTGCACAGTAGCAGCGAGGAACCTCAGGCCCCAGGTCTGAATACTGCCCTCCAGGCCTCTGTGTCTGGCCCCTGGGACTCTATCCAGGCCATGCCTCTCACTGGCCCTGCTCCATGCCCTCCTTAAGTGCTTTTGCCTGGCTAGAATATGCCCCTGAACTGTGATAATGTCTCTTGCTTGCTTATCTGGTGTGTGTGTGTGTGTGGTGGTGGTGGGGAATCTCTGACTTTTATATGGCTAGAATGTAGCCTGCTGTACAAAGGGATGAGTCACATTCACTGTTAGGACCACTTTTGTCTCTGTCTCTGCTCATTAAAATAAAAAAGGGGGGAAAGGTAATATGTAACCTTCACCAATGCATTAAATGACTTTGCTTCAAGGTACGCATCTGCATAGTCTACTTTGTTGGTGTCAGTAAGGTAAAGTGCTTTGAGGCATACCTGGCGAGAGTCTTGGACTTTTAAATAGTCCAGATGAAGGAAGAGTGGGAGACATTTGTTCTGCTATCCACCACTGGGACAGAAGCAGTAGGCATGACAGGAATGAAAAACAAGGCCTCACTTAAGAGCCTTATGCTCTTAAGTAGAGCCTGGTGGGTTAAACCAATGACCCATCTAGTCCAGCAACCTGTTGTCACAGTGGCCAACCAGATGCCTATGGGAAGCTCAAAAGCAGGATCTGAGCATAAGAGCACTCTCCCCTCCTGCAGCTTGCAGCAACCGGTATTTGGAAGCATAGCGCCTCCAACTGTAGAGGCAGAGCATAGCCATTGTGGCTAGTAGCCATTTATAGCCTTGTTGTTGTTATGTGTCTTCAAGTTGATTATGGCTTATGGTGACCCTATGAATCAGTGACCTCCAGTAGCATCTGTCGTGAACTACCCTGTTCAGATCTTGTAAGTTCAGGTCTGTGGCTTCCTTAATGGAATCAATCCATCTCTTGTTCAGTCTTCCTCTTTTTCAACTCCCTTCTGTTTTCCCCAGCATTCTTGTCTTTTCTAGTGAATCATGTCTTCTCATGATGTGTCCAAAGTATGATAACCTCAGTTTCATCATTTTAGCTTGTAATGATAGTTCTGGTTTAATTTGTTCTAACACCCAATTTATTTGTCTGTTTTGCGGTCCATGGTATTCACAAAGCTCTCCTCCAACACCACATTTCAAATGAGTTGATTTTTCTCTTATCCACTTTATAGCCTTATCCTCCATGAATTTATCCAGTCCTCTTAAAGCCATCCAGGTTGGTGGCCACATCACTGCCTCCTGTGGGCACAACACTCCGGGCTTTCAGACAGAGCTGTTTCCCAGCCCTACCTGGAGATGACTGGGATTAAACCTGGGACTTTCTGTGAGCAAAGCAGCTGCTCTGCAACTGAGCCACGACCCTTCCCAAAGACGAGCTTAAATTACTGGGAATGGAAGAAACTGCCAAGGGAAAGACCAGAATCCTCTTTATTGATGACTTTCAAGAAAAGGCTAGACAAGCAACTTTTTGGAGAGGGTTTCATTTACAAAAGCAAGAAATGGGGGCAAAGGACAGTCTTTTTTGGAAGAAATCCAGCACATAGCCTGGGCAGCATAGGTACCGAATAGCAAGAAAAAACCCCTACCATATTCATTCTTTGATCAAGCGTTTGACTGGCAATACTATTATAGATGGCATGCAGTCACTATGCCGTGTACAAAAATAAGCTATACTATTTAAAGTTTAGGTTAGATGTCAGAATTCTACAGGCATCACTTTTCTTTCCTGCCTGAGTTTATCCTCACTGCCTGCTTGGAATTTGAATACCCTTCCTACCCTAGGTTTAGTCTCTCTCTGAATTTCAAAGAAGTTTGTTGAGAGACAATTTGCCTAGATAACATTTTGTATTTGGATATTAAAGTGAACTCTCTCTCTCACTCACTCACACACACAACACACACACACACACACACGACACAGACACACAACACAGACAGACACAGACACACATGACACACACAACACAGACACACACGACACAGATGCACACAGACACACACGACACACACACACACACACACTCCTATCTATATCTCCTGAGAAAGAACATAATATACGACAGTTTTGCTCACATGATTAAGAAAGGCAGTTCAGTTGCAGAGATTTTGTTTTAAAGATGGCTAGCTGCTTGGTTAGGGTTATACTATGTCATAGGGGCTTCAGCCTGCTTGGTTTGCTCTCCAACCCCACCTACTGTTGCCAGGGCACCCCATCCCAAGGGTCACCAGCACACCCCCACCCTCCCCCTGCACACAGGTTGTCATTGCTCCCAATCCACCCACTGATCACCAGTGCTCCCCCCACTGGTTGTCAGCACTTCTCCCCCTTCCTCACCCCCCATCAACCCACCCACCAAGGGCCCGGCCCAGCCAAGCCCAGCTGCCCCCAGGTGCCTTGCTTGCCTCCACCGCCTCCCTGCTCCCCACAGGCGTCTCTGCCGCTGCCCATGCTGCTTAGCATTGCATGCAACACTGTGCACCCCACTGGGCGACACGCCCCCTGTTGCTGCTGCCAGGCACCTCAAGCAGCGTCACCACCATTCTGCCTCATCTCACAGCATCATGCTACGTGTGAACACTTCTGTGAAAGCTTGTGCCTGCTCAGAAGCATGATAGCATGATGCTTACGAAAATATTATCTAGGAAGAAATACTCAGTATAGCTGAGATCTACAACAGTGAAGGATGGACCACTAGGACTAATGGGGCATTGCCACACCCAGAGCTTGGAAGATTACTTTTAAAAAGTAATAAATTACAGTTACAATTACTTGGCCCAAAAAGTAGTAATTACCGTTACAATTACAATTGCTCTGAAAGTAACTGATTACTTTACTTTTTCTCAAAAGTAATCACTACAATTACATTTCAGTTACTTTTTTTTAAAAACTCCTACAAGGTGCTGGCCTTGGCTGCTGCACATCTAAGAAGCCTAAAACAATATTAAAAATAAACACACACACACAGGGGGTAGTAGAATAAAATTTTTTATCCGTAAGATTAACATAATGGCATAACAGAATCTCACATCCCCCCAAGCAATGAAGATACCCCAACTCTTGAAATCAGATTTTACACTTGAAATGCTTTTATAATATGTTTCTGTTATGTCTCAAAAGAACAAGATGCTCAAAGAGCATGTCAGACAAGGAATGTCTTTTTACAGTCATTACGTTGCCACCAGTACTAAACAGGCGTTCTACTGCGGCGCTTGAAGGCATGCCTGTGTTGTGCTGCAAAAAACACCGCAGCACATGTGGAAAGCCATGGAGTGATGACACTTCCCTGCTGGGAGACCTCAGGTACCTCACCAGTTCCTCCTCAGCAGTGTCCACTGCTGACTTCTTGCCCTGGGGCAGAAAGTTAAAGAAGTCATCTTCTAAGTCATCTCCTTCCTGGTCTTTATCTGAAGACTGATCACTGTCCTCATTAAGTACACCCATCTTTATTTCAGCTTTCAACAAGGCTTCCATTGTGTATCTAAGAAAGAGAGAGGATATGTTAACACATATATGTTAGGAAACCATCATCTGCTCTTCATTTCCTGATGCTTGTCATGTCCCCTGGTTCAGGGTCCAGCCTGAGCCTGTGGATGATGACATGGAAGGTAGGAAGGTGACCAAGTCACCACACTCATGGGACAGCACAGCAGACCCTTAAGGATTACCTGCAGCAACTCAAGGTTGTGATGAGGAGCCCCAGGAAGAAAAGCCCAGCCCCTGCCTACCACCTTAAGCCCTCTGATGCCTCCCTTGAGACAACATTTCCCTTGGAGTAATCCACCCAAAGGGCTTCCCTAATGTTCTTACTTGTTGGTATGGGTGGTGGCCTGACACGATTCCAGCCGATCTAATTTGAAGTGAGGGTGTACGCAGGCTGCCAGAAGAAGCAGATCCCTGCCAGATCCCTACCTCTCAAGGGTTGTCTGCTGCTGCTTCAGCATTTTGGAAGGAGGGGTGTCATGCATTGGTTCAGGAAGGCCACGTCTCCTTGCCTTTATTGCTTCTTCAATTGCTCTCAGCTTCTCAGGGTGTGCCCTCTGAGGAAGAAGAACAAAGCATGAATCCAAGAAAAAATGGAAGAGGAACTTCACAATTTAAACATAAATAGACAATGGGCACTCTTTGAGGACCAACATGACAAAGGCTTACCTCAAAATGTTTCTTCACATTGGATGAGGAGGAAACAGCTGATCTCAGATTTTTGATCCTTGGAAGGCAGTAACTGCATCGTACAACAACATTTTTCCCACTCTGGCTCACAAATGTACAAGCTTTCTCAAAGCCAAACCATGGTACTTGCTGTTCTGCAGATGTGGCTGTGGGCAACTGGCACTGCTTCATGCCCTCCTCCTCCTCGTGCACAGGGCCTCCTTTCTGAACCTCACTTTCTAGTTTTGCCTCCTCAGGATCAACAAGCTGTGACCCAAGTGGCCGCACTAACTGACTGCTGCTCTCAGCAGCAAAACCTGCAACAGGCGTCTCTGTAATAAACAAGAGATAATGCTCCTATGTGGGTGAACTTCAGCTGTGATGTGCCCCCATCTCTTCCCCATGCTGCAAGATGCCCCAGTCAGAGTGGAAGTAAGCAGGTCAATAGCACAATTAAAAGAGATCCTATTTGCATCATTTTTGCTCACTAAATAACCCTGCCTGGGCCAGTCTAACCTACTATCTCACAGGGTTGTTGTGAGAACAAAATGAGACTAGGGTTCAAATCCCCACATAGCCATGAAGCTCACTGAGTGACCTTGGGCCAGTCACTGCCTCTCAGCCTCATGAAAACCCTATTCATAGGGTCACCATAAGTTGGAATCAACTTGAAGGCGGTACATATATTTTTTATTTTGAATATGATGATTATGATAATAAATATGCAGCATTTCAAATTAATTCTGTATGAGAAGCATTCCATGCCAAGCTTGGAAAACCAAGGATGAGGTATAAAATGTAGACAAAAATACTTTTGACAAAATGCCGTTTATATTTTATATATATGAGCCTGGGTAGGGAACATTTAATCTAGCCTACTTGCTTTCAGCAAGAAGGGTTAAGTGCCTTCAGGCTAGGGCAGTCACCAGAAGGCCACAGCAGAGACAATGGAGCCTAGTGTTGTGGAGATGTTAGATGGGAGCTTTGGGGAGTAAAGATGGAGGCTCCTGAAGGCTGCAATTCTAAACACACTTACTAAGGGATTAAGCCCCATAGAACTCAACAGGACTGACTTCTAAGTAGATATAGTTTGGACTGTGCTGTTGGTAAACCTTGACTAGGGTTCTTCTGCAAAGACATCCATATCCAAGCAGGGTTGGCAACCTCCTGCCTGGAATACCCTGCCCTTATCTTTTAATGTGGCTGCTCCAAATGTTTTTACAGATTTGACCCTTTACTTCAGAAAGAGGTCTGAAAAATGAGTAAGAGTAAGAAGTATCTTTTAAAATTGTTCTTTTCAATTCACTCTTGAATGAACATCATACCTAGGGCAGATCCACACCATTCCTTTAAAGCACATTCAACACCCATTTGAAGCACATGAATCCCACCACAGAATCATGGGAACTGCAGTTTGTTAAGAGTGGTGAGAACTATAACTGTGAGGGGGAAATGACACTTCCCAGAATTCTTTAGGGGAAGTCATGCGCTTTAAATGCGAGTTGGATGTGCTTTACACATATTGTGTGAATCCGCTTAATAAATTTTGCCTGCATGTAAATTGTTTTAATTAATTTTTCAAAATGAAAATAAGCTATAAAGTGTAGTGGGTGACCATGGGCTACTCACCATTTCTCAGCCTATCTGCCCCTCAGGATGAAAACAATGGAGAACCATGACTACCCCAAGGCATACTTAAAATATAAAGGAAGTATTGTACAACCATAGTATGCAATTGGATACTTATAGGGACACAGCATGACAAAACTGGGTGGAAGTAAAAGTTCTACACTTAGGAAAAAGAAACCAAATGCACAGTTATAAGATGGGGGATACTTGGCTCAGCAGTACGACATGCAAGAAGGATCTTGGAATTGTTGTTGATCACAAGCTGAATATGAGCCAACAGTGTGATGTGGCTGCAAAAAAGGCAAATGCTATATCAGGCTGCATTAACAGAAGTATAGTTTCCAAATCATGTGAAGTATTAGTTCCCCTCTATTCAGCACTGGTTAGGCCTCATCTTGAGTGCTGTGTCCAGTTCTGGTCTCTGCACTTCAAGAAGGATGCAGACAAACTGGAACAGGTTCAAAAGAGGGCAACAAGGATGATCAGGGGACTGGAAACAACGCCCTATGAGGAGAGACTGAAGGAACTGGGCATATTTAACCTGGAGAAGAGAAGACTGAGGGGAGATATGATAGCACTCTGCAAGTACTTGAAAGGTTGCCACACAGAGGAGGGCTGGGATCTCTTCTCAATGATCCCAGAGTGCAGGACACAGAATAATGGGCTCAAGTTGCAAGAAGCCAGATTTCGACTGGACATCAGGAAAAGCTTCCTAACTGTTAGAGCCATACAACAATGGAACTAATTACTAGAGAGGTAGTGGGATCTCCGACACTGGAGGCATTCAAGAGGCAGCTGGACAGCCATCTGTCGGGAATGCTTTGATTTGGATTCCTGCATTGAGCAGGGGGTTGGACTTGATGGCCTTATAGGCCCCTTCCAACTCTACTATTCTATGATTCTATGAAAATATTTATATAAGCATGACTATCAAATATGTTTATTTATATAACCTGTAAAGATATTTATAGTGCAATCCTATGTTTGTTTACTCAGAAGCAAGTCTCAATGTATTCAATGGGGCTTACTCAACCAGGGAAAACTGCAGCCTCAAGTAATAAGGAACTTGTTCTTTTAACAAGTCCTTTAAGTTGAGAGCTTATCCCAGTCTGCGTCTGTGTTGGAATTGCTTTTTAATATGTTTTTAAACTTTTTCTTAAAAAAAATGTTTTTAAAGCTTTTAAAAATGTTTTTAAAGCTGTTTTGTTTTAATATATTTTAAAGTCTGTTTTTATGATTTTTAAAGTGTTTTTAGTGCTTTTGTTTGCTGCCCTGGGCTCCTACTGGGAGGAAGGGTGGGATATAAATGAAATAATAAAAATAAATAAATAAACTTCATTCATTTTTTAAAAAAATGAGTATTAGTTTCCTACATAATAAAAACTGTGATAAACCCTGCCTAATTTCTTTAAAAATAGGGTTGGAGGGAGAGAGATTTACAACACAAACACAAGTCTGCACTTTACTCACAATCATGAAAGGGTGGGGTTGCAGCCAGAGCCTTGAAAAGTTACTTTAAACTACAACTCCCATCAGCCCCAGCCAGCATGGCCACTGGATTGGGCTGATGGGAGTTGTAGCTAGAGCATGATCTGTTTAAAAAAAAGTTGTGCGGGGGGGTTACGTTTTGGTGTATATCTCGGGAGTTAGACCACCTAGAAACTTAATTTTTTAAAAAAATTGAAGCGGAGAGTCCAGAGAGTAAGGGGTGGTAGCCAGAGAGCTGGAGCCCCCCCCCCCAAACCAGAGACTCCAGCCGAAAACACACACACCGGGGCACACACACACACAAATCATCGTCACTCACCTCCACAGCTCTTCGCCATTCTGCTGCAGCCTTCTTTCTCCTCCGTTGTTGTCCTTGCCCTGGCTTTTTCCTCCGGCATCCATTTTTTCCTCTCAGAGTCAGACGCTAGCAGGCTCCCCCTGCCTATTCATCTCTTCCCTCGTGCCTCCTAACACAGATCACGAGGGAAGAGACAGTCTGCGCAGAGGTCCAATCAGTGTGAGGCACATGTCTTGTGTTAACCAATCACAGCCAGGAGCTGACTTCCCCTTGTTCCCGCCCCCAAGTAACGTCCAACCTAACGTGGAAACGTTAAAGTTGAAGCTGAAAAGTAGGGAAATTACTATTCGTTCCGTTACTTGCCAAATGTAATGGAATTACCCACTCGTTATTTAAAATTGTAACGAATTAAAAGTAACTCGTTAAAAATAACGAGTTACTTCCAAGCTCTGGCCACACCCATCTCACTCTGCCCTCAGCCAGCCCTCACTTACCTACCTCCTTGTTTACAACTCGTCAAAGGGGTGACTGTCCTCCTTAGCCTTACTTGCCTTTGTAGAACTCAGGGAGAAGGATGGGGCAAAATCAGAATTAGGTAGCTCCACCTGTCATTGACTCTGGCTCCACTTACTATTGGGCTCCCTGCCATCTGCCCTACCTAGTAGTTATGTGCCTTCAAGTCAATTTTGACTTATAGCGATCCTATAAATCAGAGACCTCCAATAACATCTGTTATAAACCACCCTGTTCAGATCTTATTATGGAATCATTCCATCTTTTCTTTGGTCTTCCACTTTTTCTACTACCTTCTGTTTTCCCCAGCATTATTGTTTTTTCTAGTGAATCATATCTTCTCGTGTCCGAAGTATGTAGTAATAATAAAAAAGTTTAGGAAACCCTGCAGTAGGTCTCGGAGGACAAGGCCTTTTCTTAAATTCACAGGCTTTGTCACCCTTTTCGACTATCTTGTCCATGGAATAAGAATTATAATAACCTTGATCAAACTGTATCTGCATATTTCATTATGCACCATTATAGCCCTTGCAGGTATGCAAAGCTTAAGTCATACTTCTGACTGAGTAAATTTTGCAATCTTCATGGATGGATGTTTGTTTTCCATGCTCAGTGAATATTAATAAGATTAAATATTAATCAGAGGAATGTAAATTGCTCCCTTTTAAAACAACACCCCTTCTTTTAGTTTGGGAATATATTAAGGGAGAGCTGATTTTTCTGATCCACTAAGATATGCAAGAAAATTCACCAGAAAATAACATTTTATTCCATAGGAGACACTACTGTGTAGGGGACCTAGCTTTGAAGATGCCCTTTGTTTTCAAATAAAGGTCTCTTGTATTTTTAAAATCTTTGTTTAATAGGATTTATATGCCACTTAATCATTACAATCTTTAAGCCGTTTACATAAAATATAAAATGTGCATGTTTTATGTTAAATGTTAAAAACAAGTTGACCTAGGCTTGTATCCAATGTAGTGCTAGCTACCTTGGAGGGCACAGGGCATACACAGGATGAGGGTGGTGGAGAAAGTTCTGTTGGGCAAATATAAATTGTTATGCTAACGGGGGATGAGTAGATTGGATACCACCCCTGTTTTTTTTCCAAAATAAAAATGTGCAGTTTTAAAAAGTATACATTGTAAAATAAAATCCATATTAAAATACATGTCCAATGTACATCTCTGGGTAAGTTTGCCTCAACAAAAAAGTTTTTAGCAGATGCCAAAAACAATACAGCGAAAGTGCCTGTCTAATATCAATGGGCAAGGTGTTCAAGAGTGTAGGTGCTGCTGACACACTAAACGATCAATTCCTTGCATGTGTAGAATGAACATTATGTCACACTTATAAAAGTGCCAATTCTACAAATGAAAGTGGTTGAGTGGGCACATATGGGGTACCGTGACCTTTAAGAAACTGGTCTCAAGCTGTTAAGAGCTTTATGTACTAATTTGGCCTGGTAAAGAAATTCTGTATCAGAGATTGATCCAGTGGTCATACTGGGCAGAGGTGTTTTCAGGAGCAAAAGTGGCAGGTGGAGGAAGGATTAAGCACCCCTCTCTTGTCTGCTACACCTCCACTTTAAATCGACGCAGGACAATCGTGCCTTGTGTAATAGGTGTACAGCAAGACGCACACTCTGTTATGTGGGTCAGCTGCTATCATATCTAGTTAGGCTTTCACATGGTGTAAGCTTCTGACCACAAGACCCGTAACAGTTCTAACCGTAAAAGAAGATTACCTGTAAGTATCACTGAAATGTGTTTAGATTTGTAGGCATGGGTGGGGATCTCACCCCAAACTCTTGAGCTTCTTTCAAATTGATTCATGGATATTGCTTGAATGATATATTAAATGCTGGATGAGTTGCCCACTTCTGGCAGTTTGAAAATGCTGCTGTAAAGCACAGCCAAACAGTTAGCAGATAAGCTTATTCAGTTGCCTAATCTAACCAGCTATTTTTGTCAGTTCTCTTCTGGGGTCCTTAAGAAATTAGTGCAGAAGACTAACCTACTCTGTGTTCTGACTCATGATTTGATTAGCAAGCTATTTCCAACCATTAGAGTGTACAAATCATGTCTGTCCCCTCCCCCATTTTGATTCTCTTCCCCTTGCTTCAGGAGCATCCAGCCTTTTAAGTATTTTGCTGAATCAGAGACTTGCCCAATGTACTTACAAATCTGGTCAAGTAAGTGCTTTACTAAATGGGGCCTGGTGGCTTAAATCAGACATGAATAGGACATGGTTTCTGATTACCTACAAAGATACTGGAGAATGCTAGCCTGATTTGTGCTGCTGTTTATAAGAGAAGATCACCATGTATTTCTGTGCTTGCTTGGTAGGCATAATTAAATATATCTAAGCAGAATGATGCACGGGGCTCAACCACTTTGGTATAACCTCAGCACTGTGAGATGTCATGTTTTAAATGATTCCTTGTTCCACAATTCCAGAGGAGTTAAAGGTCAAGTTCATAAAAATAAATAAACAAATAACAACAGTATCACTGTCCATTGTTCATGCTTTTGACAATTGTGATCACTTACTGTGCCAAATTGTACAAGCTTATGCACCCTACGTTATATGGAACTCTCTGAAATGTACTTTGAAGTACAGTAGGGCCCCGCTTTATGGCTCTTCGCTTCTTGACACTTTGCTAATGCGGTGGTTGAATTGTGTCCATGTCCCATATGTTCGGCGCTTGTTCCGTTTTTGCTGTGATTTTGCGGCATGATGCGGATTGATGGTGCCTGACGCCCTGAGCGCATCGTGATCACGCTTGATGCCCTGAGCATGTCGTCAGAGCTTGGAAACGTTCCTTTTTTAAACTACAGTTGGGCTGATGGGAGTTGTAGTTCAAAAAAGAAACGTTTCCAAACTCTGACGACGCGCTCAGCAGCTGAGTCGGAGAAGGGTGTCTGGCGCCATTTTATTGTTGAGGGAGACGGCGGAGAGCGAGCGAGTGTGCGAGTGAACAGGGGGGGAGAGCCAGTGGGCAAGGAGGGGCGAGCCAGGGAGGCGGCGGAGGGCAAACAAGCAGGTGCAGACGGGCAGCTCCCTCCCTGCAATCCGTGGCAGGCCCTGCCGTGGAAGGGGAGCACTACTCCCCCACCATAACGGGGGCGAGTGAGAAGGGGGGGAGAGGGCGATGCACGGAAAAGCGGAACATCGATCAGCTGTTGCTGGGGGAGCTTCAGGGGCCAAGCGCTGTCAGCTGGAGCTCCCCGCACTACAGCTGATCGATGTTCCGCTTTTCAGCGATTTTCTCTTTACAGCAGGGGTCTGGTCCCTAACCTGCCGTATAAGCGGGGCCCTAGTGTAGGCATGTAGAGGATTGAGCTGTAAACCATAGATGGTTGCATCTCATTGTATGATCTCAAGTCCATACAATCCATAAATGCACAGCCTGGTGCTGTAGATTTAAGAACAGAAGAACCCTGCTGGATCCGACCAAAAGCCTATCTGGTCCAGCTTCCTGTTTCTCACAACCAAGTGCTTCTGGGAATTTTTGGGTCTGTCTAACAGCTGTGCAATAGTTCTGATGGCTCCATCATTAGACCAAAATGTAATTTAGTATCTTTCAGTAAATCATTCCAATGTGGCATTGTATAATGCCTGGGATAGAATATTAAGCCAACTTTTTCATCATGAGAAGATCAGAATCCAGACTGATGCAAAAAAAAAGGGGGGGGAAGCCCAAATTAAAGCAAAAACAGAAAATAAATTCTAGGTCAACGTGAAGAAACTTCTTTTTGTCTGTTGCTCAGTTCTGAAGTGGCGGAAGAGGAGAACTAGGTCAGAGCACAGCTGTCTGGATAAAGGATAATAACTCCTGTATGCTACACTCGTTCTTGGTTAGTTTCAGTTAAGGCTGCTTACACACTATGGGTTGTATTAAACTAAGTCCTACTCAGACTAGACCCACTGAAATTAATGAACCTAAGTTAGTCATGTCTATTGACTGTAAGTAGAACTAACATTGTATACCACCTAATACCATTAAAGCACATTTCCTCCCTCAAATAATTATGGGCACAGTAGTTTACCCCTCACAGAGTTAAAATTCCCAGCAACCCTCAACAAATGACAATGCCCAGAATTCTTTGAGAGGGAAAAATGTGCTTTAAAGGTATAGTGTGTATGCAGCCAAAGAGTTTGATCATAACAGGCTTCTCTGTGAGAGTACTATCCTATGCTTCAAATGCACTAGTTGGAGAACCTTTGGCACAAGTCTCCTAAATTGGTGTAAATATATCTCCACTAGTTAAGATATATGATTTTAGGTTGTTTTTAACTTTTTAAAATTATGTATTTTTAAACTGTTTATTTCCGGTAGGAGCCCAAGGCAACAAACAAAAGCACTAAAAACACACTGAAACATCACAAAAACAGACTTTAAAATATATTATAGCAACACATCTTTAAAAACATGTTTTATAAAAAAAGCTTGAAGAACATCTTTTAAAAAAAGCTTTAAAAACATATTAAAAAATAATTCCAACACAGATGCAGACTGGGATAAGCTCTCTGCTTAAAGGTCTTGCTGAAAGAGGAAGGTCTTCAATAGGTGCCAAAAAGGTAACAGAGATGGTGCCTGTCTAATATTTTGTTGTTATGTGCCTTCAAGTCGATTACGACTTATGGCGACCTCCAGTAGCATCTGTTATAAACCTCCCTGTTCAGATCTTGTAAGTTCAGGTGTTAATGGGAGGGAATTCCAAAGGGGTACGTACTTCACTAAAGGTCTACTTCCTATGTTGTGTGGAATGGATCTCCTGCTAAGATAGCATCTGCAGGAGGACCTCACCTGCAGAGTGCAGTGGGGTAAGATGGTCTTTCAGGTATCCTGGTCCCAAGCTGTATAGGGCTTTATACACCAAAACCAGAAACTTGAACTTGGCCCAGTAGCTAACAGGCAACTCTTTCAGCACCAGGGTGACATGTTGGCGATACCCTGCCCCAGTGAGCAGTCTCGCCACCACATTTTGCACCACCAGCAGCTTCCGGACCAACCTCAAAGGCAGCCCCACATAGAACGCATTACAGTAATCCAGCTTGGAGGTTACCAGTGTATGTCCAGAAACAGCCACAGCTGTCTTACCAGCTGAAGCTGGTAAAAGGCACTTCTAGCCATTGAGGTCACTGTTGTGACTTGCCCTGGGACCTTTGGGTGAAGGGCGGGCAATAAATCTAAATAATAATAGTTACCTAATGGCATACTCTCAGGGTGAGGCCAAGGACAGCAATATGAACCTGTACTGCAGTTAAGGAATTTTAGATGCTGGACTGAATGGTCTTATGGAGATCCCCTTCTTTGTACATCACTTCACTTACTTCAATATGTGGCAAGCCTGCCCTGTTGTATTTTGGGGGTTGTCCTGCTCATTCTGCTGAGTGTAGCACTAGACTTCTGTCCTGTTCCGATGGCACCGTTGTTCTGAGGACAGTCGGAGCTTGGCGCCATGAGGCCAGTCAGTGGTCAAACCTAATGAGCAAGTTAGTTTCCATATGTGAAAAAACAATGGAAAATTCTTGGATATTCTTGGAGCCCCCCTACATGGATTTCTTTGCATAAACAATGTATACCAGGCAAGTTTGGGCCTGTAACTGAATCCTCTGCCTCTCCTTTTCCATTCCGCTACACACACACAGGTAAACATTTATTGTTCATTATACTTTTTAAAAAATTATTAATGTTTATGGCATTTGGGATTTTTTTTTTGTATTTTGTTTGTGCTCCCCCCAGAATAAAACTTTTAAAAGTATCTGTAAAGAACTAATGGATAAGGCAGGATTGAGGACAAGCCAGCAATCAGAACCAAAGAGTTAGCCAGGACAGAAGAATGGCCAAGTATCTAGGAACAGACCAGAACTCAGGAAGATAATTGTTTCTCAAACAAGGCTTAACTGGCAAAGGAAGCCCTTTGTATTCCTTCTTGCCTAGAACAATCCAAAGTAGAGTCGGGTGGGAAGAGTCAGCCTCGAAGGTTCGCTTGGCTGTCTCTTGCCATCAGTGATTCACCATGTGGGGCAGCCACACAGAATATTCCAGTGTATCTGAACTGTTAGCATATCTCCATTGATGGTGGGCCAAAACAGGGTGGCATTGGAGGCATGACAAGGATATGTTGAGAGAGAAGTGGACTTATTCGAGATCCAGGGTTCCCTCAGATCTTTCTTCTGGCCCCTATGCTGGTGTAATATTAGACCACAGATGGGCCATCTGCAGACCTCCGGATGTTCACCCATCATCTATGACCATTGGCCACACTGGCTGCTGATGGGAATTGTAGACCCACAAAATCTGGGGAGGGGGCTACAGGTTCCTTATCTTTCTATTAGACGGTGGCAAAATTTCCACACTGGACTGAATTGAGAGCAAAAAACTACTGCCCCATTTCCTCCACTGCACCCACATTGCCACAACAGTGTACAGGATTCAGACACATTCTGCAGCCAGTCACAACACTACTCAGTATATATAAACTAGGGATGATGCAAAAATCAGCTGGATGAGCTCACTCACAAATGCAGGGATGTGACATGACTTGCTTTGAGACAGAGCTCACTCGGCCTTTATTTTGAAACCTTGTTTTTTGATGCTAGTGCTCAGTTCTGAAAGAGTTAAACCAGATGGGCCAGGTTTTCCAGTCACATATACGTGGGGGTGTTAAAGATGTAGTACACCCACACTTTACTTACACACATACAAAATTTGCTGTGGAAAAATGCCAGTGTAATGCCCACTTTTCCCAACTTGGGAGGAGCAGAGATTGTGAAAGGCAGTTGAGGATACCATAAATTCAACTGCCTGGCTGATGTCCTAGCTTGCTAGCCCTGCAGGTGAGTTCAGGGTGTGGTGGAGCATGCAAATGAGTAGATGAATAGCACAGAGTAGGAAACAATACCCTGGGGTCCCTCTTCTTTCAGTTTTAGTGTTTGCAGAGGTAGTGACTAGGCTAATAGAATATTGTACTAGTTCCCCTCTATTCAGCACTGGTTAGGCCTCATCTTGAGTACTGTGTCCAGTTCTGGATGCCACACTTTAAGGAGGATGCAGACAAACTGGAATAGTTTCAGAGGAGGGCAATGAGGATGACTGGAAACAAAGCCCTATGAGGAGAGACTGAAAATGTGGGCGTGTTTAGCCTTGAGAAGAGAAGACTGAGGGGACATACGGTAGTACTCTTCAAGTATTATTATTATTTATTTATTAGATTTATATCCCACCCTTGGTCCCAGTAAGAGCCCAGGGTGACAGACAAAAGCACTAAAAACATTTTAAAACACCATTGGTGCCTGTCTACAATAGCCCCTTATTACAGCTATTGCATTCTCTGAGAATGCACAGCTGTAAAAGCACATAATATACAGACCCTAAAGTACATTAAAACAAAACATCTATAAAACATTTTTTAAAAGCTTTAAAGAAATCATTTTTTAAATTACCAACTAGTTGCAAATATCCCCTTCTTAGGGAAGGTGATTGAGGGGGTTGTGGCGCAGCAACTGCAACTACTCTTGGATGAAACAAGTTGTCTTGACCCATTCCAGTCTGGATTCAGGCACGGTTATGGGGCTGAATCAGCCTTGGTCACCCTGATGGATGACCTTTATTGGGAGAAGGACAGGGGGAGTGCGACCCTGTTACTCTTACTTGATCTCAGCGGCTTTTGATACCATTCACCATGGTATCCTTCTGAACCAACTTGTTGAGATGGGTATTGGAGGAACTTTTTTACAGTGGTTTCAATCCTATCTCCAGGGTCTTTTTCAGAGAATAGCATTGGGTGATTGCCTTTTGGCCCCCTGGCAGTTGTGCTGTGGGGAGCTGCAGGGTACCATCTTGTCCCCCATGCCGTTTAACATGTATATGAAGCCCTTGGGAGTTGTCATCAGGAGATTTGGGGCAAGGTGTCAGCAGTACGCTGATGATACCCAGCTCTATTTCTCTGTAACATCTGAATCGGGAGAGGCCGTGCAAGCCCTGGACCACTGCCTGGACTCAGTGTTGGGCTGGATGAGGGCCAATAAACTAAGTCTGAATCCTAGCAAGACGGAGGCACTGTGGGTTGGTGGTTCCCGAGTTCAGATAATTGGTCAGTTGCCTGCTTTGGATGGGGTCTACTCCCTCTGAAAGAGCGGGTCCATAGTCTGTGGGTGTTCCTAAATCCATCTTTGTCACTAGAGGCCCAGGTGACCTCAGTGGCTAGGAGTGCCTTTTACCAGCTTCAGCTGCAGCTGTTTCTGTTATCTTTTTGGCTCCTATTGAAGACCTTCCTCTTTCAACAAGCCTTTTAAGTTGAGACCTTATCCCAGTCTGCTTCTGTGTTGGAATTGCTTTTTAATATAATGTTAAACCTTTTTTTAAAAATATGTTTTTTAACCTTTCTTTAAAAAAAAGTCTTCGAAGCTTTAAAAAATGTTTTAAAAGTTGTTTTATTTTAATGTATTTTAATGCCTGTTTTTATGATGTTTTAAATTGTTTTTAGTGCTTTTGTTTGCCGCCCTGGGCTCCTGCTGGGAGGAAGGGTGGGATGTAAATAAAATAATAAATAAATGTTGGGCCCTGTGCTCTAAAGAAATGCAACCTGTGGCACTCTAGAAGTTGAAGAGTGACAACTTTCATTAGTCAGCATGGCCAGTGGTCAGGGATGATGGGAATTGTAGACCAACAATACATGGAGGATTGCAACCTCCCCACTCCTGCTGTACATGATCTGATTTCATATGGATCTCATGAAGGAATTTTTAGCCTCTTTACTTTTCCAAAAACTCTACAAGAAGCAATCCTGTTTTTAATTTGTTGCTTTTAATGTGCAGTTCTTCACAAGCAAAGATGCAGCTGCCTTTTCGATTATATTCCGGAGATAGCTCTTGCCGGGATAAGCATGTGTAGAAATGGTTCTTTCATGCTTCAGATGCTGTTGTTTGCAGGAATAATATACAAAACAGCCGGTGAGCCACAGCATCTCCAAACTGAATCTTGTTCTACGGAAACAAGTTCCTTGCAGCAAGATGATTTGCAGATAAACTGCTTAGGTTTTGAAACCTGTCATTCTTGTGAGTGATTTGTTGTTGGTTTCCTAGGGATTTGTTAATACCACAGTCATGTGACGTAACAAAAAGGCTTTCTCGGGAGAAAATTGCAGTAATCTTGACCATGAATGCAAAATTGTGACAGTTATGAGCAAAAAGACTGTGATACTTATGCCCAAGATTCTGAATGCATTTTATTCACAAATGTAACAGTTGTGTTGGTTTGATTAATGTATTTCAGTTTTCGTTGCTTATTTTAATTTTCAGGTTTCTTAAATACCGAATGCACTATCCTTTGAAGACAACATAAGGAGCGTTAAGCTTGTGCCTGCTTGCTTTGCCCCACACACATTGAGTTTACTGTCTGAACAGACCTTCCACGTGTGCAAACTGTATATGTGCAGGCTTGTCTAGATGCAGCGGCTGTTCACATTTAAGACTGAAGATATGTAGGGTTTGGATGGGGCTATTGGGCATGATCCTGCCACCCTGTGCTCCAGTCTATGTGCCATTTTGTTGGAAAACACCTACCCTTTGCCTCCAAGTTGGTGCTTTATCCTGGCTTTAATTTTCAGGGGTGTGGGCGGAAATGTATAATTGAGAATACATTCCTGAAATGTTGTAGCTTGTAGAGTGCTGGCAGATTAATATTTCATAGCTGACTTGCTTGGATCAGGGGAAAATAATTATTGGGGGTTGGTTTGTTCTTTGGTTCACAGCTGCAGCGGCTGTGAAATTGTGGGTCAAAGGGGAAGCAGAAGCATGAGACCAGCGGCCTCAAAGAGTGTGAATTACAGAAATGAAATTAGGACTCATTCTGAAACTCAAAGTCGCACATTCTGCATGACTGACTCACTATAGATTCTTTACAGTGGTGCTGTTAAGGCTCTGTTAACTAAATTTCATACCAGGCTCATCCAAACCTGGCAAAAAGATTTGTGGTTAGTTTGCCATAGCCATTTCCCCCCGCAAAGTAAGATGAGCAAATATGACATATAAGCATTACAGGTCATAATCAGAAGCAGTCTTGGGAATTCACAGTCTTGGGCCACTTTGCTGATAGTAAATGTCATGGACCACTTAAGCGTATCTAGCTGTATAACCTCTTTCTTCTCTCTCCTCCCCACCCCCATGCATATTGAGGATCACGGAGGGCCAAACCTGATGTACCATTAAATTGGGAAGGGCTGTAGCTCAGTGGTAGAGCACCTGCTGTGCATGCAGAAGGTCATTCCAGGTTCAATCTCAAGGCAGGGCTGGGAGTGTCCCCAGTCAGAAATTCTGGAGAGCCACTGCCAATCAGTGTAGACCAGAGCTTGGAAAAGTTACTTTTTTGAACTACAACTCCCATCAGCCCAATCCAGTGGCCATGCTGGCTGGGGCTGATGGGAGTCATAGTTCAAAAAAGTAACTTTTCCAAGCTCTGACAATATGAGACAGATGATTCCATGGTCTGATTCAGTAGGAGGGAGCTTCCTGTGTTCCCTACGATGTAGGCTTTTGAATATGACTTGCCGTATGCTTTTGAGAAAGGGTGGAATATGTATATTTAAATGACATAAAAAGACAGAGAGGAACATATATTTTAGGGCAGGAAATAGAAGCACATTTTGAGGGCGCTTGTTCAGAGCCAGTGGGCTGGCTCGATATGAAGCAGTGGCCTATGCTCCTAATATGTTCCTGGTCCCAGGCTATGGTCTGGAGGCACATAAGGCCAGCACCAGTTGTGGTCAGTGCCTGGATGGGAGACCACCTGGGAACCATATGTAAGCTGCCTTGGGTTTCAATCATGAAAAGAAAGGTGGGGTAGAAATGAAATAATGAAATGAAATGAAATAATAGAAAGGGCGAGGATATAAATCAAATAAATAAATAAATAAATAATAGACAGTGCCACAGGGCTTACTTAGTTGTGGCTGTAGCTGCAGCCTTTTCTCTTCGTTTCTTGTGTATTGGAACTGTGTGGCATGATGGGCATGACCACAGTTTGGTTTGTGTGAGTTGACACCTTTCGTGTCCCCTGCCACATGTAGGTGGCAGCACAGGGCCTGCTTGGTGGGCACTGGCAGAGTTTCCAGGGGTGCTGGCTGTATGAACATGAGCTGAGCACTGTGATGCGTCCTTCCCTGGCTCTCCCTGTCAGGTTCCTACCTGCTCGTGGCTACTGCCTGTCTCTAGGCACCACCAGGGACTCCACCAGTCCGGACCGCACTCTCTTATGGTTTACCTATCCGCTCTAGCACAGATCTCAACAGATCCCCCTGCTAGGCAACCACCAGTAACGTCCCAATACTAGTATTCCCAGAGACTCTGAATACTGGTATTGTTATTCTCTTCACCGCTGCCACCATTTGTTACAGTTCCCCTTCAGCCTTGGTCATTACCTTACCCTCCCTTCTGGTCTGTGAAACCCCAGCCAAGGATCAGGCCTTTGGTAAACCAAATTAAGTATTTATTACAGATAACAAAGCTAACAAGATTAACAAGATTTCTTCTTAAGGCACATAAGCATATGGTTTTACTCAATACTAATCCGAACTCCACCTCCCTCCTGGTAAACAACTCTCTAAACCCCACCAAGCAACCCACTCAGTTCTCTTCTCCCCCCCCAGATTCCACTCTCACTCTACCTTTTATACACTCAGCCATTTTAAACACTCAGCCAATCATCTCGCATTCTACTGCCCATTCACTCCCCCTCTTTCACTCCACTTACCATGTATCTTCTAAACAACCAACACTTACCATATATACATTAATATAGGAACATCACAAGCACATATCGAATATTGCAGGCATTCTGCTGGCAGAGGAGTGACATACCCCCTTCCACAATAATGTGAGCGTAGAATTACTATGGGAAATTGGCCTCTTTACCTCTGAAAATGATGGTGCCTGTCAACTAGAAGCTAGGCGTGTATAGACTTTGCTTCAACTTTGTAGAGGATGCTTGCCCTCCTACTCTTTTCAATTCTAGCATTTTCAGCCTCAGAAAGAGATTTCAGTGCTTCAGTAAAAGGTCATTTCCGTCACAGCATTTCCTTTAGCCAGGCAGTGTTAAAACTAAACCTGCTGAATGTCTGACAGTCCAGACAAAAGGGAATAAAAAGGCTCTGCAGAATCAGGTAAGATACATAATTTTGCATCAGCTGTGAAAGCCTTAAAAGGGGGGTATGTTTTGTCAGAAGAACTAAGGTACGATGAGTTTTTTCATTTGCCCCCCACCTTGTGGTTTGAAGTCATTGGCTTGTAGTTCTGAAATATGCACTGATAAAATTGCTTTTTATTTTAAGGTAATACTGGTTGGAGTGGGTGAGCTTGGTCACTTCCAGACAACTTGTTTATTGAGCATTTGTCCTGATTTGTTTGTGAGGAAGTTATATGATGTCAGCTGTTTACTGAACATTAATTCTGATTTGTTTGTGGGGAGGTTATATGGCATCGTGTCAAGCAGTTGTTATCCCACACCTTCCATGGCGTTTTCCCATCACTTTACTTATCTCAAAAAGCCCCATGTGGTGGTGGGGGAAGCAGGTTTGTTACTTAAGAGCAGAAATCAACTTTAATTGCGCAACCTAAATTTGCTGGTATGTGATTGAATCCCACCTGAAAATGGCTAGTCTGGAAGCGTGTCGAGACAGAGGTCTTTCCCAGCCCTACCTATATAAATGGAGGGATTGAACCTGGAATCTTCTGCATGCAAAGCATGTACACTGCCTCTGAGCTATGGCCCTTCACAAACAAAATTATTCTCGGTGAAAGGCAGCTTCGTATGCTTAGCATTTTACCAAATAAGCATATCTGCTTTGTTGTTGTTATGTGCCTTCAAGTCGACTTATGGTGACCCTATGAATCAGCGACCTCCAATAGCATGTGTTAAAGCATATCTACACATGTTGTATATTTCTGTTTTCTTTTTTTATAGTAGCTGTACCCTGCTTTATCTGCCATACTAGCTCCTAGAGCAATTTATAATTAAATGCACACAAGGGGAAAATTATAACAGGGTTGTGTATTGGCAAAGTCTTCTGGTTCCTAGTGCTCTGATGAATATATTCATTTCCCAGGACTCAGAATTTGGGTTTTCTTCTTAGAAAAATGTATTTTCTTCACCGTAGAAAAATTGGGGGGGGGGATATCCACTTGTGACATCTGTGATATGTGTTAGCCGTACTTTAGTGGTATTTTTGTCCAAATGCAGTTTGACATTCGATCCAATAAATGGTTTGCAAATTATCTTAATCTTTGCTGTTTTTAAAGACCTTCAGCATGTTCAAAAAGTATGCAGTTATGACTGGGCAGTGGATGACAGGTAATATAGGCAGGCGCACATTGTCTGTAATCTTCCCTCTACAGCCATTGGTTGAGCTATGGTGTGATGTCAGGAGTGTTGTCAAAGTTTCTGTCTCCCTGATCCTGAACCCTCAGTCTTACATTAGCAGATGGTGAATGTTCTGTTGATTGGGCTGAGATAGAATCCTCACATGAGACCTTCACAGGTAGAGGGCCAAACTAGATATGCACTTAAAGACGTAGCAGGCAGCTACATATATTGTTTTTCTTCAACATATTTTTCAGGAAGGGGAAACCTGACTCTCACTCTGAAGGCAGCACGTGGGAAGGGGAGGCTTATCTCTTTAACTGTGCACTGAGGTTGAAATAGAGATCACACACACACTCCACAGCTAAGAGCCTTGGGGAAAAAGTCCCAGTCTGACACCATTTATGTGTATCTTTCTTCTTTCTACCCCCACCCGCCCCCATGCATATTGAAGATCACTAGATGCACCATTAAATCGGGCTGTAGCTCAGTGGTAGAACATCTGCTTTGCGTGCAGAACGTTGTTCCAGATTCAGTCTCAAGGCAGGGCTGGTAGTGTCCCCTGTCTGGAACCCTAGAGAGCTGCTGCCAATCAGTGTAGACAGTATGAGATAGATGGATCGATGGTCTGACTTGGTGGGGACTTTCTCCCATCCTCTATGAGAGGATGATCTCCATTCTAGTCTTGGTGGGTGAGTGGGAAGTGAAAACAGTGCCAAGAGTAAAAGTAGAGCTCACAGACCCCTGTAATAAGTTGAAGAAAAACAAAATACATAGTACAGGCTAGGGATGGGATCCATTGGCCCGTGCTGGTTGGAAGCATTCCGGCTGGCATCAATTCAAGTTCGTTCTGCATCTGCTGGCCACTGCTTTTACCGATCCAGGGTATTTTTGGCTCAGAAAAAATACTGACATTAATATTGATATTTTCAATCAATATTTTTAAGGATCAAAATATCAAAAAGGATATTTTAAAAGGAAATATCGATAAATTATCATTCTTACAATCGATGTTTTAGAGGCAGATTTTTTAAAAAACCATTTTCAAAAATAACCACGGAAATTTGCTACATTAAAATCTGATCCTCGGCGATTGAGAATAAACGAATTAATAGAAAATTTGTTACCAAATCCAAATTGGGCAGAATTCTAGTACATCCCTAGTACAGAGAGTTTGTCCCTGAGTGAGATGAGAATTTGGGGAATCAAGAAGTGTGGTTAAGGAAGGTATGGGCTGCAAACTTATAATTGGGCATCTTTTTAAAAAAATGACGGGTAGAGGGAATATAAAAAAATAAAGCAGGTGTCCCAAACTGTGGTTGGTGGATGACCAGTGGACCATGAGCTTCTTTCAAGTGGTTCATGTTAAAATATTAATTTTAATTGTATTTTATTGCTTATATTTCTTACATTGTTTCCTATTGTACTACAATTTGAATTCTGTTGAATGCAAATTATACAACAATAAAATACAATGTATAAGAAATAAAAGAAGCAATAAAATACAATTAAAATCATGTTGCATCTAGCGCAGCGCATTACAATAGCTGCAACAGGCAGAAAAATCATTAAGTGGTCTGCCAAGACCTTCCGCAATTTTCAAGTGGTCTGTGGGGGGAAAAATCGGTGAACTAGTGGAGTAAAGAGACAAAGGAAAAAATAAGTTTGCAGGTAAACCTAATTTCAATTGCATATACACCATACATTTAAAGTACACCCCCCAAAGTATTCTGGGAACTGTAGTTTGTTAAGGGTCCTGGGAATTGTAGCTCTGTGTAGGGGACTGGCAGGAAAGGGTTAGGGCTGCAAGAGATAAGCCTCCATATCTTGTGGAGCTGCAAAAATCTTTAGAAAACTGGAAATATGCTGCATTCATATAATCAAGGAGAAAGTCTGTGTGCCCTGTTTGTGGAAGAGGTTTCTGTTATAGAGGTTTCATGCTTGCAAAACATTTGGCTGAAATATGTTTCATGCAAACTGGCTCAGGATCTCTCCATTTGTGCACATCTCGCATAGTGATTTATGCCAGGATAAAGTGGCTGTAAAACTAGTTAATTAAGATGGGAGCATTTAACAGGCACCATGCAGTGGCATAAATGACAATGCAAGCTTGAGGGAGAGTGATCTTTGCAACCTTCCCCAGCTATGCAATCAGATGATGGCCACATAATTCTGAATGAATGCCCTTGAAATGTGCTTCTTTTTCCAGCCCTAAAATATATATTTCTCTCTGTCTTTTTATGCCATTTAAATGGGTATATTCTATATTTTCTCAAAAACATAAGGGAAGTCATATTCAAAAGCCTGCATTAATGGTTCCCTGCCTTTTTCCCATGGGCCACTTGAAAATTCCAGAGGGTCTTGGTGGACCATTTAATGATTTTTCTGCCTGTTGTAGCAATTGTAATGCGCTGTGCTAGATGCTGTATGATTTTTAATTGCATTTTTATTGCTTCTTTTATTTATTATATCCTGTAGTTGTATTACAATTTGCATTCCAAAGAAATCAAATTGTAAAAAAAATAAAAAATATAAAAAAGCAATTAAGATACAGTTAAAAATCAATATGAATATTTAATGTGGGCATACTATGGACCAACTATTTTTACTGTCTTTGTATTGCCTTTGACTCTTTGTGGTAGTTTGTCAGCTTGTTTTTAGTTTCTAACAGGGGTGAAAATAAGGTACAATCAAGGTCTACCACAATGTGCCAATATGGACTACTGGCATAATCTATATGCTTTAATTTTTTTAAAAAAAATTGGGCTGGGTTCTAAACAGGTCTGTTATTAGCACCTGGCACCCTCAGCAGTAGCTGGGTTTCGAGCACTGTACGAGGCCCACCAGTGCTGTTGCCTGCTGTTGGATTTGCCACACCAGATTGCCTGGAGCTCTGGTTTGGGTTTAGCTAGCAGCTGGAGGGCAGCTGCCAGTCCAAAAGTGCACTGCTAAAAGTTCAAGACCAGCAGTGCCTGCAAGGAAAATCTGTAATTGTGCCCTTATTGTGTGCTGTTGCTGTACCCTACTAAGTTGCAAAATGCATTGATTAAAAATAGTTAATATATGTATCAAGTGGGAAATGGGGGTATTAATACTGGCTGCAAGCTGGCTGAAATGTTGTAGTTTTGTAAAATGGGCATCAGCAGAACAAGCCATCTGCCTATTAAAATAAAATCAGTAAAATGAAGATGGATTCAGCGAGCACTTTGAATGTTTAAAGGCCACAGCATGCAATGCCAGCTAATGCTGTGATTGTTAGAAGCGCTGACAGCCTTCCCTCCAGCTATTAACACTGTCTACTTTCAGCAACGTAAATGTCAAAATGTCAGCTAGCTTAATTAGAACAGTAGGTCAACTAGTGCTTTTTCTGTGTAAGAACCTGGACCATTAGTTGCATTAAAAGGACCACCTTTACTTAATATTTTTCTCCATGTTAAGGTGTTGATCTAGGACATGGGAGACCCAGGTCTCAAATCCCCACATAGCCATGAAGCTCACTGGGAGATCTCGGGCCAGTCACTGCCTCTCAGCCTCAGAGGAAGGCAGTGGTAAACCACCTCTGAATACCGCTTACCTTGAAAACCCTATTCATAGGGTCGCCATAAGTCGGAATCGACTTGAAGGCAGTCCATTTCCATTTTTCCTGCTGTAGAATTCTAGCAGGATTATTTTCTTATATGGCCCCACTGATGACTTTAAGAATACATTCACATGTGTGCATGTGCACAAGTACGAACACTGAAAATTTCACAGAAAACTCTGTAAAAAGGCAGCTTCTTTTCGTTTTGAAATGTGTGCAATAAAGCAGAGATGTTGCAAGAATGAAAGGATTTGTGCGGCCCTGAGGTGTGACCTGCATGGAGGCAAGTTTGTTTATTTTCTCTCATAAAGGAAAATGCATATTTCAAAATAGAGAACATAGGAACATAGGAAGCCCCTGCCGGATCAGGCCAATGGCCCATCCAGTCTAGCATCCTGTTCTCACAGCTGCCAACCAGATGCCCATAGGGAGCCCACAAGCAGGACACAACAGCACTCCCCACCCCCACAGTTTCCAGCAACTGGTATTCAGAAGCATGCTACCTCCAGCTGTGGAGGCAGAGCATAGCCATTGTGGCTAGTAGCCTTTGCACCAGTACCAGTGTAATAGATAGAAACATCATAAAGTTTTGGCATACTGTGGCAAAATCATAAGAGGGTAAAGGAGCTCAAGGATCCTCTCCTCTAACCTCTTGCAATCCTAGAATTTCTTTAGAAAATTGTCTACATTTTAAATATCCGCTATAGGTATTGATCTAATCCCAGTAGAGTAGAGATTTTGCAACTTCCGTAGGTGACTTGTTTCACTGCCTTAACCATTAAGGCTTATTGTTAGGAAACCTTCCTGATAACTAACTTTAATCTGATTTGAAGCTGCTTTGCTTCTTGCCTTATCAAAGT